>NC_140168.1:53664114-53903164 GCF_963971535.1 Notolepis coatsorum
TGGCCAAACTATCCAAACTCCAAACCAATCAGATTCTCAATCTCAATACACTAGCTCCAAAATGCACTGGCGCTAAGCCACACAGAAATATATATATATGCAGAAACATGTTCTACTGTGGTTCTATTTTGGCTAAGTTCACCTTCCTGTCTTAATACCAAAGATAGTGGAGTTAGTAATTGAGCATTACATCACGCGACGGAGTGTATTATACTCATTAGATCACGCCTAGGGGTGGTTGTTAGGCCCGACGTGCAGCGGAGGGCGTTAGACCCCCCTAGGCGTGATCTAATGAGTATAACACACAACTTCAAGTGATTTAATGCTTTATACAATGGCCGAATTCACCCAACCTTATTGCTATACAATAAACACACAGTAATTGAAGCATAATGGAGATTTATTCACAAAACCATCCACAGAGAAAGTAGATCCAATAGTAGATCCAAGTCTGACAAAAAAACATTATAAATAAACGACAGCCATTTTTTTTTTTTTTTTTTGGTGATTTTTCTTTTGTTTGACAATGGGTCATGACAAACCAATTACATAATCCAACATATGTGTAATGAACTAACATATTCCAGTTGACTATCTTTTTTGGAGGATTCGTTAAAAATATATTCATACTTCCATTCGTCTATCTATGGCGGACTCATTCAGAAAAAGTTATTCAGTTGTGGGAGGGATCTGGGGTCACGTGGAGTGTGTTATACTAAATAACAATGGCTAACTTGACTGTTTCAGCCAATCAGAATCAAGATATTTGCATGCCATTGTATAATAGGTAATAGTGGAGTTAATAATAGTGGAGTTAATACTAGTGGAGTTAGTAATAGTGGAGTTAGTAATAGTAGAGTAATAATAGTAGAGTTAGTAATAGTAGAGTTAGTAATAGTAGAGTTAGTAATAGTAGAGTTGGTAATAGTGGAGTTAGTAATAGTAGAGTTAGTAATAGTAAAGTTAGTAATAGTAGTTAGTAATAGCACAATAGTAGAGTTAGTAATAGTAGAGTTAGTAATAGTCGAGTTAGTAATAGTGGAGTTAGTAATATTAGAGTTAGTAATTGTGGAGTTAGTAATAGTAGAGTTAGTAATAGTAGAGTTAGTAATATTAGAGTTAGTAATAGTAGAGTTAGTAATAGTGGAGTTAGTAATAGTAGAGTTAGTAATAGTAGTTAGTAATAGTAGAGTTAGTAATAGTAGAGTTAGTAATAGTGGAGTTAGTAATAGTAGTAATAGCAGAGATAGTAATAGTAGTAATAGCAGAGTTAGTAATAGTAGTAATAGCAGAGTTTGTAATAGTGGAGTTAGTAATAGTGGAGTTAGTAATAGTAGAGTTAGTAATAGTGGAGTTAGTAATAGTAGAGTTAGTAATAGTAGAGTTAGTATAAGTGGAGTTAGTAATAGTAGAGTTAGTAATAGTAGAGTTAGTAATAGTAGTTAGTAATAGTAGAGTTAGTAATAGTGGAGTTAGTAATAGTAGAGTTAGTAATAGTAGAGTTAGTAATAGTAGAGTTAGTAATAGTAGAGTTAGTAATAGTAGAGTTAGTATTAGTAGAGTTAGTAATATTAGAGTTAGTAATACTGGAGTTATTAATAGTAGAGTTAGTAATAGTAGTTAGTAATAGCAGAGTTAGTAATAGTAGAGTTAGTAATATTAGAGTTAGTAATAGTAGAGTTAGTAATATTAGAGTTAGTAATAGTGGAGTTATTAATAGTAGAGTTAGTAATATTAGTTAGTAATAGCAGAGTTAGTAATAGTAGAGTTAGTAATAGTGGAGTTAGTAATAGTGGAGTTAGTAATAGTAGTAATAGCAGAGTTAGTAATAGTGGAGTTAGTAATAGTAGAGTTAATAATAGTAGTTAGTAATAGTAGAGTTAGTAGCAGAGTTAGTAATAGTAGAGTTAGTAATAGTGGAGTTGGTAATAGTGGAGTTAGTAATAGCATAATAGTAGAGTTAGTAATAGTGGAGTTAGTAATAGTGGAGTTATATACAGTATACAGTGTTCCACTGTCTCCACTGACCTTCCTGGTTTGAATATCAACCTCTTCACCTGGCCGCTCACAACACTGTTGCTTGGTGAATACAAATCAATTTGTATCACATTAGATGTTTTTGATCTAAACATTTGTGTCGCCCCTCGCTCCAAAAAGAAACACATCCGCTGATACCCGAACAAAGGGTCGCTCAGGTTGGCTTTGTCAAGACCCTGTCTATTGTCCGTCCCCGCGACTGGGCTTTTGTAGGACTAACGTCCATTTAGAATCCTCATTGTCCTCCTCAGTTTGCCTTTCAGTGGGACACTATGCCCTATTAATCACATCAGACAGCGCTGGAAACATGCTTAGACTGATGGGGCTGGTGGCTAATCTTGCAACCCAGGAAGGAATGGGACAGTACCGCATGTGTACATACAGAGAGAGGAGAGAGGGAGAGAGAGAGGAGAAGAGAGAGAGAGAGAGAGAGAGAGAGAGAGAGAGAGAGAGAGAGAGAGAGAGAGAGAGAGAGAGAGAGACAGAGCATTAGTACAGATCAATGTAATTAATTCCACATCAACATATGAGAGAACATTCTCCGACTAGCCTCCTCCAGAACAGGGAGGCGACATGCTGATTCGCTCATGTCTCATGCGTCGTCTCTTTCATTCTTCCTCTAACAGAGTCCCCCTTTTGCTCAAAGGCAAAACTCTGGGGAAGTCACACTCGCGCTCCGGGGGCCAATGTTATTACGAGCCCGTCCTGTTATGTGTTAATAAAGGATTCGCGTAATTCACCACAACATTGGATTGCCGCAGATAGGCCGGCTCTGCCCCGGCCAATGGCGCTCACAGAAGCTTATGCTAGTGTGTGTGTGTCTGGTACACATCTGTGAGCCTGTGAGGGGAGGGGTGGGTATGGGGGGGGGGGGGGGGGGATTAGCTCAAAATGACTTACAGTACACTCATGGTGGTGTAAGGAAAAGCAGCAGTATTACAAATGAAAGTGGATTTTAAATGCTAGATTTGACCTTATATGGTTTCGCCATGCATGCACAAATGGTTTTTCACCAGTTATCGCTCCACACAATTGCAGGCGCAGGGGTTGACTCGCAGATTTTCTGGTGTAAGAAATGACATTTTCTGTACACACTTTTATCTAAACTGAAGCCGAGACGGCTTTCAACTAATCTGTCCTCTTTCATTGGCAATTCGACACCCCCTCCTCTCCTCACACCTCCCGAGGACCACCAGATGCGGTTGTGGAATCAGTCTCAATTTAGTGACGAGACTAATACACTCTCAAACAGGACGTGTTGAAATGACACAATGTGTGTTAAAGTAACATTTTCTAATATTTTCATGTAAATAAATGTATATTTTGCCACTCTCGCCAACAGATATAACACAATAGTGATTCTACCAACATTCATTCCTGTTTTTATATGTTGTTCTTGGCTGTTTTAAACAATTCCAGGGGAAATCATCGGGCACACAGGAGGTGATGCGCTTTACATCACCAGCAGCATCAGCGAGGTGTTTGGACTGAATAGAAGACGTACCCAGCAGTTAGTTTCAAGATGGAAAGCAAGTCAATATAGAGCAACAAAACGCAATAGCAATGATCACTTGTCATCAACAGGTGTTGCCAAAATGGAAGGAATTGAGGATCTTGTGGAGTGCCACTTTAATTAGAACACAGTTTGCTTCACTTTCAACACACCTCTCACAAGACATCCTTGTTCAAATCCTAGGAAAACCCTGTGAGACATTGCTCCTATATGAGAGTTAGATAGCCTTGGCTGAAGCTGTGACATATTTTAACATTATCAACTTGTGAATAGAACTTGAAGATGAAGAGCCACTCAACTTGAAAGGTTGAGGCAGAAAAGTGAGCAGGAAGGTGTGCATATTTTCTCCTCATGAACTTAATCAACTATAGGCTGCAAATCAAATTAACCGCTATAAAGACAATACGCTTTACCCGTGCAGGCTAACAGAAGGTAAATGAAGGGTGATTCATAAGGGTTCAAAGGTGCTCTGTTCAGAAATGTATTCCTCAATCAAACAGCTCAACTTCAAGTGTGAAGCGTTCCTATATAGTAGCAGCTGTCTTTACTTGGCGACGGCTGTGAGTCAGTCCTATAGGGTTGAAAGTGAAGGGCTCTACACGTTGTGCCTTCTTATGCCGCTTGACTGACAGGCCGTCGGCACATAATAATACTCAGGACTTACGCTCTCTCTATTTTAAACTAGCGCTGAATGCCTAATGGCAGCAGCGCTGGACCGTTAAACTGTAGTAGCTGTATTTTCTCCTATAGTAACTGAAAGCGTTTCATTCATACCCATTGAGGTTTTTCCCCCACGAAGGATTTAGTCAAACTATTTAAAAAGGGGGGATTATGAAACCAATTCCAGCCCCTGCATTCCATCATTATTCGCCCAGTGCTAGCGCGCGGCCAGAGCGGGTTAGCCGTGGTTCCCTATGGGTCTAACACGTCTTCTAAAAGAGAGACCGGAGCCAGCGAACATTCCTCACAGCAGCGGGTCTCTTTTTGGTTCAACCCGAACCCCAAACCGGTGACTCATCGTCTGTGATGTTATATTAGATATTAGAGAGCACGACTTTCCACCTCTCTCTAACTTGCTCTATGTTCGGGACCCTGCCAATCTGATCTTCTGACCCGCTCTTGGGTTGCGACCCACCGCTGAGAAACACTGCTTCATGCTAGAATACAAAGAGCATGTGAATTTAGATGTATTTGATTTACGAGACTCACAATGCCGTGTTCACACCTCAGGGCTAATGATTGAAAAGATATTCCCATATATAATAATAACACAGTGACAATGAACATGTACCAGTGACTAGCTACATCCCTCTGGGGTCTGAGCAATACATTACAACACCCCTGCTAATGACGACGATACACAACATGATTTATGACTCATGATGTTATTCAGTAACCAGTGTAGCCTGCTGCGAACCTCGAGGTCCTTCTACAGGAAGTGAGAAATTGCTGTCCAGACGTTACATACACGCGTCTGAGAGGGACCCTCGTGTCTTTTGACACGCTGGCATTTGAATTGCTGTAACATCATCCAATGGTTTCCTCCTGCCACTCATCATTCTGCAATGAAAGGGGAGAGCTCGGATATCTCTTCCCTCACCACTCAGGAGAGAGGGAGAGAGAGAGAGAGAGAGAGAGAGAGAGAGAGAGAGAGAGAGAGAGAGAGAGAGAGAGAGAGAGAGCGAGCGAGAGAGAGAGAGAGAAAAATAGGGTTGAAGAGGAGAGAAGATACAGTTACTCATGCAGATACACATTTCACCAGCCCGCTCTCTCTTCCAGTCCATCTTAAAACCCTGCAAATATGCTGACTGGGAAAGAACGAGGCAAGTAGCAAAACACATTCAATTAACTCCACTGCGGTTGCGAATGGCTTTAGTGCCTTAGCCATTAACTCCAGACTTTAGAGCCAAATAGTTCTTAATTTCTTTTTAGCTGAATCTAACATATAAGCTGGGTTTTATGGGAGGGGAACGGGCCACTACAAGAGAGGCATTCTGCAATGAGCGCAATAACAACACAGTTTTCTTCCTGCGGATATTCTCAACACGCCATACATTTGAAATGATTTCAAATCTCTAAATCCAGTGTATTCACTTACACATACTGTAAATGCACACTCACACACACACACACACACACACACACACACACACACACACACACACACCCAAGCCGACCACTCGAAAGGGATCACGGCGCACCTGTTTGCCCCCCCGCTCCAACCCCCCCGCCCTCCCCCCATGAAACGGTGTGGCTGTTAGACGGCCTAATGTTTTAAGTAATGGCTTGTGAGGCCTGACAGATCGGCTGCGGAGCGGTGGGCCCACGGCTCGCTTTGGAGAGGATGTAGAGAATCCATCAAAATGACAGGATGAATTAGTAGTGAGACACCTCACTGGCTTTACCTGTGAGGAACTCCCATCAGCAGTAATTGATTTGATAAATGCTCTAGAATACACAAAGTGATCAGAGACAGAGAGTGAGAGAGAGAGAGAGAGAGAGAGAGAGAGAGAGAGAGAGAGAGAGAGAGGTGGTGATTACCCTCAGTAGGTAATCAGAGGAATTTTACTTGAGATAGTATTGGTTTCACTTTAAAGGCCTAATCAGCGATCCAAACTAAATAAATATAAATGATAGCAATGGAGAAATGTTTTCATTCCTTGGTTGATACGAGGATTAACAGACAACAGTAAAATATGAGTTTCTAATCACATTCGCTGAATCTTGTGGTTGTAAAAAGGCTTGTTCACGTGGGTAATATTTGTAAACGTTGGCGTAAAATAGACCTATATTCTGCTTTATAAAAAAAAGCATATTTTCCATCTAAAAATTCAACTCTTCAAGAATGTACTGTACGTGAATGTACCACACAGTGATAGATTGGGGCTTTAAATGTGAATGATGCTAGATGACGAGACGTCATGTGTGGCGATATAGAGCTACGGGTGGTTAACACACTAACATTCTCTCAGTAAAACCCTTTCGCCACGACTCCAGAATGTGGGATTTGAAGTCTGAGTTCTTCATCCATGTAGACAGAATACTGAAGCCTCACAATCAACAGAGATATGCATGTGTTGTTTACTGTTTACACACTATTTAAACTTTACACACCGCCTGGATTTCAACAGCACCCTGGGTGGAATCTGTGTGTGTGTTTTTGTTGAGCTGACGCGTACAGGTGGTGCGTACAGGTGGCGTTGGAACGATACGAAAAAAAAAAAGACAAATATGGCCTAGCGATAAAACCGCGACAACATCCGATGACTCCTAGAGGGAGGGAGGCGCTTGTTTCGCTGTCCAGGGGTCATTTCGATAAGAGGAGCTATTCATGTGTTCCTTCCTCAGTCTGGACCGAGTGGGTTTCTATGCGCGAGACAAGGAGAGAGAGTAAATGAGAGAGAGTGATAAGACAAGGTGTGGTGGAAATGTCCCCCCCCCCTCCTTGCGGGTATCTTTCCTAATAGCGTCTATGTGCGATGTCACTCAAAAAAGGGATGAGTTTTATCCCCGCTGACGCGTGATTGACAGCTGTCACCCAAAAGTCATAGCAATTTTTTTGTCTAACCCTCCTCTGTGCTGTGTTGATGCCACAGCGCCCGGCAAAAAGATATAATTGTAATTCTGAAAATCAATAGGGGCTGAAATCTCCTGGGCTTGTGTAAGTAATGAGGCGCTGTCATTCGCCCGCGCTGGGAACTGATAAAGACCGTGATTGGTCCATTCCCTGGCCCTGCAGTCATGGATCGTTTTCCCTTTCATAGCACAGTGGCAAGAGTCCTCCTCGCTCTTAACTTCTCCAGATGGGGTGGGGGTGGGGGTGTCGGGGGGAGGAGGGGGGGATAAAGGCCTTTGCTATAATGTATTGATTGGCGAACAGAACGACAAGCGATAGTAATAAGCGTGTTTACAGCCGAGTACGTTTTGCTGCCATCAAAAAAAAGAACTTCAGTTCAGTCCAACTTTTTCTGGCTTCACCCTACAACTCCAGGAACATGTCGAGGACAGCAGATTAAGTTGAAGCTATAGTCGATACTGAAATCGGTTGATTTTGGAGATGAATTCGGGGCCGGAAGTAGAATCCATCTTCCGCGTTTTCCACCGGATTCTTTCAAGCGAGGAGCGAGCGAAATAGGAATGACACCGGGCAGGTTGACAGCTTGTCGTGAAACTCTTGACTGACTTTTTACACTGCCGCTCATTATACTCTTCAAAACACACAAGGTTGACAACCTCCACATTCTGCCTCTGGTTCTGCCGCTCAAATGCTGCATATAATGCAGCTTGTTTACCGCGAGTGACAGTGAGACCACAAACAACCCAGGCTACTACCGCCAACCCAGGTTGACAGGCATGTAGGTGTCAACAACAAATTGGAATGCCGCTATACACATAAAGCAACTGAAGCATATAAAAAACACTTGTTAGTCAGTTAGATTCACCCCCCCTCCTCCTCCTCCTCCCATCCCCCTCAGTGTCTCTCCCCCGTTCCACATTTCATATCTCTCTCTTCCACCCATAGCTATCCAGCTATTTGCACGACAAACAACTCAAGAAGATGTGAAAGTTATGATGTTTGAAGCGTTAATAGCATGACTTTACTTGTTCAGATGTGAAAGCTGTCTGTGGGATGTATTTGAGTTGTTTAGTGAGGAAATGCAGGTAGCGTTTTGGATATGGGTATTGCTCAGCTGACAGACAAGCTCTGTGTAGAGCGTTCATCGCTCATAGATCTTTTATTCTTTCTTTTTTTTCTTTTTCTTCCATATACGTGCCCCTGAAGCGGAGCGAAGCGCAGGGGTGAGAAGCGCTCGCATGGCCGATCACTGTGACTTAGCGGGATGGATAGATCCAGGAGATAACGGACGTGGCTGGTAATTCCCATCAGCGTGGGCTCACAGACGTGTGCAGCAGGCAGGCGTGATCCCAGTAGCAGATCCATCACTGCCGGGGTGCGGCGGAGGGAAGCGCGGCCCGGCACCCTCTCCCTTCCGCTCCTCTCCACCTCCCCACCCATCATCCACCTCCCCTCTCCCACTTACCACTCCCCTTCCCTCGCTGCACACACAACCGGGTCGAGTGGGAAGCGTCAAATCACTCTGTTTCTCCAGGCAATCAAGCTCATCGTGAGGACGACATGAAGCTTGCGTCACCAAGGCGCTTCAACTCATACACAGAGCGGCCCGTGTGAACTCCAAACTACCGCAGTCAGCCCACGTCACCCCACTTCTCTGGGTGCTGCCCTGGCGTCCCATTGCCACACGAATCCGCTTCAAGGTTCTTGACCTGCGTTCCGTGCAACACCTCCTACCTCCGGTTGATGGTCTCTGACTACACACCCTCCAGACCCCTGTTCTGCACCTTCCCGCCACCTGAGACCAGGGTGTAAAGTACTTGAGTAATTGTACTTCGTTACAATACTTAAGTACTGTTTTGGGGGATTTGTACTTTACTCTAGTATTATTAGGTTTGTATACTTTGTACTTTTACTCCATTACATTTCAGAGAAAAAAAACATACTTTTTACTCCTTACATTTAAAATGCAGACCTACAAAGTACAAAGTACAAATCTCACAGGTCCAACCATTTTAATTAGTATATTTGAATTGTTTATCTGGCCAAACTAACGTTAACGTTATTAATCCTGCGACCGCAGGTAAACAGCCAATAAAATCCCCATCAATGGAAAATGAACCCGCCCATACCCATGCTGGATTGGTCCTTGTGCAACACTAGAAAGCGGGGATCTTTGATTAAACACCTGCTATCAGAAGAATAGATCCGCATTATGCTGTGGTTAATATTGTGATATTATTCAGGGTACTCCAGTATTCTGTCTTTAATATTGTGATATTATTCAGGGTACTCCAGTATTCTGTCTTTAATATTGTGATATTATTCAGGGTACTCCAGTATTCTGCCTTTAATATTGTGATATTATTCAGGATAATCCAGTATGCTGTGGTTAATATTGTGATATTATTCAGGATACACCATTCTGTTTTTAATGTGATATTATTCATGCTGTGATGTGAATGCCATCCATGTTAGTTTACCTTCAATGGAGAAGTGCATTAAATAATTTTAATGCAAAAAAAGTGTCCTCTGTTCTTTCATTTCAGCATTGTCTATCGCAGAACACATTCCATTGTGGGCAGAGTGTATGCTTGGTTTCATTCCAGCCTTGCCTAAACACCAGCTGATGATTTCACTAATTGGCTCACCTCTTCAACTAACTCACCTGGTGCAATGTATAGTTAAAATGAAAACTTGGCCCGCGATGGAATGAGTTTGAGACCCCCGGTCTATCCCTTTAAAAAAAAAGTACTTTTACTTTTTAGTACTTAAGTGCATTTAGAAGTAGTACTTTTTGACTTTTACTCAAGTGTGTTTTTAGCCAGATACTTTGACTTTTACTTGAGTCAGATTTTGAGACGGTACCCATACTTTCACTTAAGTATAATTTCTGGGTACTTTTTACACTCCTGCCTGAGACCCACTCCTGGTGGGTCATTGAAACGAGGCAGGCTATTCTCTGTCCATGAGGGTGGAGTGAACATCAGTCAGGACAGCTGAAACCAGCCCAATCTTCCCCATCGACTAAAAGCACACTAACCTTACTGTCTTTACTACTATGTCTATACTGCTATCTACTATGCTACTATGCCTATACTACTTTGCACTCAAAGTGAATCATTCAAATGTGGCACTGTTAGACAAACAATAGCATGTACCATTAACTGCCTCCTGCTGACTTGTTGTATACACAATTTCTAAATCGTTTTAGATAAGTGTTCTAAGTGTCAGCTACTGTAAATGACTAAATGTAAATGAGGTAATACATCACTATAGTATTTTACTTTCTCTGCAAATCCTCTCTCCACAACACTTTAGTATCCAGAAACTATAACCAAAACAAAGGGAATGTCAGTTGTTTTAGAGGTAACCGAATAACCTGTGTAAGTCAAGTCATTCACAACACAGCGAGGGTACGTACAGACAGAAGATGTGGCGTACATACGAATATTAGCGCCAGCAATAACCAAAAGGAATGTTGAATAGTGACAACATCTGAATGAAGGCTTTCTCTTTCATCCGAGCCGAGTCTACCTTCGTTCACTGGGAGAGCAACGAAGAACCACACAGCCAGCTCTTCCAAGTCCTCACAGTGGCTGGAAGATGTACAGTAAAGGGGGTTATCTAGTAACTTTCTGCTCCTCCCTGGGCCTCTTCAAAAGCCTCCGCTATCAAAGCCCCACACTCTTCCTCACAGAAAAGGCCTGCTTATATAAGGAGAAACAGGGGGGGGGGGGGGGTGGCCCTGTACCTCCTCCTCCACCTACTTCAGATCAAGCCCGGGTCATAAGCGCAGCTGGGTGTTTCCTCAGAGAGCCGTGTCCTTCGATGGTCAGCTCAAGCGTTGAACTTTGACCTCTGAATGCAATTGAAAAGCTGGAGCAAGTGCACGGAGGAGGCTGCGGCCATTAATCACCAAAACCTACCGTCTCCAATACACACACATACGTATACGTACGTACGTACGTATGCACGCGCATGTACACACAGACACACACACACGCACGCACACACACACACGCACACACACACACACACACACACACACACACACACACACACACACACACACACACACACACACACAGATAACATCCTGGTCTAGTAGCAGAAGGTCTACCAGGGTTGACTGGTCAGACTGGCGGGTTGCTATGGGAGTTCATTGTGTGTGCAGGTAAAAGAGGTCACTGGAGAAGAGGTTTGATTCCAATTAAAACACCAAACCAGATCCAAAGATATTAGAGAATGTTTGCCATGTTTCCATCATTCCCCTCGTGGATTTGAACAAACATTGACGCGATGATCCATGCAAAAGAAAACAAAAGAAAAACAGGTCTAGTGTGGGATGAATTCAAACCAGTAGAGCTCAAATCTCCCCCAGCAGACAGTCAGAGCCAAGCTCTCTCTCTCTCTCTCTCTCTCTCTCTCTCTCTCCCTCTCTCTCTCTCTCTCTCTCTCTCTCTCTCTCTCTCTCTCTCTCTCTCTCTCTCTCTCTCTCTCTCTCTCTCTCTCTCTCTCTCTCTCTCTCTCTCTCTCTCTCTCTCTCTCTCTCTCTCTCACACAGAGAAACAAACACGCCTACAATATAACAAAGGCAGACACCATCTATTACCATTAATTATAATTACCGGTATTCAAACACACTCGTACAACATAGCGATCACCCACTGTCTGTGAGAAATACAAAAAGAATAAATAGAAAGTGTCAGAATAATGCCGTGAAAGAGACCATTCCTGGCCAGAGCAGCCGTCTTGTGTGTCCAAATAGTGAACATTGGAATATAAGCACAACCCTGCTCAACCTCTTAAGCCCTAGCCATATTTTCAGAAGATTTGCCTAAAAATACATACAAGTAAATGGAAGACTGCTCCACTTCTACAAGGTTCTTGGTATATAGGGACATAATGGATCTCAGGAAATGTATTCTCAGTGTCAGAAATATTGTGTTACTAGGCTTGAGTAAATTGTAATGAACCAAAGGAGAATATCAATTTTATTTTTTTTCCTTTTATTTTTTTCATCTTGGACGGTGAATAACACCATGCTAAAATGTACCATACATGAAAAATCAGTAGATACAGTACTGAATTCTGCCATCCGGACACTTTGAAATATTGAAATATATCAGGCCTATAAATTACCTTATTATGGCCAAGTCACACATCTATGGATCGGTCCAAATCTCCCCTTTCCAATGGCAGAGTTCAATCTGGATTTAGTACCACCACGCGCCCCCCTGACAGGGCAGCAAAAACCGTGAATGAAATCTGCTGTACAGTTACTTTTTTATAATGTACATTTCTCTGCCATTTTTCATCAGATTGCAATGCCGTTTTTTGCTAGACGTTCACAGAAAGGTAAAGAAACTAACTACATTCTATTTTATGGCAATAATGTACAGGTTTGTTCTACCCGTGAGATATGATCTAAAAGATAACTAGGGGGAGAAAAAATCACGCTAGAAGTCAGATGATTCACAGGGGCTGGCCTGAGCTGGGGAGTGTAGTTTTATGAAATTCGAAAGCCCATCGAAAGCCCTGGGTATCTTCTTTCAAAAGACTACACTCAAGTTAGGTTGCGCCTTTTTCTGACTCGATGCACTGAGATTTCTATAATAATAATAATAATAATAATAATAATAATAACTATAAACTCATATTTCACTAATAACACATAAAATCATTGGTAGACAAACGTAATGCTGAAAATAAGCACTTTGACATAGCAAGTGTTACGTTATTACTCTATTTAGAGTTAATTTAACTCTTACACAAGAGCAAGAGTCAATTTAACACTAATTGTAGTTGGGAACAAATACACTCGGGAATCCAATCCAATCCAATCCACTTTATTTATAAAGCACATTTAAAAACAACAAAGTTGACCAAAGTGCTGTACAAGTCCACAACATAAGATAAAACATTTTATAAAAGCACACAATAAAAACAAGTACATATGTCACATAAAAAGGCAGGTCTCTCAAAAACTGTTTAAAACACAGAAAGCCAGAGCAAATAGATGTGTGTTGAGGCGTGATTTGAACACCTGCAGAGTGGGGGCCTGCCTAACATGCAGTCATTCCAGAGCTTTGGGGCTGCCACAGCGAAAGCATGGTCCCCCCTAAACTTCAGCCTGGACTTTGGAACAGCCAAGAGGAGCTGGTCAGAGAACCTGAGGGACCTTGGGGGAACATAAGGTCCAGCAGGTCCGAGGGGTAACCCGGTGCCAAGCCATTTAAAATTTTAAAAGCAAACAGTAAAACCTTAAAATCTATTCTAAAACGCACAGGAACCCAGTGGAGGGAAGCCAGCACAGGGGAATGTGCTCCCGCTTTCGTGTTCCCGTTAGCAGACGGGCAGCAGCGTTCTGTACTAGCTGCAAACGAGAGAGGGAGGCCTGACTGACACCAACGTATAGGGCATTACAGTAATCAAGGCAAGAGGTCATAAAAACGTGGATTACAGTTTTGAAAACAGATCGGGATAAAAAAGGTTTGACCTTGGACAGCCTCCTAAGTTGGAAAAAACTCTTTCCCACCACAGCATTGATATGCTTGTCCAACTTTAGGTCACAATCAAACTTCACCCCTAGGTTGGTGACAGTTGGCTTCACAAAAAGCCCAAGGGGGCCCAAGTCACCAGGAGGAGACACATGCCCATTGCTGGGACCAAACACCATGACCTCTGTTTTACTGTCATTGAGACATAGACAATTTAGCGGCTCGGGTGTGCATATTTTTTTTTTCAATATATATATATATATATATAGATTTGTTGCCTGTCGATAGCTGTTTCAGGCAACAAAATCAGCGGTTCTCGAGTTACATGCCGATATGTGAGGCGTGCACCAAAGTACACGGCAGACTTTAAATGTTTTCAAATACCACTCCTGACTCTCGAGCCTCTACCTCCGTCAATCATTTAGCGATCTCGAAGATTATTGGACAGGGTTGTTCCAATGGTACCCCACGTGGGAATGAGCAAATCAGGGATCTACTGTAGGTGAAAAGTCACAAGCCAAAACAGGAAGAGAATTCTCCATCGAATGCATTGAAGTCTATGAGAAAATCGTTTTTTCTGACCTCTCTCACTTGTTACCAAAACCGCTTCTAATCACTCATTTCTGAACGGATTTTTATGAAATTCTGACATGTACTACACAAGACTTCAGGCTATGGACCCAGGGTGTTTTCTTGGAAATACTATTCTGGACTACTAACTACTACAGAAAACGTAAGTAACACGTTTTTCTACAATTCAAGTTCAGACCTATGTTACTCTATTTTATTAGCACTAGAAGTGCATTTTCTTTATTGTATCAGACACTTCAGAATGTCATGTTTCAAATTAGACCAGGCTCATGCATGTGCTATAAGTATAAAGTATAGTATTTTGGTTTGCAAAAAGTATGCAGTCCTCAAAAATGAAAACTAAAATGTCCACTTTTGGGGGCGATTGTTAGTGGGTCAAAACCAAGGTCAAGTTGTTTGTCTTCCATATTCTTTTTTTTGTTAGCTTTTTTTCCATCCAGGGAGAATCAATAAGGGAGCACTGACCCCCCCCCACACACACACACACACACACACACACACACACACACACACACACACACACACACACACACACACACACACACACACACACACACACACACACACACACACACACACACACACACACACACACACACACACACACACACACACACACACACACACACACACGCACACACACACCTACACTTGGACACAGGACCACAGCTGGGGTCACAAAGGGGCACTGGGGAGGTAGGAGCACAATTGTACCAAGTCTCCTTGAGGTGTCCATTCCAATGTTGTACAACCATCAATCTGCCGGTAGTGAAACATAACCACTTTGTGATTGGGAGGGTCAAAGGTCAACTGTAGTGAAGTGGCTCTCAACACTAAAGTGACTGGAACAATGTCTAACAATATTAGATTTGTGATTACATTTTCTTTTTATTATTATTATTATTATTATTATTATTATTATTATTATTATTATTATTATTATTATTATTATTATTATTATTATTATTATTATTATTATTATTATTATTATTATTATTATTATTATTATTAATACATTTCATTTTCAGTTTGTGTTAATTTGGTTTTTGAATGGAATTCTTTTCATTTTAAATGTTATGTTAAGGTTTTCAGTCTGATGGCAGTCTGACAGCTGTTTCATGCGCCTGAATGATTAAGGAGAAATCAACAAACACACATTATTGGAGAATTAGGATGTTGATAGTATGAATGAATGTGTTGTTGATAAATATGTGTGTGTCTTATTCATCTCTGCATCACTCTCTCCTATACCTCACTAAAGGAGCAATCTGTAATCCAAATGTAAACAAACGTTCGTTTTTCCTTTATTCTTAAATTGACTGTGTGAGCTTTTGATACAAGGATATTCTGTATGTACCTAAACCTGAGTTTGTAATGCATTTTGTAATGCATCTCAATTAGTACTTTGAGTTGTGATGAGCTGTGAAAGGTTGACTTACTTTCAGTCTACAAGGGTTGATATACAATATGTACTGTAATCACTATCCATTGCAAAAATGACGCTAGCTTCTCTTGTCTGCACCATGGTAGCAGCATAGCTTAAATACTAGCCGATAGCCACCTGAACCACTTGGTGAAAGGACACACTCAACTGTTAATATGTGGAACAGAGCTTCATCCACAGGGATGGACTGGGACTGAAAAACAGCCCTGGACCTTTTGACCCAGACTGGCTCACCACAACCAGCCCCGTGGATACTTCCACCACCCCCGCCTCATCGACACACATACAAACACACCGGCCCTCTTAAGCCCGGAGCCCTATTTTCTGAAAATATGCCTAAAATACATACCTAAGTAAATGGAAGATTGCTCCACTTCTACAAGGCCCATTTGCATGTTCTCGGTATCTAGGGACATCTATGGACCTCAGTGAATGTATTCCCAGTGTCAGAAATATTGTGTCTATTACTAGGCTTGCTTAAATTGTGATGAAACAATGGATAATATGAATTATGATTTTTCTTTGCATCTTTGACAGTGAATAACACCATTCTAAAAATTACCAGCCATAGAAAACTGCCACTGAGCTTGTTCAGTACCTTCTTGAGATCATGTGTACAAAAGATCTAAGGAAATTAATAAAGGGAAGATGATTAAAGAGAAGGTTTTGTAGATACAGTACTGAATTCTGCCATCCGGACCCATGCAATTTGAAATATTATTATAGAATATAGAATATGAGGCCTATAAATTACCTTATTATAGCCAACTCGCACAACTATGGATTGGGCCAAATCTTCTCTTTCAAATGACAGAGTTCAATTTGGATTTAGTATCACCAGGCGTGCATGAATAACAGAGAATGAAATCTACTGTATGTACAGTAGGTTTTTTATTCTTGCGACAGCTCCGCCATTTTGAAACAGATTTCACCAAGGATGGTTGCTAAATGTTCACAATAGGGGAGACAAACTAACTGCGCTCAGAATATATGCCAATAACATTCAGTTTTGTGGTATATAATCCCGAGAAATAAGAGAAATTAAAAAGATTCATACACAAGTAATTTGCTTGCAGGAAGCTATAATCCGTTGGGTAGTGTATAGTTTTTCGAAATTCCAACGCTCATTGAGAGCTCTTCATGTTCTCTTCTCAAAATGACTACAATCGTCATCATTCAGCGACGGCCGATAATTCAAAATGGTGGATCTCCGCGATAACAAGACATTTCAAAAACTAAAATCTCACTAATAACACGTTAACCTATTGGTAAACAAACGTATTGCTGAAAATATACACTATGACTGCTGTTGTGACATGGTTAGGATGTTTACTCTTGAATACGTTTGAAAAGAAAAACGATAATTATGTCAGACAGTCTAGAAAGAATGATTTATGACGTGATGTCATTTGCGGTCCGGGACCGCGCGGGTGGAAGAGGTTTTTAATACCACCACTTATACGCATAACAGATGGGCACTCTAGGCCAGTGGTACTCAGACCACTCCGGACCTACATTGACAAAAAAAATATTTGTTGAAAGAGTGACATTACAAATACACGCTGTTCTTCAACCAACGTCCAACCTTAACTATTGATATATATGGCAAAATCACAAGCAGTGTATAATCATAGTCATTAATGATTTCCCCTGGCAATTAAAATGCCTCACGTGTGCCTGTAGTAGCCTAGTTTACAGACAGCCCATCAGAACAAAGTCCTTAACTACAGCTTGAGATTCTCTCTCCCCCAGGTGGGAGAACAGGAGGAGAGAAAGAGCGAGGGGAGGAACAGAACACACACACACACACACACACACACACACACACACACACACACACACACACACACACACACACACACACACACACACACACACACACACACACACACACAGGAGAGGGGGTAGAGATGGAGAGAAACATTTACAGACGGAGATGGGGAGAGAGGCTACAGAGAGAGACACACACACACACGCACGCACGCACGCACGCACGCACGCACGCACGCACGCACGCACGCACGCACGCACGCACTCACACACACACACACACACACACACACACACACACACACACACACACACACACACACACACACACACACACACACACACACACACACACACACACACACACACACACACACACACACACACACACACACACACACACACACACACACACACACACACACTGGCTCTGTGCTACCTGGACACAATGATCCATTTGAATTTTATTGTATGTACTTTTTTATTTCTCCTGCATCAGGAAAAAGTCGGTAGGCCTCGTTACTGGATGCCGGATGTTTTCACCAAGCAGACAAATGCAACTCGTGTCCTATAGCCTATGCCTCACGTTACATGTCCACTGACAGGCTGCACAGGTGCAGAGTGCATGCCCTGAGATCAATTGGTAGTTCTTTCAGAGGGGAGAGGAGGGGGGTGGGGCATCAGATTTTCATGGGTCAGTGGGTGTAAGTAACTAATGGATAATTAAGTGTTTAATGGATTATCACTACTGGAAAGGTCTCCTTTGAAATACCGGTTTAAAAACATTTTAGAAAAATGTAAACTGGGGACTAGACTTATTTATTTAATTTTTTTTTTAATCTTTTTCCCCCTCCATTTTCCTCCGATTTTTCTCCCATCCCAATGTTAGTCGTATGCCAATTCCCAATCCCTTCCTGGTCGCTGCGCACTTACCCCCCACAGTCAGATCATCTGGGAGAGTGGAGGCTATCACGTGCTTCCTCCGACACACGTCCAGCCAATCAACCGCGTAGCGTGTGGAAGGATCACACTATCCCACTCAGGTCCTATCCGCGCTTAGCAGGCGCCCCGACCGAACTGTAGGAGTCGCTGTTTACAACGACTTGGACCCACCCCGCCAGCTTCTCCCACCCTCTAATACAGCCAATTGTATTAGTGTGAACGGCCAGCCAAGCTGGTGACAACCCCGGAGCTGTGAGCTGGATTCGAACAGGCGAATCCAGCTCACAGCTTCGGGGTTGGTGACGAACGCAATCTCCGCTACGCCACCTAACCGCTCTGGGACTAGACTTCTTACCTCTTAAGCCCTACCCATATTTTCTGAGAATTCGCCTAAAAATACATACCTAAGTAAATGGAAGATTGCTCCACTTCTACAAGGTCCATTTGCATGTTCTTGGTATAAAAGTAACGTTGAAAGATTATTTCACGACAGACGGCTCCAGGTTTGACAGGGGCTGGCATGAGCTGGGTAGTGTAGTTTTGTGAAATTCGAAAGCCCATCGAAAGCGCTGGGTCTCTTCTTTCATAAGACTACACTCACATTTGGCTGCGCCATTTCCTCGCGTCTAAATCGCCCGTTTTCCGGTGCAATGCGCAGAGATTCTTACAAGCTCATTAATTAATATGGACGGTATTGATCTATTTATGGCATGAAATTATTGTCGGTCCAGTACCGGACTGATCGGGCTTAAGGAGTACCGGCTGTCATAGCCAGGAGGGTGTGGACTGGTGCATAATCAAAGTGGGTCGGCATCGTATCACTCTCACTTGTTCTTGTATCATGGGCAGCTCGACCCGGCCCGCAGAGGGACAGACCCGCCGAGATTTATTCTGGGAGACTATACTCCAGTCTGGCCAGTCTGCTATTGTTCCTCCTGGACAACTGGGTTGTATTAAAGGGGCTGGGACTGTGTGAGAGAATTTCAATGCTGTCTGAACCCCTCAGCCCTTTTGTACTCGGCTGTCTCCACCAACCAGCTCTGTATAGTGTAAAATTGATGCCTCCGTACAGGATTTGAAAGCAAAGTAGGTCGAACATGGCATAAGAAAATTGTTCACTAAATGGACATAATTGTTTCGATAAGGACAAAGTGTGAGGTGTGCTGTGGCAATGTCAGAGTGACATTTCAGCGTGTCCCTGCCGTGCACGGCGCCTGACAACTACGGGCCCAGTTTCCCTGTTTGATCATAATGACTTTAATTTGGCTGTTGGCTGGGTTGAGTGGACGGGAGTGAGTGGCTCAGGGAGGGAGAGTTCAGCGGCGGTACAGTAACCCGTTCACTACCGCACTACAGAAGGTTAACCTTTCACTACCACACTAGTACAGTTAACCGTCTGTAGCGTGGTAGTGAAAGGGTTAACTTTCTGCAGTGCGGTTGTGGAAGGGTTAACCTTCTGTATTGTCGCCGTGAAAGGATTAACCCTTTGGTAGTGTGGTAGTGAAAGGGTTAAGGTGGTGTAAGGAGCTGGGAGAGACTGTCTGTTACCGCTGAGTAAAGATGGGCATAGCCTACGACAACGCCTCTACTTCCTTAGGCGCTTAAGGAAGTTCAACGTGAGTCAGAAGATCCTCAAGAACTTCTACTCATGCACAATAGAGAGCATCCTGACTGGCAATATCACCTCCTGGTTTGGGAATAGCACTGCACAAGAGCGCAGCAGACTACAGAGAGTGGCCCGTTCAGCCGAACGCACAATTGGAGGGGGGCTTTCCACTCTCCAAGGCATTTACAACAAGCGGTGCATGGGCAAGGCTAAGAAAATAATCAAAGACTCCAGCCACCCAAACAACTGCCTCTTTGAACTGCTGCGGTCAGGCAAGCGATACCGGAGTCTCATGGCCACTGTACAGAGAGACTAGGAAGGACCTTCTATCCCCAGGCCATCAGGATGCTCAATGACCAATGATTGAACAATGAACAATAACAGGCCATCAACACACCCACAGCACACACACACACTCTAAATAAACAACAAACTGTAGCACCCACTTTACCACACTTTACACTTTTACACTTTACACTTTATATTTATATTATTGGTAAGAGAATTGCACATCTCTTCCTTATTCCTTATTGCACCTCACCACCACAAGGTGGCACCACAAGCTAAGCTATACCTCACCATTTTTGTACCAGATGTACATAGAGGTATACTGAACAATTGTTGTTCACACTTGTGTTTACTTGACTTCTTGACTTTCTATTTTTTACTTATTATACTTATTTATACTATCTTATTATTATCTAGCACACTCTCAGGAGTGAAACAGAAAGAAACATTTGATGCAAAGTATTCTGTATTTCTGTATGACAAATAATAAAGAAACTTGAGAAACTTGAAACATGTTTCTCTGTATTTCAATGGTAATTACAGTCGGATATATTCCCGCCCTGCTCGTAGTTGATTGGTCGGCTAAGCAGTCATTTTTAGTCTTTGTCGACCGAGACTTGTTTTCCGTGTGTTATGCTCTTCTTCTCGTGCTGAATGAGATCAGGTAAGTAAGCGCCATATTTAAAGAGGTCCTTCTGCGTGATTGAATGTAGCTAACTATTCGTCACCAAAAACACGGTGTGACTCTTTGTTGACGAAGGGTTTTCTTGGTCGAGGACACCAAGAGTTTCTTTTTATACTGAAATCAAATAAAGTTAAAAAAGAATTACGTCGGATTTGTCACAAAACGATCTCTGGAAATATTTGTGAATGAACGTGAACTGAAAATTACATTGTCAGGTTCATACTATATCACACATCCTCCCATAACCGGTCCAAATATGAACATGAATTGGATTATCAAATATCAATATCAGTATCAATGTCAAATATCACTGTCTTTATATTGTTATATCTATCCTCTTCCATATCCCCCAGACATAATGCAGGGGACTCAGGTACAATAGGGGCGAAAACTAAATCGCACAAAACAGGTGCCACCAATAATATTTCCAGGTATCTCACTTCACCAAAGCCTTTGTACTGTATGTTGTGTGCCCTTGATTTGGCACGTCGAAGTGTTCCCCAAAGAGATAGCAAGCCCTATAGGTAGCTGTACTCTAAATGGCTTCAGAAGGATTTGGTGGTGGGTATATAGACTCTATATACCTGTGTGTACTCTATAGGTGGGTGTACTCCAAAACAACCTCAGAAGGAAGTGGTAGTGGTGGGTAATAGACTCTAGAGACCCTGTACTGCAGGGCCACCCGGGCCAGGAGGCTGGCACCAGAGAGACGCCTGGCTGACTCTGAGTCACAACACAACAGCGTAGCGACGCCACGTGAGAGTCACACCTGCCAATCACATCTCACCCACTCTGTCAACAGCCTCAGTGTGCCCCCTGTCTGCCCCCCCTGTCTGTCCCATGTCTGTGCCCTGTCTGTCCCCTGTCTGCCCCCCCTGTCTGCCCCCCCTGTCTGTCCCCCCTGTCTGTCCCCCCTGTCTGTCCCCTGTCTGTCTCCTGTCTGTCCCCTATCTGTGCCCTGTCTGTCTCCTGTCTGTGCCCTGTCTGTCCCCCCTGTCTGTCCCCCCTGTCTGTCCCCTGTCTGTCTCCTGTCTGTCTCCTGTCTGTGCCCTGTCTGTGCCCTGTCTGTGCCCTGTCTGTCTCCTGTCTGTCTCCTGTCTGTGCCCTGTCTGTGCCCTGTCTGTCTCCTGTCTGTCTCCTGTCTGTGCCCTGTCTGTGCCCTGTCTGTGCCCTGTCTGTCTCCTGTCTGTCTCCTGTCTGTCTCCTGTCTGTGCCCTGTCTGTGCCCCCTGTCTGTCTCCTGTCTGTGCCCTGTCTGTCCCCTGTCTGTGCCCTGTCTGTCTCCTGCCTGTCTCCTGTATGTGCCCTGTCTGTGCCCCCTGTCTGTCTCCTGTCTGTGCCCTGTCTGTCCCCTGTCTGTCGGTATCCTGTCTGTCTCCTGTCTGTGCCCCCTGTCTGTCTCCTGTCTGTGCCCTGTCTGTGCCCTGTCTGTGCCCCCTGTCTGTGTCCCCTGTCTGCCCCCCGTCTGTGCCCTGTCTGTCTCCTGTCTGTGCCCTGTCTGTCCCCTGTCTGTCCCCTGTCTGTCCCCTGTCTGTGCCCTGTATGTCTCCTGTCTGTGCCCTGTCTGTCCCCTGTCTGCCCCCTGTCTGTCTCCTGTCTGTGCCCTGTCTGTGCCCCCTGTCTGTGTCCCCTGTCTGCCCCCCGTCTGTGCCCTGTCTGTCCCCTGTCTGCCCCCTGTCTGTCCCCTGTCTGTGCCCTGTCTGTCACAGGCTCAGTGTCTCACCCTCAGCCGCAGAAGCCAAGCTGTTGAGTGAGGCAGTCAACACACGTGCACACCCCCCCCCCCCCCACACACACACAGAGACATACACACACACACACAATTTCAATCTAACGTGTTGTGTACATACACGTACGTATACAGTATGTACAGATGCACGCATACGCACTCACATACACAAACATACACACAACCATGCACATGCACAAACACATGCACACACATACACTTGCACCCAGACACACACCCAGACACACACCCAGACACACACACACACACACACACACACAACCATGCCCCCCACACACACGTATACAGTAGTACACAGACACATGTACACACACACACACATCATTTCAATGTACCGTGTTGACTTGTTACATATCAAGTATGTACAGATGCATGCATACAAGGACACACGTGCATACACAAACACACACACACATGTACCATACACATGCACAAACACACCGCACACACACTTGCACCCAGACACACACACACACACACACACACACACACACACACACACACACACACACACACACACACACACGCACACACACACACGCACACACTGAATCAATAGTGCAGGAGTCACTGTTTCAAAAAACATTATCTACATAATTTTCATCCCAACTGGATTATGGCAATCAGTGTATGGGCATGTTAATAAAATTCTAGACCCCGTAAGTGAGCACGTCAGATATATATATATATATATATTTATTTTTTGTATTACACTCTCGCGTACAGCGTTGGGTTGCAGCGGCTTTCCACACACCTGCACTGCTGGGCTCCAGAGCGCTGTTATCGGGGTCAAGGCGCTCCGCTCAGACAAGAGGCTTAAGCGAAGACAAGAACCTCTAACACGAAATAAAACCATCAAAGTTCAACTCTAATCCCCGCTGGTGTGGGTAAAGCTGACAGTTAACAGGCTGGAAAATAATCTAGGTTTACTGTCTACGCCGAAGCAGCTCCAGACAGGGTCCGGTGTTCTCCACCAATACAATTCAACGTTGAGCGGCTTATATAGGATTTATAGGCTGCTGAATACATTTATATATAAGCATAAGCAATATCTGAAAGATCCATAAACATGTCCTTTTGACTCTGTGTGTATTATTTTTTCTTTTTCTTCTTCTTCTTCTTCTTCTTCTTCTTCTTCTTCTTCTTCTTCTTCTTCTTCTTCTTCTTCTTCTTCTTCTTCTTCTTCTTCTTCTTCTTCAGATGGCTTCACGAAATTATTTATTTTCTTAAGGTTGGTTTCCTGCTGTCCTTGAAGCACGCGAGCAGATTAAAAATTCACTTCTAACTTTAAAGACAGGCAATATAGGCCTAATGATATATAGGCAGAATTTGGATTTGGATTTGTACACATAATTTGCCTCATGCCATGTCGGTAAGAGAATGGAATGAAGGAGTGAACGGCCTAAATAACCTATACCAAATAGACTAGGCCTATTCAAAACTCGACTTGATGTGAATTAAACTTTTATTGTCAGCTGTAGAAGAACATATAACCCCCTATATTATCATTTCAATTTGCCTACAAGATTCTGGACACAATACACTCCCTAAAGCTTCTAATGCACGGTGGCTGATTGTATCAGCGATGCATATTTTAAACGAAAAAGTCACTGAATAGTCGCTCCATGGGGGGAGAAAAGACAAAGAAAAGACATGTCTTTCAGGACCACGGACAGCTCCATTTGTGCTGAAAACGCTAAATCCGCTCATGAGTCATGTGCGTCTTGTGTCAGTTTGAGGTTTATTAAGATGATGGGCAAACAAGAGTCTATAGAGTCGGCATGTTAAGGTGTGCTGCTAATCAGTCACAGGCATGTCTGCTGAATTTAACCATGATCGCACTTCAATGATGAAACAATGCAAATATAGCCTGCAAAGTTAAGATAATGTCTGTAGACCGCATGGATGGATAATTGTGGCTGTGCGAACGGCAAGGTAGGCCATTCACATCTGATTATATCTATTACGCACATCTGAGACCCAATTTGAATGGTTTAGCCTGCTTATAATTCCTATGAAAATTTACAATGGAAAAACGAAAAACATTAATTACACAGCTTAACTGACCAGAAATCCAAACAGCGAATTCCCTTAAATATGTACATGTGTCAAATCAATTAAGCAAACTAATTAGAAGAAATAATATTTGCACTAAAATATATACTATTTCCTTTTGGTATTAAGCTGGCCTTTTACATAAAGTAACATACTAAAACATTTAATATATTATATATAACTGATTAGGCTATCTACTCGGGATATTGTGATGCTGAACCTATAAGAAAATTTTAAATAACCTTGTATTTTAAGGACTAATAATTGTTTTTCCTAGTTCTGGACTGGTACAAGGGGAAATTAACCACACAATGTGAATAAAACAACTTGGGAATTTGGTCTTTAGTATAGTACATTGTTTTTTACTTCTTAAAATCAGGCTACCTTTTTGTTCATCTCAAGGGTGAATTAGTTGGTGAAATAGTTACCCTATTTAACTCAAGCTTGTATAGCATACGGACAAAAATAACAATAATTAAAATGCTCAAATTGTGGGCTATGGGGGTCAATGCTTAATTTTAGACATTACAGTCCAATATAAAATAAATCGCAAAATCAACCCAATTTTATGTTAACAGTTATTTAATCGAACACACCGTTCAACAATAATAACACAGCCATAATAATATTATAACAAATATGATACCAAAACCTCTTGCCTATACGATAATAACCTATACGTCAAGTTAGAAGTTAGTGAGCTTTGGGCTAAAGTGAGATGTAGAGAAGCGCAGGTCTTGTTATAGAACCATCGCGGCGACAAGGCTGTCTTTTGTGTGGTGGCTGTGTTGCTGCATCCAAAATGACCACCAGCCACGCGACGATTCGTTTGCTTAATTCAATAAGAAATGGGAATGGCAGCCTCGACCCTGTCATGTTGACGCGTGATGTGTTTTTCTATTTGTTAGGGCGCCCCCATGAGACGCTTTATTTGAATAGCACTACCGTTCCGTGTCGTTGCATACGGTTCTTTTGTCACCAAATTGTTATTATATAACACACATGCAACTTATTATTATTATTATTATTATATATATTTTTTTGAAAGCTCTGACAATGAATACATAAAAGTAAATATATTTTGATTACCTTCAAAAGCGCAGGGTGATTTTTAATAATCTCTATAAAGGTCGGCTCAGGACATTTTACGCACCGCGGTGGGATATTACGCACAGTGGCTACGACTACTGGATGTGTCACATATTCATATAAAACAGCTGTATGAACATTGATGCCATCATCGTATTGGATATATTGCTCTGACAGGTGCACCGGTGAACAGTGTCAAAATACTGACGTTTGAACTGGCTACAGTAAAACAATGATTTTTCAAACAGGAAAAAAACGTGTCTACAAAAGACACGACAGACTGTAAAAGAAAAACTATTGTGGAAAAAGTTGAAAAAGGCGAGAGAAGTAAAGGGTCTAAATAAATCCAACTCACCAGGTAAAGTGCTGGCGTCAGGAGTAACACGGCACACCAACACGTCACCTGCATCCTCCCGGATCTCAAACTTCCACTAATTTCCCTTCGCTGGTTATTTCGTTTTTGCGGACCATAAATCCACTTGGCATCCGCTTCACAGGACGGTCAAGACCCTCACCAGCCTGGGCACAAATGAAATGATGCACCCCATGACCACAGAGCAGGCTTTACACTTGGGAGCTTTGAGAGAGGACGTGGAAAACAAATAACGGTTACATGAGAATTAATCCAGACAGAGATTGAGGCAATGTCGATTCAGTGCAATCATGGGGGGGATCAGTCCTGATTTGATTGTCTTGCTGCCGTGCGAAGTTGGCGGAGAAGTCCTTTCTGAAAATAACAGTGGTTTTTCAGTGAAGTCTGGTGAATAGATGACGCTTTATACCGCCCGCTCTCACACGCGCGCATACAACACACCCGGAGACAAACTCCGCTGGAGCCA
Source organism: Notolepis coatsorum (assembly GCF_963971535.1). Classification (NCBI taxonomy): domain Eukaryota; kingdom Metazoa; phylum Chordata; class Actinopteri; order Aulopiformes; family Paralepididae; genus Notolepis; species Notolepis coatsorum. The sequence continues at coordinate 53,690,800 of NC_140168.1, forward strand.
CATCGAAGATGAAAGGGGGAGGGACGAGAGGAGCGCGGAAAAGATGAAAAAACGGGGCGAGATTGGTAACCGTTCGAGGAGTAGTATTTAAAGGACGTACCCAAAGCCAACAGGAAAGCAGTTCAGACACCGGCTTGATATAGATGAACGAGCTGACATTCAGAAGTGCACCTTTTCGTACTTTTTTCACCACCATCTCTCTTCTCTCTCATCATCTCTCTCTCCTCGTCTCTCTCTCTTCCTCATCTCTCCTCTCTCTCTCTCTCTCTCACTCTCTCTCTCTCTACCTCGTCTCTCTCTCTCTCTCTCTCTCTCTCTCTCTCTTTCTCTCTCTCAGTCGGTGAACAGTCCTCCACCCATGCTGTAGCTTCAAACTAAGACAACACCTGGCACAATTGCTATCCAATGGAATTTAATTAGACAATTCACTGGGCACTTCGGGTTCTCAGTTGAGTAAAATGCATAGCATATTTGTCTTTATAATGCTTTCTTATACATTCACGAGCATTTGCAGCTCATTGTTGAAACAAATGGCTAATTAACAGTGTGAAATAGGCTATTCAGCTGTATAACGAATTCCTCTGTAGCGACCATTGTTAAATCTCGAGACAATTGCGTTTACATGTGCGCGCTCGCGTGCATGTATCTTTTATGCGCAACATCAAACTATTATACACGCGTCCACTGCCATGGCAAGGTGAAAGGGGTTCTGGCACATGCTGAGTGTGTGTTTTTGTTGGAGCAGGATAGATAGCCATCCTTTTTTTCCTGAAAAAAAGAAGAGAGGAGGATAGGTGAAAAAAAAAGAGAAGATGGGGTTGTGCTTTAATAAATCTGAAGCAGTCTCATTGCTACAACATTGCAGCGGTCCAGCGTTGTCACCATAACTCAGCCAGCGGGGCAGATGGGATCCTGCACTGAATGGCTCAGATAGCCTTCACAGCCCCAGCATGCCATGCAGAGGCACACACCAGGCGGGATAAATCACAGAGGGGCCCGCTGGGGGGTGGGGGGTACTGGACCTGAACCCTAAGCTCCGGGCTACACACTACCTGAACTGAACTCAAAAGATTCTGAGCCTGACACCTCAAGGTGTGGAACTTCAAGAGGCTTTGTGTCTACAGGGCCTCGTAAGTTCAGAGTATGCAACCTCAAGACCATGCAGGCATTGTGTCTATACTTACCTCAAAACCAGACTTTGGACATACAGAACCTCATAACGGCAGATAGTTGAACCTCAAAACCAGACTTTGGACCTACAGAACCTCATAACGGCAGATAGTTGAACCTCAAAACCAGACTTTGGACCTACAGAACATCATAACGGCAGATAATTGAACCTCAAAACCAGACTTTGGACCTACAGAACCTCATAACGGGATAGTTGAACCTCAAAACCAGACTTTGGACCTACAGAACCTCATAACGGCAGATAGTTGAACCTCAAAACCAGACTTTGGACCTACAGAACCTCATAACGGCAGATAGTTGAACCTCAAAACCAGACTTTGGACCTACAGAACCTCATAACTGCAGATAATTGAACCTAAAGAAAACAGGCTTTGGACCAGTAACTGCAGAAAACGTAACCTAAAAACTATAGGATGCTCGATATTGGCTTTTTTTACCGATACCGATATACCGATATTGTCCAACTCTTAATTTCCGATACCGATATCAACCGATATCAACCGATATATGCAGGGTCGTCCCCCCCCCCCCCCCCCCCCCCCAAAATACGGAATAATTTCAGGTAATTAACATAACATATCTCTTGTTGTGGAATTAACACAACATTATGCATACTTTTGACAATAAATAAAATCAGAATGTGTTCTTATTTGCTTGCCTCGGTAAATAAAGGTTATAGAAATGTAAAAAAATAAATAAAAAAATTGAAAACCGATACCGATATTTTCCGATATCACATTTGAATGCCAATATCGGCCGATAATATCGGACATCCCTACTAAAAACACACAGGCTACTACAGTACCTTATAATTTCAGGAAATAGCACCTCAAAACCAGGCTTTGGGCCAAACTACCTCATAACTTCATGGTACCTTATAACTTCAGAGTGCAGCACATCAGGTCAAGACACAATGCCAAAATGACCAACCTTCCTCAACAACAACAACAACAACAACAACAACAACAACAACAACAACAACAACAACATACTGTAGATGTCTGAGGAACATGGAACCACTACTGAGCCCAGAATTCTATTTGGACCAAGAAGGCATAGGCCTACTGTTGCTGCAGAATAATGCTGGTCCCATGACAGCCCACTAACTGCTAACTCCAGGAGATTGTGACACATTCTCATAATATATAATATGGTAGCCTACTATAAACCTTGGCATGATAACTGGAACAGCATGGCTTTGTGCCTCAGAACCTCACCGAGCTCCAGGATAGAATATTGAGACCTTCCCTGGTATATGTGAGCATAGGACTGTTTTATAGGAAGCTTGTTTCAGGGTTTATGCAGAAGTAAAAGTTGGGCGACCAACAATAAACTACAACGTTTTGTAAATGGACCTTATGCTATTATACACATTGCTTGACGCCTATCGAGATAGCCTGAATAGTTGTATGGACACAGAGGCCTCTGATACTTTCTGCTTTATTATGTCTGATCGGGGACATTTGCAATAGACCTACTGTATGCACACAGTACGTACACAGAAAGTGATATGGATGGTCCAGTCTATTTTTATGTGTGCTGTTCCCTGTTCACTGTATGTGAGATACCACGTGTGCCTGTCGTCATGCGGCACGTTGTGAGTCATCGATACTGTATGTACAGTATTCACACACCACTAAGAGAAGTTCCTGTGCATCCATCGATATGTATTTTCACCACTACTATCTCCAAGAGAAGTTCCTGTGCATCAATCGATATGTATTAGCACCACGATCTCCGGAATAAGTCCCTGTGCATCCATTGTAATTTGGAGAATTTGGAGAGAAGTGTTTCTGACTCTGATTTGTCTCGTAGCAGTTTTGTTTATTGTTTATTAGCAAAGGATCCCCATTAGCTGACGCCAAGACACCAACTAGTCTTCCTGGGGTCTGAACAGTTGTAACAATAAGCACCAAGACACCATGGCAGAATACTTATGAATGGCTAGAAGTTGATTAGCATTGGGACCGCTATTAATGCCCTTCCTTTCCACCCTCACCGTCCTGTCAGTTAAACACTACTTTGAATGACAGGTCAAGTGACTGTGCCCCACTTTGGAAAATGAGTCCAAATGAGTAAAAATGCCTGTCACTTCAAGAAAATGTGTCGGGGGGGAGTACAGCAAAGTGACTAGTCACCTTTCAAGGGCACTATAAAGCATCAGTGAAGCACAGACTGCGACAACTGTCTGTGAATGAGAGCCATTGTGAGGTGCAATGTGAACCCAGCCCGGGCTCAAGTCAAGACTACTAAAGCAAAAGGGAGGAAAGGGAACAGTTCATACTTCTCTGTCAAGCACCCGGGTCTAATGGACACTTACTCAGTGCCGGGGAATAATCTGGAGGTCAAGTCGCAACCCAACCCCCCACTCTCTCAGCATACCTCTGGTGTCCATTCAATTCCAGAGGAAGAAAATGGGGGGACAATTACAGGGCCCCCACTTCATAATAGCTCGCCTTTGGACTGTAGGAAGGAAAGGAGGAGAGGGGGAGGGGTAGGGGAGGGGAGGGAGATAAAGACGAGAGAGAGAGAGAAAGAGGAAGAGGATGATTGCCCAGCTGAGTGACGTTGGCGTCCGGTGTTATTATGAATATACCCAGCTGGCGTGGCTCCATGCCCGATTGTGGGGGCAGATGTTGCTGCAGGCCCTCAGGCATGCCCGCGACATGGTGGCAGGTCGCCGTGGCTATACCAGCCGCCGCCAGATGCCAACTCAAGTGCCACTCGGCGCCCACAGCGAGAGATAGGAGTCAAACTGGCCTTGACCAGAACGGGTGTTGATGGTTGGAGGGTGTGTGTGTGTGTGTGTGTGTGTGTGTGTGTGTGTGTGTGTGTGTGTGTGTGTGTGTGTGTGTGTGTGTGTGTGTGTGTGTGTGTGTGTGTGTGTGTGTGTGTGTGTGTGTGTGTGTGCTTCATAAAGCCTAGGTTTCCTCACTTGACGCGGTGGCTGCCAGTGCCTTTCATCTAGGATGTGAGAGTGGGCGGGGCCAAGGCAGAGTTGACAGAGACAAATGGATGAGCCCCAGCGTCCGTCACAGGATGCAGCTGGCGCGCATCAAGTGCTTCCTCATCATCACAATTAGAATGACTGCAGGCCTCGGCGCAAAGACAGAGGAGGAGGCAGAGGAGGAGGAGGAGGAGGAAAGGAAACTCAAAGATTGTCATTTTGTTTGGGAAGGGCTTGAATTCCAAATAAAGAGACATGTGGTGGACTACTGGAGGAAAGTTTCTCGTTTGGCACAAACCTTTCGAAGTTGCCTCTCTTTTTTGGGCCCAGAAGTTTCTTCTCTCGCACCAGCGTCAGTCCTGAACTAGCCAGCCATATGGGAGGGGAGTGTGAAGATTTGACAGCTTCCCCTCTAATCCTTGGCTTAAAACACAGCCAGCCAGTCCCCTTGATTGAGGTACAGTACTACTTTATTTGATCAGAGGGAGATGATATCTCAGAATGTAGAGATATCTTGTACACGGGGCCACGCTGTATAGGCAGAACTTTGGAACAGGGGGAGTAATTTTCTTTAGTGCTTGACGGTGTATTGTGACTTAATCAAATTCCCACCGGATCTCGATGCCTGGGAGGTCGAGGCAAAGTCGTCCGTTTGAAGTGGGGCACAACAGGACTTTAATTGATTAGGTCAGCCTGTAGGACTTCCTTTTTCTAGGCAGGGGGAATTTAATTGGAAGACAGAGAGACATGATTATGAGAAGTGCTGATTGAATGATAGGACCAAGGCCACGCAGACCGTCTCTGCTTAAGTCCACGATAATAATCACTACAGCAAGATGGCTTCTGATGATTAAAGCAATTACATTACTTTAACAAGGGTAATTGACTTAGCCACTGGCGGAATATTACAGTTTTCCCCGATTGTCCTATACCTACATTGGCTGCATGGGGCTGGCGCTTTATCAGCATCTCCTGAATCAGCCCATTGACGAGATGCAGCGTGGTACAAGTTATATTGGGTCAGTCGGCTCTAATCTTTGTTTCAGTATCTGATGCTTAACCTTTGTGTGTGTGTGTGTGTGTGTGTGTGTGTGGCTGATTCCTCTTCGGCCTTTTCTATTGCCCCTCCCTCCCCCATAATTTTCACCATACGTCCAGCAGAGGGTTAATTTGGGCGACGGACTCACAACACCTCTCCAACTCGAATTGGGAGGTCAGCCACTAGTGTTATCAATATCATAGACAAGAGTCAGCTTGTCTCTTTAAATGTCATCATATTTTAATGAAAAGGGGAGCTATTACGTGAGATATACAGGGATTTTCATTCAAACTCAAAGTTTTTAGTACAAGTGCCGTGATCCAGTAGGAAAGAACTATGTGAATGCACCATTGCACAAAAGATTATAGCCTGCATGAGGCAATACAAGTGCCTGGGGAGAGAAGTAGGGACATCTTGAACTGTCTGTCACCACCATCTAGTGGACTAAGATCATACTGCAGCTGTTCTGGTGTATTATGCTGTTTTCATTGTTCCCACAGATGGTACTTCTCTATTCTATGTCAATGCAATAAATCACATTATACAACGGCATGCAAATTTCTTGATTCTGATTGGCTGAAACAGTCATTTTACACGTCTTTATTGGCAACAATCCACGCTGCTGGCCCAGGACCCGCCCACAACCGACCCACATCACATCACTCCGCCGGATGAATGAATGAAAACTTTATTTAACAGATTGCAGAATGGGTACAATACAGTACGGCTCAATACATACAATTGTTAAGGGGATGCAGACCTGAGAAAGACGTTTGTCTTGTTTCCATCAGGGTCCCCCATTTTCAATTCATATAGACATATATGACATACATGACATACAGATAGTCAGTACTGCTACATCTATACATTTATGACATACCAGATTTGCAAATACAGTACTGTTTGTGATACAGAAGGAGTCAAGAAAAGGGAGTATATACATTTGACGTAGAAACTGTACATTGGAGGAGGTTGGGTGGGGGGGGTTGGGTACATTGGGATATTGACAACCATACTGGGTAATTTACATTGGAGGTGGTTGGGGGGGGGGGGGGGGCGGGGGGCACACTGTATAAACAAGTAACACTGTACATTGAGGGGGGGGGGGAGGAGACACTGTACAAACAAACACAATTGTACATTGAACTATTGACAAAACCATACTAGGTAAATGACTGTACATTGGAGGGGGTTGGGTTAGGATATTTACAGGGGCCAGTGTTGAATTGCAGTCTCCCGTAGGTGTCCCTTGAGAGAGGTTTTGAAAGTGGGTAGTGATCCACATTCCTTTACAGCTTTGGGTAGGGCGTTCCACATTGATGTGGCATAATTGCGAAACGTGTTTAGTCCCTTATTTGAGCCGAATCTGGGTTTAACATGATTTGTGGAGCTCCCTCTGGTGTTGTGATCGTGGTATTCACTGACCTTTGGGAAGTATTTTGACATGTACATGGGTACCTTGGTCGTGTAGTGTATCTTGTAGACCAGGCCCATTGCAAGTTGTTGTACTCTGTCGTCTACTCTAAGCCATCCTAGGTTGTCAAAGTGGGCAGGGGTGAGGTGGGTTCTAGGAGTAAGGTCAAGCAGTAGTCTGACCAGTTTGTTTTGAGATGTTTGTAATTTTGTTTTTAGCGCCTTTGAGGTGCTTTGGTACCATGAGGTGCAAGCATAGTCGTAGTACCCCTGAATGAGTGCTCCTGCCAGAGTCTTCAGGGTGTTCTTGTTTACCAGAGAGGAGATCCGGTACAAGAATCGAGTTCGTTGGTTGACTTTTTTTATTACATTGGATGCCATTTTGTCACAGGAGAGATTAGCCTCTAGGATGGAACCCAGGTAGGTAATTTCATCTTTCCTTGTGACAATATTGTCACCCACTGTAACTGAGAAGCCGTCGGTCTTGCTGAGTTTGTTATTTGAACCGAAGAGAATGGACTCTGTTTTGCCCATGTGTAATGATAGTTTGTTATCAGCGAGCCATATGCAGATTCTGCCTAGTTCCGAGCTGAGGGTTTTTTCAACCTGTAACTTGTTCTTGTCAGAGACCAGCAGGGCTGAGTCGTCCGCAAACAGGAACAAGTTGCAGTCACAAGCTGACGACATGTCATTTGCATAAATTAGGAACAGTAGCGGTCCTAGTATGCTTCCTTGTGGAACACCACAGCTCACTGTGAGGGGGGGGGATAGGGTACCGTTTACCTCCACCATCTGTTCCCTCCCCTCAAGGTAGGATTGCATCCAGCTCACTGATAGACTATCAAAACCAATTGCTTTTAGCTTGTCAATCAGAATGGAGTGATTGACCGTGTCAAAGGCCTTTTGTAGGTCCAGCATGACCATGCCGCAGTATTTGCCTGCGTCCACCTCTTGTTTGATGTGGTCATTCAAATAGAGAAGGCATGTGTCAGTGGAGTGGGATGTTCTGAAGCCAGATTGGAATTCGTAGATTAGATTTTTTTCCGCTAGGTACTTTTCGACCTGTTCGTAGACTATTTTTTCCATGACTTTCGAGATGGAGGTGAGAATAGAAACAGGGCGGTAGTTGCCTGGGTCTAATTTGCTGCCCTTTTTGTGCAGAGGGGTCACCCTCGCAATTTTGAAGTCCTTGGGGACGTGTCCCTGTTTTATGGAGAGGTTTATTATGTGTGTGATGATTGGTGTGATGGCGGCTGCTGAGTCTCTGAGGAATTTGGAGGGGATGTTGTCATGGCCAGTGGCCTTGTTAGGTTGGAGGGCGCTCAGTTTATTGAGTACCTCATCTGTTGTTACCATTTCCAGCTTGAAGTCGTCCTTTCGGACCCCTAGGTTTTTGTAGTAAGCTACTATGTGTTCTACCCCATAAAGCCCTGAGTGGGAGGGTAGTTTGTTTACCAGTGTTGTGGCTATGTTTGTGAAGAAAATGTTTAAGTAATTGGCTACATCCAGCTTGTCTGTGATGAGCGTGTTGTCCGTTTTTATGTTTATGTTTGAGAATCTGGTTTTAAGTTTTTTACTGCATCCTAGTTGATTATTGAGTAATTTCCAAAGTTCACGTGGTTTCTTTTTGTTTTCCTCAGTTTTGTCATTGATGAAATTCTTTTTTGCAGTTTTGATCATGGAGTTTACGTCGTTTCTTAGTCTGTTTCTTTCTAGTTTGAGTTCAGTCACGTGGGCTTGGAGTTCACTGCTCGTGCTTTTAGTAAGCTTTGACTGACTTTTACGAAACTCAGAGCATTTTTTGTCTCTGGTTTTCATAGCGGCCAGTATTTCGGAGTGCATCCACGGCTCAGCGCGATTTTTTACCCTGGTGGTTCTTAGGGGGGCCATGTCGTTTAGTATTGCTGAGAATTTGGTTTTGAAACCAAGCCATGTTTCGTCAACCAGTGTACCATTGAGTTCATCTGACCAGTCCAGACTCTCCAGTTCAAGGTTGAAGGCCTCGCTAGAGTAGGTTTTGAGGTCTCTAGATGTGACTGTTTTGTGGCAGCCAGCCTTTTGTTTTAGTTTTTTTCTGGTACAGAATATCATATAATGATCACTTAACCCACATGCTATAACCCCTTTATTTGAGATCTTGGACTTGTCGGAGGTCAGAATGAGGTCAATGGTAGTCTGAGTTGATTCACATACACGTGTGGGTTGGGTGATTAGCTGGCTGAGGCCATGCAGATCACAAAACCTACTGAAGGCCTTGAAGACGGGTGCATCTTTTCGTTGCATATCCGTGTTCCAGTCTCCAATAAGAATTTTGTCTACATCCTCAACTCCAGCTAAACACCCATCCAGTGTATCATAAAAGCCACTATGATCTGGCGGCCTGTAGACTGTGCCAACCAGTAGGGATTTCGCCCTTTCGAATAGGATTTCCACCCATGCAGTTTCAATTGATTTATGATTCAGGTCATTTCTGTTGATGAATTTGGTGTCCTTGTGTATGTACATACAGACACCACCTCCATGTTTGTTCCTATCATTCCTGATTATTGAGTAGTTCTCAATCTCTATCTCTGGATCTTTTACAGAATCGTCGAGCTTAGTTTCTGAGAAGCACAGTATGTTTGCCTTACCATTTATGAATATTTGTTTGATTTCATCCAATTTGTTTTTTAAGCTGTTAATGTTAATGTGAAAAATGTTCAGTCCATTGGCGTTGGTTATTTCATTGATGTTGGCAGGTTCGAAGTATTGTTCGTTTGTGATCTGTTCCTCTGTGTTGTTGTGGGTGGGAAGGGGGGAGGGGGGGGTCGGGTCCCGCGCCGTGCTGGAACAACAAAGAAGGGGGGAGGGGGGGGTCGGGTCCCGCGCCGTGCTGGAACAACAAAGGACTCGTTCCTGGTTGTTTTCGTTGTTAGCTCTGCTAGCTAGCCGGCTATCGGGCGTCGAGATGTTTACATCCCGCGTCGAGATGGTCGTCATGGTTTCGACCCTCGGTTCACCTCCTCTCGTCACTGCCTCACGTGTGCTCGTCTGCTGTGGCGTCATTGGGGGAGCTTCGCCGCCCGCGCTGTGGATGTAGCCACAGGTTGCGTTGTTGATGCTGTTGGTCGCGATGGGAACCTCCATCGCTTCTTGCTGTAGTCTCTGGTTCCGTGTCATTACGGGACCAGGGTTCTGATGAATGTCACCCGACATGAGCAGATATAATAAAAACATTGATCTCTTATTACACTTGCCTGCCGGGGGTAATTTCTTTCGTTCCGGATTTGCAGTAAGTACTGTGTGGATGGTCGTGGCTCCGAAGGCTGGATGTTTCCTCTCCGAGCCCGTTAACAAATAGAAGTCGCAATGGGACTGCTGTTTTACGTTTTCGCTACCCTCCACTTCTGTCTGGAGTTGCTGCTTGAGTTGTGAATTCAGGTACAAATCCATAATCCACAGGAGGGAAAGTAGAAAATGCGCAAAGTACTTTTTTGTTGTTGCTCTGTTGCGTTGGTTACGGGAGCTACGTAAAATGCGACCGTCCATGTTGAAGCCGGAAGCCGGAGGAATGAATCACAAGAAGGTGGCCAATAATCTTTACAAATGGATATGTTAATGGCGACTAAACGACTAAATATCAAGCGATTCTGTCACAGAGAATGTCTTAGTCGTTTAAACAATGTTGGATGATGTAATTGATGGGTCTTGAATCATTCTGTAACAAAAGAAAAATCGCGGATTGATTGATGGATTAATTTGCGATTTTTTTTTCAATTTTTTTTTCCTTTCGACTGTCGGCGCTCGCTCTAGTCTCCACCCACCGCCACACACCCCCCCCACACACATACACACACACACACACACACACGCACACACACACACGCACGCACACGCACGCACACACACACACTCTGCCTGCAACGCGGGGGATAGTCAGAGAGCTGGGTGCTGCGCTGTTCTAAGTGAGCATGGCCTATTGAGTTGATTGATTGATTGATTGATTGCTAATTTTATTACTGTACGCTTGGTTTCCAACTGGTTAAGTTTAGGCCCTCTACAGTAGGTTTAAAAAAATAAATAAAAGAATAGGGCGAAGAAAACGTTTTTTTCCTATAGGGCAAAGAAGACTTTTTAATTTGTTTTACCTACTTTATATAGAAGCATCTAAGAATGAAGTTCTATGGAAAGTAGGTCTGCATTCCCTTAACAATTGTGTGTATTGAGCCGTACTGTATTGTACCCATTCTGCATCTGGTAATAAAATTTTCAATCAATCATTCCAATAATACACAGTTGGATGTGTTAGTTGGTTGGATGCACTTCAAGCTGCTTCCACATGAGGCAACTTCTCTCAATCATTCCAATAATACACAGTTGGATGTGTTAGTTTGGTTGGATGCACTTCAAGCTGCTTCCACATGGAGGCAACTTGTCTTTTTTGTAGTTGTGGGAACTACTTTTTCTGGCGGATGGTTTTTTCAATAAATCTTCGATTAATGTGTGTTTATTGTATAGAAATAAGGTTGGATGAATCTAGCAGTTGTATAACCACTCCTGCGCGTGATGTAATGCTTAAACATTTATTAGTACGGCTTATAGATATCACTGAGGTATAACTGTCTAAGAGGTGGAAAGAACAGAGTAGATTAGGTGATTATAACCTATTGACGTTTAACTACTGAACCCCTAGTGCACAGACTCTTATGCACTTGGCACACATTTGTATTTATTGATCATCTGCTTAATCTGTTTATTTATACCTGGGTAGACTAAGACTCAGTATTGCATATTTGTACAGAGTACACATAGGTTAGCTATATATATATTTCTACATCTAATGTTGAAACCTTAGATAGATAGACCTTAGATAAATAGATGGACCTTTTTAGCATAATATGTTTGGCAATGGGACTGGGATTGGGATTCATTGAGAGTTTATCCTCATCATTAGGGAACAAGTATCTTTTATTATAAACATACAAATACTATATAAAGTATACATGTCTCCCCTGTTCAGAGATCCAGTGCAGATCAGACCTTTATATTTATTAAAATGTTGTATATGTATCTACTATATATTTTTTATTCTTATATTTTATTATAAGAGTTATTACCCTGCCTGCACCTCCCCTCTCCCTCCTCTGTGCTGCTATGACTCCAGCATTTCCCCACAGGGATGAACAAAGATCTATTATATCTTATCTTAAAGTACTTGTCCTCAAGTACATGTAATGTAATGTATTTAAAGCTGTGTCTGTAGTTTTGGGAGTGACATTTTAACCACAGAAAAGACAAATTGTGGTATCCGTATATTTTCATCATAACTGAAAAAACAAACTGTGGGTCCCTGGAACAGTGTTCAAAGCCAGACATCTATGATCTACAATAGCACTGTTTCACTGTGTTGTTTACATGATGTAGGCAATTCATTTGATATGTCTTGTCTTCTAGAGTTTCATGTTTTGTTCAAACTGCCTCAAGAGGATTTAGTTTTTATTAATGATCAACCTGAAAAGCACACGTAGCATCGGCCAGAAAACATCCTCGTTAAGCATATATACACTAGAACTCTAATAAACATCCTCGTTAAGCATATGCACTAGAACTCTAATAAACATCCTCGTTAAGCATATACACTAGAACTCTAATAAACATCCTCGTTAAGCATATGCACTAGAACTCTAATAAACATCCTCGTTAAGCATATACACTAGAACTCTAATAAACATCCTCGTTAAGCATATATACACTAGAACTCTAATAAACATCCTTGTTAAGCATATACACTAGAACTCTAATAAACATCCTCGTTAAGCATATGCACTAGAACTCTAATAAACATCCTCGTTAAGCATATACACTAGAACTCTAATAAACATCCTTGTTAAGCATATGCACTAGAACTCTAATAAACATCCTCGTTAAGCATATACACTAGAACTCTAATAAACATCCTCGTTAAGCATATACACTAGAACTCTAATAAACATCCTCGTTAAGCATATGCACTAGAACTCTAATAAACATCCTCGTTAAGCATATACACTAGAACTCTAATAAACATCCTTGTTAAGCATATATACACTAGAACTCTAATAAACATCCTCGTTAAGCATATACACTAGAACTCTAATAAACATCCTTGTTAAGCATATATACACTAGAACTCTAATAAACATCCTCGTTAAGCATATACACTAGAACTCTAATAAACATCCTCGTTAAGCATATACACTAGAACTCTAATAAACATCCTTGTTAAGCATATATACACTAGAACTCTAATAAACATCCTCGTTAACACTATGATCGCCGTGGACGAGTGGACGAGTCATTCCTAGCCATGCTCATTCTGCCGAAGACGCCGTAACTCGTCTTTGATGTCAATATTTAAAAAATCTGTCATCGAAATATAGATTTATTTCCTTTCCGGAGCCCTGAGACACACTGCAAAGCTCCACTCAACTCTCTAGCGGTTCAAGAGCGCCATCTGGTGGCCGATCGGCAGATCGCCAGCCGGAAATTAACCTTTGAACCGGTAGTGCTCATCCATATGTGGTCCGGGCACTCGCTATCGTTAGAGAGACTCCGTATTGACACAGTGAACATCGATCGGTGCAAATAACTCGAAAAAACAACATGATTTGGACGTATATACTATTATACAACCTGGAAATGGATCGGTCATTTCTCCATCCCATAATAGAAAAAAATCTGTTCCACGCTCATCTGCCAGCGGCGCGAGGAAGCCACGGTAAGATTCAGCGTTATATTCTAACGTCTTCTATACTAACTGATCTGATGAACATATGACCCACACTAGATGAATCATCTAACGCTGCCCACAGAATTATAAACGATCCCCCGCCCATCCGGTCATCATCAGATGATGCGTAGAAACTTCTAGAACCATGTCCAGTTGACATTTTTTTATCTCGCACAGATTCCTACCAAACTGTATTTGATCATCAATATAATGCATTTAGGGCTATAAATCACGTTCTGAAGAAAGCTGCAGAAAACGATAAAAACATACTTATACTTTAGACCAGTGTTTCTCAACTGGTGGGTCGCGACCCAAAAGTGGGTCGCGGGACCATTTTGAGTGGGTCGCGGATGTGTGTGTAAAAAAAAAAGAGAAGAAAAAAAATATTTAATTTTAATTTTTTTTAATAATTTTTTTTGCACTACCTATCTTTGTGAAAGTGGCTTCTCAGCTCTGGTCCAGCTGAAGACAAAGCAGAGGAACAGATTGGACATTGAGCACGACCTCAGAGTTGCTTTGTCTACCATCACCCCAGACTCTTGTCAGGAGCAAACAACATCCCCAGTTATCCCATTAGTTCCCTGGGATGTTAAGCTAAGAAGTCTGCTAAGAAGGATAATTATTTATTATTATTATTATTATTATTATTATTATTATTATTATTATTATTATTATTATTATTATTATTATTATTATTATTATTATTATTATTATTATTATTATTATTATTATTATTATTATTATTATTATTATTATTATTATTATTATTATTATTATTATTATTATTATTATTATTTTATTTCATTGCGTTTTTAGCCTTAGTTGCACTTTTTTTGCAACCCCAGTTATCCCATTAGTTCCCCCAAACTTAGGTCTGTTATGTTAAGCTAAGAAATCTGCTAAGAAGCATATTATTTATTATTATTATATTTCATTGGGTTTTTAGCCCTAGTTGCACTTTTGTTGCACTTTTTTGTGTTTATTTCATGTTGTTACAGTGCATGAAAGATTGCGTATTACTGCACTTTTTTTTGTTGTTGAAATAAATCATAGTGGTTCAAACATTTGGGTCGCGACTTAATGACTAAGGAAAATGTTGGGTCCCGAGGCTAGACCAGTTGAGAACCACTGCTTTAGACCATATTTTAGTATGAATATGTGAATGAAAAAGTTTAACGTTGCTACACCCTGAACAATACATATAGGACATTGAATGGGCCATAATAATGGCAATTTAGCAATAGAATTAAAAAAGTTATAGCCCTGCAAAGAAGGGGAACTTCTCCATAGACAAATAGAGCTGGCGAGGGATGGTAAATTATGAATTTAACCCATGGCGATTAAAGTGTTAAGCATATACACTAGAACTCTAATAAACATCCTCATTAAGCATATACACTAGAATTCTAATAAACATCCTTGTTAAGCATATACACTAAACTCTAATAAACATCCTTGTTAAGCATATACACTAGAACTCTAATAAACATCCTCGTTAAGCATATACACTAGAACTCTAATAAACATCCTTGTTAAGCATATGCACTAGAACTCTAATAAACATCCTCGTTAAGCATATACACTAGAACTCTAATAAACATCCTTGTTAAGCATATAGAACTCTAATAAACATCCGTGTTAAGCATATAGGACTCTAATAAACATCCTTGTTAAGCATATATGCACTAGAACTCTAATAAACATCCTTGTTAAGCATATACACTAGAACTCAAATAAACATCCTCGTTAAGCATATACACTAGAACTCTAATAAACATCCTTGTTAAGCATATACACTAGAACTCTAATAAACATCCTTGTTAAGCATATAGGACTTTAATAAACATCCTTGTTAAGCATATACACTAGAACTCTAATAAACATCCTTGTTAAGCATATAGGACTTTAATAAACATCCTTGTTAAGCATATACACTAGAACTCTAATAAACATCCTTGTTAAGCATATACACTAGAACTCTAATAAACATCATTGTTAAGCATATAGGACTCTAATAAACATCCTTGTTAAGCATACTGTATACACTAGGACTCTAATAAACACTGTACTACATTCTGTTGTGGAAGGACAGCTCATTCACTGAGAGACTTACACTGCATCAGGGTAAGACATTTTAAGTCATTTAGTAATATCTTTAAACTGAGACTTGATTGCTGACTTGACCAGCTGATTTGATTAAGGGGTGTGTTTAAAGCGGCCATTTTGTTTCCTTAAGTGCCCCATTAAAAGCTGCTTCCTGCTTAAAGACAGCACTTGTGTACTGAGTGTGATCTCAGAGCCCTGTCACTGCTTAAAAGCAGAACCTCAGCCTCTCCTGGAATCACTCTGTACTACATTCTGTTGTGGAAGGACAGCTCATTCACTGAGAGACTTACACTGCATCAGGGTAAGACATTTTAAGTCATTTAGTAATATCTTTAAACTGAGACTTGATTGCTGACTTGACCAGCTGACTTGATTAAGGGTAGGGGTGGGAATAACCAGTTTCACCATGATACGATACGATATCGATTCTTTGGACAACGATACGATATTTGCCGATATCACAAAGTCTCTCACGATACAATACGATACGATTAGATTCAGGTGCCTGCGATCGATATGAGATGATATCATATGCCCATTTAACACAATCAGTAACATTTAGATCAACAAAAAAAAGGTAATGAAAATATCATTTGACATTTGTATTTTTGAGCTCTTCCAGACATTTAAAGGAAAATCAATCTATTGTTTTTAATACAAATAGACCTCCTGTTCACTGTAAAGTGCCACGTTTTTATATATTGAGCTTTAAACTTTAAGCAAAATTTTTTGGAACTCAAAACTCACAACCTCCCTCTCCCAAACCGTTCCTACAACAATTTGTTGATGTTGCATGATCATGTATAGGCCTACATTTATTATGTATTATATTGTTTATGTTTAAATAACATTTAAACATCAAACTCCTCTGACCTCATCTGGTCTTTCCAAAGACGCGCGCACACACACACACAGAAAGGGAGAATGCTATGCTGTAACGTCTACACACACGGAGCTACTGCTGTTGTTCTTGGGCGGATATGAGACTCGCCACAGGATTTTCAAAATAAGAGTATCGATATGAATCGATCTTATTACATCGCATCGATCCGATTCGATTGTTGATAATTACATCGATGTATCGATCTGGATCGATGTATCGTCCCACCCCTAATTAAGGGGCGTGTTTAAAGCGGCCATTTTGTTTCCTTAAGTGCCCCATTAAAAGCTGCTTCCTGCTTAAAGACAGCACTTGTGTACTGAGTGTGATCTCAGAGCCCTGTCACTGCTTAAAAGCAGAACCTCAGCCTCTCCTGGAATCACTCTGTACTACATTCTGTTGTGGAAGGACAGCTCATTCACTGAGAGACTTACACTGCATCAGGGTAAGACATTTTAAGTCATTTAGTAATATCTTTTTTTTTTGTATTTTATTTTTTTATTCTTTTTTAAACAAACATATAAACAAACATGACAACACACGATAAGATATACAAGCATTAATTGTCAGGGCACATCCAATGAGATCACCTTTTGGTTAGTTGTTTTATATAAGATATACCCATAATACCTGTTATCTAAAAAACCCTACATACATATGCTCAGCTCGAACCCCCCCCTCCCGGACCCCACCTTGAGAAGTACCTCCACTATCCCTCGCACCTAACCAGACACTACCATTATAAGCTAGCTTTTATTCTCTCCACCACTTCTAACCACATTGACATTTTGGATTCATTGAGACCCAGAATTCTTGCTGTAGATATTTCATGGTAAATTACATCGAGATATGTAAGAAACCAAACTTTACGGCACATTTTTTCCGGTTGAAACCAGCGTGATGCGATCAGCTTTTTGGCTACTGTGATACCCGATAAAACCAATCTCTTTAGCTGTGGATTCACTGCAAACTCAAAAACATCATTCAACAGCAATACCGAGGGGTGTACAGGTATATTCCAAGATACGAGTTTTGATATTTGTTGGGTCACATCTTTCCAGAATGCCTTAACTGGTGAGCAGTCCCAATACATGTGTATAAATGTCCCTTCGTCCCCATTTGTACATTGGGTGCATTTGGAATCTTGTTTGAGCCCCATTCGGCACAGTCTTATAGGAGTCAAGTATGTCCTGTGAATATAGTTAAGATTGATTTGTTGATGATCCGGGTTCCTTGATGTAAGTCGGACATTTGCCCAGGCTCCTTGCCAATCAAAGTCATTTTCCAGGTCTGGTATATCCCTCCTCCAGACAGAGTCAAGTTGGAGGGTTTCATACGAGGACGTTAGTAATTGATGATAAAATTCTGAAACAAAACCTCTCGATGTCTCTCTTGAGTAGAAGAATTTGTGGTATCTGTGGTGTTCAATTGGTCTGTCTAATGGAACACCGTGAGACTTCAAACATAGCTCTAACTGTTTGTGAAAAAGCCATGTGGACTTGGTGAGATTACATTTTTTGCGTATTTCTTTATCACTACAAAAACCCTGTTTGTTAAAAACATCCCCTAATGAGTGTATGCCTTGCTCTTCCCATATAGGGAATCTTATAGGTCGTTTTCCAATTAAGAGAGCATTGTTATTGAATAAGGGAGTATGATTATGCCATTCTTGTGGGTTAGGATTTTTTTTTTGTGATTCACGCCATATCCGGATCGCATGAGTAATTATGGGGCCAAATTTTCGTTCACAGTGCTTGATTGGTAGTTTAGTGTATGCTATGTCCTTCAGTCTATGTGGGGCTACTATGTTTTCTTCTATTTTTCTCCAAGATGCTAATGCTTGGGAGTCAAACCATGTTGTCAATGGACTTAATGAGTACGCCTTAAAATATAGGAAAAAATCTGGAAATGCCATGCCACCATCTGCTTTATTTCTCTGTGCGGTGGATCTTTTTATACGTGGTGGTTTGTTATTCCAAATAAATTTGTATGTGGAGGAGTGTAATCTTTTCCAGTAACCCTCTGGAGGGGGTAACGGTAGCATTGAACAGAAGAAGTTGATTTTAGGTAGTACATCCATCTTAACTATTGATATCCGTGCTTGTACTGTGTTCTTAAGTTTTGCCCATCTATCAAGGTCGTCTTTGATTTTGTTTTGGATTTTTGTGTAGTTGTGCTTCACCGTTTGTCTTATGGTAGGGAATATTTCCACTCCCAAGCATCTGAAATGTTTTACCATCGGTATCTGTCCTGGGAGGGTTGTATCTTTTTTTGCAGGGGTGTTAAGTGGAAGGAAAGCCGACTTCGGCCAATTTATCTTAAATCCCGATAAATCACCAAAGTCCTCAATCAACTTGAGCAGATGAGGCAATGTGGTGTTGGGGTTTTTCATGAACAATATTACATCGTCCGCATATAAACAAATTTTTTGTTGTGTGCCCTTGATTACGATAGGTTCTATGGATTGGGATTGTCTTATATATTGTGCTAAAGGCTCTAATGATAGATTGAACAGTCCGGGACTAAGAGGACAACCCTGTCTGGCAGAGCGTGATACCGGAAATATTTCAGAGATGATTGTGCCTGTTGTAATCATGGCCGATGGGTCTTTGTATAATACTTTAATCATATCGATGAATCCTTTTCCTAACCCCATCCTTTCTAGCACTGCCCACAGATACGACCATTCCAGCCTGTCAAAGGCCTTCATAGCATCCAGGGACAGCATCGCCTTAGGTATGGTGTCCTCCTTGTCGGCATCAAGTACGTGCAGTATACGTCTTATGTTCTCAGTGATCAGGCGGCCTCCTATGAAGCCAGTTTGGTCCGGGTGAACTAAAGACGTCATATGCTTTTGTAATCTGATGGCTAATACCTTAGAGTACAGTTTGATATCTGTTCCGAGGAGGCTTACAGGTCTATAACTACCGCACTCGTTGGGGTCTTTGTCTTTTTTAAGGAGGACTGTTATGAGTGCAATATTGTCAATTTTATGGAAGTTCCCCTCCTTGACTCCTTGAGTATAAGATCATATTTAGTAATAAGGGGCCAATTATGTCCCAACAAGAAAGGTACATTTCTGATGGGAAACCGTCTCTTCCTGGAGCCTTACCACTTTTCATTGCGGTTATGGCCTTCTTGAGTTCCTCTAGTGTGATCGGTATTTCTAACTGTTTAGCGTCATCCTCTGAAAGTTTAGGGAGAATAATTTGATTAAGAAATGTGTCCATTTTGTTTTGATCGAAGGTCATTTCTGATTTATATAAATCGGAGTAGAATACTTTGAATGTATCGTTTATTTTTACAGGATCTGTTACAAGTACTTGTTGTGCTCTAATGGTAGTTATATCTGCAAATGTTGCATTAATTCTTAATCGCATGGCTAATAGGTGGCTGGGTTTGGAACCATGGGAGTACTGCTGTTGTCTTGTGCTGCGTATTTGTATTTCCGATTGTTGTCTGTATATGTCATTGATCTCTATTTTTAGTACGTTAACTTGATTTTCTAGTCGAGTTGAGTTGTTGTATTTCAGAGAATTAAATAACGTTGAGTAAAGCGTTTCCAGCTCATCCAGTTTTGTGCTTTGATTCTTGCGCATTTTGGAGGAAAAGCTATCCGTGAAGTCTTTGATCATTCCCTTTACCGACATCCATATTATTCTGGGGTCTTGCACCGAGTTTGCATTCTCCCGTTGGAATACTATAAGAGCTTCTTTGAGTTGTGTAATGAATTCCTTGTTGTTAAGCAGCAACGAGTTAAATCGCCATCTTGGGGCTCGGGAGGATAGTATACCAAATGTACCTTTAAGGAGTAAATAACAGTGATCTGATAGTGCGTTGGGTATCATTTCCACTTCATAATTATCAAATAGTCTCTGTGATGCAAATACATAATCTATTCTGGATAGTGTCTTATGTCTCGCAGATCGACAAGAGTACTTTCGGGTCGTGGGATTAAGTAACCGCCATAAGTCCTTTACACCTGTAATCTTTGACCAATCCTTTAATGCCTTCGATGAATTCTTTTGTTCGCTGGAAAAGGCGAGGTAAGATTCGTCTATCCTTGGGTTCCAGATGGCATTAAAATCCGCTCCTATTATAAATGAGTAATCGGGAATGTCTAACATTGCATTGGTTAGTGTAGTGAAGAAATCTTCTTCGTACAAATTTGGGGCGTATACCGCTATCAACGCTATTTTCCTGTTCTTATGTTCAATCTTAGCTATAGTTATCCGACCTTCTACATCAGACCATACTCCCTTTAGTACAATATTCAACTTACGTTTAACGACTATTGCTACACCCCGAGTTCTTGTACCAATAGAGGAGTGACTGATATTATGGTATATGTTGTCCGCTAATTTACCTATGTCTTTCCCTAGAATGTGTGTTTCGCTTAGCAGAGCAATGTCCACATGTTCTTTTTTCATCAGTGTGAGCACGCTTTTGCGTTTGAGTTGGTTGTTTATTCCCCCGGTGTTCCATATCATTATATTCAAACTAGCCATAGTCTATACATGTTGCATTGTAATTTTTGGTAATGCTTCTAGAGTGCGAGGCAATAATAGATATACATCCCACTAGTGAGGTCCCGTTGAGAGCCGAGCTTAAAAACATACATATATACAAATAAAAATCCCCTACCCTTCCCTCCCACCGAGAGTCGTACAGGATTGTGTTCCATGAACACAACCTTTGCGTATGACTCTCTCCCTTGCACCACCGGATATCCCAGAATGATCCAATTATCCTTAACATTCCTATGTATACCATAGGATCTAACACTCTAAATTCTACCATAAGTAGAATGTCGACTGTGGCTTGGCCACTCCCCCGTAAAAAATAAATAAATAAAAATGTAAATGAGATAAACTAAAAATAAAGACCAAAAATAAGCTTCAATTGTCATGCCTTAATCACTTACATTTTATATGAACTTGTAATTTATAGTAATTTATAGTAACCCATGAATAATATGAAGGTATTGAACTGAAGAGAGAGCCTCAATAAATCAGAGAGAGCGGATGAGAAAAAAAAAAAAAAAAAAAAAAAAAGTAAAAGGAAGAGAACATTAACTTAGATCTTAAAAGAGCATTGCTATGCTTAAACATCTAAAGTATTAATTGGAGAAGTAGTGAAATTATTTCCCATTAATAAAAAACAATTTTTAAATACGTATATGCAGCATTTCCCCCGACCGGGGTGGGCGATGATCGTTGTGTAGAGTGATCTTTCATCCGGCCGGCTATGATGGCTCTGTGGTTCTGCATCTAGATAGCTGTTGATTATTCCCCCGAGGGGCTTCTGGTAGAATGAATGACCACGTATTGCTGATATTCCAGAATGCTCCATATATCAAAGAATGCTTCGATGTTCTAGATTATTCCAATATGTCATTTTTACATTGTCTGAATGTTCCAGTATGTTCTGGAGTGTTCCAATCTTAAATCCAATATGTCCGCAATAATATACACGTCGGGGAAAGCATTCAAAAACTCTGAGCACGTAGGTCTCTCTGTCCCAAATCCTCGGTTATTAAAGGTTGTACTATATGGTGACCTTGCATAACTGAGATTTAAAAGGCCATTTATACACTATTCTGCTCCTGTTCAGACAGGAATTTGGCTGCCTCTTCAGGCGAGTTGAGGAGAACCTTTGCTCCTTGTTTGTCGACGACGCGAAGTATTGCAGGGTATATTAGTAGGGGTCTGTATTTCCCCAGGTATAGTTGAGACATCACCGTCTTGAACTTGGCACGCAGTTCCACTACATCACGACAATAATCTTCAAAGCAGTGTATTGGTACCTCCATGTGTTTCAGATTGCCTTTCATCCTGCGAGTTTCACGCATAATCATTTCTTTTATTCTGACTTGGCGCAGTATAACTAATATCACTCTGGGCTTAGCGTTATTGCCAATGGAGCGGGGACCCAATCTGAAGCACTCATCCACCTCCGGTATTTTAGGAAGGATTCCTGTTCCCAAGATTTTCTGTAATTCTGTGGCAAACTCTTCAGGGTTTTCACATCTCACTGATTCGTCCAGACCGACAATACGAATATTCAGCCTGCGTTTTTGATATTCCATCTCGAATATTTTGGCTTTCTGTTCTTTATTGATTCGCGTGAGCTCCACCGTTATTTCGCTGAGCTCCGTCTTGATTTCATTGTAGTTCCCCTTCATCTCAGCAGTTAGGTTAACTGTGTTAGCCTCTACTTCCTTGTAGATGTGAGTGAAATTGATTTCGTGGGCTTCCACTACTTTCTCCAGAGCCTCGGTGCGTTTATTCTGTGCGTCGGCGTCCGCTCTCAGCGCATCAATCTTGCCTTCAATAGATTCTTTAATAGCATCTACTTTTTGAGTTATTATCTTCTCCGACAGTTGTGATTGGAGGATCATTTCCTCCATTCTCTTCTCCATTGTCTTCCCCATTTCCTCCATTTTCCGGATGATATATTCGGTATCTGCGGAGGTCTTTGATGGGGTTGAACTTGAAGCGGCCTCTGTCAAGTCAATATTTTCTGCTGTCCGCTGTACGTATCCTGGGTCCCGCGGCGGGACCTCTTCGACTGGTTTTGGGTCTTTCTTTGGGTCTCTCTTTGGTGACATCTCGATTCTTTTGGTCAATATAGTTAGTTGATAGTCTCAGTTGATATATGCGTCAAGTTTTAAACGCATTAATGGTATATAAATATGTTTTTAAAACGAAAAAAAAAATAACGGGTGAGCAGCTGTGTCACATGCGACCTACTCCATTCCAAAGCTAAACCGGAAATCCTTTAGTAATATCTTTAAACTGAGACTTGATTGCTGACTTGACCAGCTGACTTGATTAAGGGGCGTGTTTAAAGCGGCCATTTTGTTTCCTTAAGTGACCCATTAAGGGCCAGGTGTTAGAAAGCACTAATTAGTGATAGGGATTTAAAGGCCTGCTGGCTTAGCGTCAGCGAAGCGTCGAGAAACGAAGAGGGACAAAGAGGAGTTTTCCTGGAGTTATCCACAGAGGAATCCAGGGATCCACCCAGTGCTAAGTACATCATAATCCTATCTTACACTCCACTCTGAAAAATCTCCCTTTCCCTCCCACTCTGCTATTTCTCTACTTCCTCCCTGCCACTCTTGACACCACAATGTGTCTCATATCCACAATCTGCTCCCCCAGAACAGACTCAACCCACCCACGGCAGTTTGCTAGCAACCCGGCTAATCTATCCTACCCTCTTACAGCCACTAATACACCTGTCACAGTACAGGGAGGCCTATGGAATTGTCAATCAGCAGTCAAGAAAGCTGACTTCATTACTGCCTACGCCCATAGTCAAAATCTGCAGCTCCTGGCTCTAACTGAGACCTGGATAACCCCCAATAACTCATCAACACCTGCAGCATTATCTACAAACTATAACTTCACTCACACACCTCGACCTTCCAGGCGGGGTGGAGGCACTGGCCTCATGACATCTCCTTCATGGACTACAAACTTAACACCCCTCCCAGCACTGTCACTCTCCTCTTTTGAATATCATGCAGTATCTGTCTCTAATCCTTTCAATCTCACCATTGTTACACTCTACCGCCCTCCAGGTCCGCTCGATCACTTCACAGATGAGCTGGACATGCTTCTAAGCTCCTTACCGGAAGATGGTACCCCTCTCCTTCTATTGGGCGACTTCAACCTGCCTGACTCATCTCAGTCAGTCATAGTAGTCTCCCTCCTACAATCATTTGACCTGACTCCCACTGCCATGCCTCCCACCCACAAAGCAGGCAACTCCTTGGATCTCATATTTTCCCGTAACTCCAGCATCATTAACACCACGGTAACTCCCCTACATGTATCTGACCATTCCTTCATATCCTTCTCACTAACTCTCATGCTTAACCGAAAGGTCTTCACCCCAACTCAAACCGTCTCACTCAGACGCAACCTGCCCTCCCTATCCCCCTCCACCCTCTCCTCTGACATACTATCCACTCTACCTTTGAGTGACACCTTCTCTGCTCTCTCCACAGAGATGGCAACCTCCACCCTCCTCTCAGCCCTTGCAACCTCCTTCGACAAGCTCTGTCCCTTCGTTGAGAAACCTGCCCGCCGTTCCCCACCCAGTCCATGGCTGACAGATCCAGTGAGAGAACAAAGACAGGTCCTGAGAGCAGCTGAAAGGAAGTATAGAAAGTCACGCCTCACTGCTGACATCGACACATATCACAACCTCTTGTTAACATTCTCCAAAACCATTACTAATGCCAAAGCTTCTTTCTTTCACCATAGGATCGAGGCCTCTGCCAAGAATCTTCGCAAACTGCATGCTACCATGTCCTCCCTCCTCACTCCCCCCCCACCCCCCCTCCCTCATCTTTCTCTGCCGAAGACTTTGCGATCTTCTTTGAGGAAAAAGTGGAGAACATCCGCAGCTCCTTCTCCCAACCCCCACCCATTCCAAATGCTGAATCGAGAACCTCATCCTTCACTCTGTCATCTTTCTCTCCCATTACAGAAGCCGAGACCCTGACACTGGTAACGTCGAACCGTCCGACTACATGCCAGCTGGACCGGCTACCTTCCCCACTCCTCCAGACCATAGCACCAGACATCCTCCCATTCCTAACTGCAACCATCAACTCCTCACTCAACTCGGGGGTGGTCCCCACCTCCCTAAAACAAGCCAGAGTCACGCCCCTCATAAAAAAACCATCCCTGAACCCTACCGTCATAGGCAACTACCGTCCTGTCTCTCTTCTCTCCTTCCTTTCTAAAACACTTGAACGTGCTGTATCCAACCAACTTACTGCTTATCTCTTACAGAATGACCTCCTAGACCCTAATCAGTCAGGCTTCAGGACTGGTCACTCCACAGAGACAGCCCTCATTGCGGTCACAGAGGCACTTCACTTAGCAAAAGCGAAAGGCCTCTCCTCTGTCCTGATTCTCCTAGATCTATCTGCAGCCTTCGACACAGTCAACCACCAGATCCTCCTCGCGGCCCTCGCAGGAATGGGAGTGGCTGGCTCTGCGCTGACATGGTTGTCATCATACCTCAATGACCGCTCCTACCAAGTGTCATGGAGAGGGACCCTGTCGGCCACCCGCCCCCTGCGGACGGGTGTCCCCCAGGGCTCGGTTTTAGGACCCCTTCTCTTCTCCCTCTACACTAAATCACTGGGTAACATTATCACGTCTCATGGCTTCTCCTACCACTGTTATGCCGACGATACTCAACTCTTCCTCTCCTTCCCTCCCTCAGATATCCACGTCTCTGAGCGGATCTCGGCCTGTCTGTCCGACATCTCCGCCTGGATGACGACCAACCACCTCAAACTGAACCTAAGCAAAACAGAATTGCTCCACCTGCCGGCCAAATCCTCCCCCCTGACCGACCTTTCCATCACAGTCGAGAATGCAGCTGTGACCGCGTCCCCGACCGCCAAGAACCTTGGTGTTGTCCTCGACGACCAGTTGAACTTCTCTGCTCACATCGCAGCGACAACCAGAACCTGCCGATTCCTCCTGAGCAACGTCAGAAGGATACGCCCCTTCCTGACAAAAGAAGCCACCCAACTCCTCGTCCAATCAACAGTCATCTCCCGCCTCGACTACTGCAACGCACTGCTCGCTGGCCTCCCGGCCACTGCCACTAAGCCTCTTCAACTCATTCAGAACGCAGCGGCCCGCCTGATCTCAAACCTACCGAAGTCGGCCCATGTCACCCCACTTCTTAGGGACCTGCACTGGCTCCCCATTGCTGCACGAATCCGCTTCAAGGCCCTCGACCTAGCATACCGTGCGGCAAAGGGAACTGCTCCCGCCTACCTCCGGTCAATGGTCTCTAACTACACACCCTCAAGACCCCTACGCTCTGCATCTTCTGGCCGCCTCAGACCTACTCCTATCCAAGCTCCGGGAGGGTCATCAAAGAGAAGTCGCCTATTCTCAGTCCTTGCCCCACAATGGTGGAATTAACTACCCACCCCAGTTAGGACAGCCGAAACACGTCCAATCTTTCGCCGTCGACTAAAGACGCACTTCTTCAACCATTATCTGAAAAAAAAAAAAAAAAAAAAAAAAATCTAACCCTAACTAACCATACTGTCATGCACTTGTCCTAATAAACTAACCTACACTGTAGCACTCAACACTTTGATGAACATTGTTACTCAGCTGATAGAGTTGTGCTCTTCCTGATGGCTTGTCGTACAGAACTTGTAAGTCGCTTTGGATAAAAGCGTCAGCTAAATGACTAAATGTAAATGTAAATGTAAACACCATTGTAGGACTCTAATAAACATCCTTGTTAAACATAATTGACAAGCACATTGTGATTAAGCCTACCTGATGGCTGAAATTGCTCTGTTAAATACACAGAGTGCCTGAAGGTTGGTCTTATTAACATTCACTCTCTGCCAACCAAAGCTCTTTTGGTAAATGAGCTGTTCTGTATTCATAGTGGCTCCGCTCGGCGTCACTCATGCACTGTCCTCGCACATGTGCACGCGCACTGAATAAAGACCACAATGTACCTTTATATCCCAATATTTGTCTGACCACACCCCTATCAGCTTACCTACATAAGCAGGGGTGGGGCCACATACCCGCCTCCTTCTCGCTTTCACCACAAGGTAGTGCCTCGGTAGATCCCCACTTGACGTGATGTGATGGTAGGAGAAGAGTTGGAAAACAAGAGATACGTTGACATCATATCTTTATTTTCTCTCTCACTATTTTCGAGAAAATACGGCGATATTGTCTTCGTCACTGGAGTGTCTGGAAGATGGTGATCATTCTAAAAACCTCCACCGGTTTTCGTATTGGAAGCACGCTGCTACATGCCTCCCAACTACAGTCTTCCTTGCTGCGGCTGGTTGGGGTGAAACCCTCCAGCGATACAGCTGGACTGTAGGACGTGCCGCTGTTGTGAGAAGCGGTGGGTTCCAGGTTGGTGAGTAATGTTTGCTTGCGAGCTTCACTTGTCTGTTAGTGCTATGGGGGCTAGCTGACAATGTTTACGAAACCGGCCCCAGATTAGGGTCCTTTGTTCAGCCTCTAGGCGACGGCGGAGGACCTTGGTCTGAAGCCCATTATAGTCAACTAGTGGGCCACGACCAGTAACACTGGTGCTCCCTGTGTTCTCTGGACGAGTGGATTTTTCTGTCACCGTGTAGGCCCCGTCTTTCATATACAAATGAGAGTATACCCTCACGAGGAAATATGGGCATGGCTGTTCGTTAGCGGAAGATCCGTGTTCAAGTCAGCTACAGCCCAGATGGGATTTGTGCTGGCTCCGTCGGATGTTGGTAAAATCACCGTTGTAAACTGTGTTAACATCTCGTTTCTCTTCTCTCTTAAACAGTGAGGAGGGTTTCAGAACGGCGGCATGTCTGAGTGTGGTTTGTTATATCATTGTGTACAAGTTCAGGTGATAGCTGCTTAGCTTGCGTGCTAGTTGTGGCCTACTGTGTTAGCCAGTCAGCTGTTAGCTGCGGCGCTAGCTCGCTGTGTTTACCAAGCCTGTTGTGTCACTAGGCTAGGTAACGTTAGCTTGCTGCTATCGGCCGAGAGCGGCCGTTAGCTTAATGCTACACTGTTGAACGTGCTGTGACTATAACATGTTTTAAACACTCTTGACTACGACGTCATCTTTGACAGAGGATGTTCGTCGAACCTGCCCTGAGCCAGGCCGGCGAGGACTGCGTCAACAAGGAGCACCGTAGCGGCGGGTTGGAGCAGCGAACTGCCCGTGTCGTCAAACACAGGAGGCTGTGTTTACTTCGGTGCCATGTTAGAGACTGCAATTCGCTTGATCTGCGCTCCCGGTAGGCAAGGTCCTGACCAGACCTTGAACACTTCTTCTTGCTTTCCCTTCTAAATGTTTTGTAAATAACGATGTTTTCCAAAACGAGTGTTGCTGCACTACATTTAGGATACGACGCGAGTTATGTGTGAATTGTCTTGTCACTGGTCTCCATGCAAATCGGGTTATTGTTACAGATGTGTAAATGATCTGGTTTGTTGTGTTGAGACACATTGTGTGTTCATGTACCGTGTACTCACAACTAAGGGGGATAAACTAACCTATAAAGCTATGCTTAGTGACATATGAGTAAAGAATGATTATTTTCTCAGCCTGTAATGACAATGAACAGTGTGTTCACATATTAACAGGTTTACCTGTTTAACTGGCCGTATTAAGGGTAAAGTAGGAGGGTTGTGTTTCCCCCCGGTTCTCTAGGGACTTCTTCATCCTCCTCTCAGACATGTTGTTACACTATATTGTGTCACTGTGTGGTAGGGATACATTTTGCAAATGTTTGGTAAAAAAAGCCCAACACAAACACGCACAGCTCTCTCTCTCTCTCTCTCTCGCTCTCTCTCTCTCTCTCGCTCTCTCTCTCTCTCTCAGATGATGTCAGATCCATTCAATAATAAACACATTTGTAAAGCTCGTTATTTTAAACAAGTTACCATTCATTGTCTGAGTGGTTATGTCCCACATGCGGCGAAATTAGAGAGAGAGAGAGAGAGCGAGAGAGAGAGAGAGAGAGAGAGAGAGAATTTTAGTAAAGTTACATTTTCAACAAGATTGCTGCTATTTAAACACTTCATGGAAACGGGGTAACGTTAACCTTATGTCGACTGTAGTATTGTATGACCTCGACATAACGTTTAAACGTTAACGTTACTCCGTTTCCATGAAGTAATTATTAAAGTGGCCAGCTAAGAACGGAGCTAACAGCTAGCAGTAGCTGTAACGTTACAACGTTATGCGGCATCAGTAGACAACGTATCATGTATTAAACTAGAGTTAAGATCGCTAATCTACCTTGTTGTTGGCTTGTTGATAAAGTATATCCACTCCATGGCATTGTCCATCCAGCCTGTGTTGATGTCCATCCATTGTCCGCATCCATATAGCTTGTTGTTAGCCAACAAGCTGTGTGAGTGAAGAGCTGTGTCTTTGTCCATTTCCGCCTCGAACAGCCTGCAAACTACCTGGCGTTCTATCACCATGCTCTAAGACAAACTCTAACCTTACCCAACTTTGAAAGAGTGCCTAAGCTTAACAGTCTAAAGAACTTGCAGTCACGGTACGCTCGTCTAAGACAAACAGCTGCCTGCATCATTCTCACAACAACACTATCTCCACCGACCAACCTAGGAATAATAACCTAGAAATTGGATTCGGCCAATGATTTGTCCGTCTTTCAAACGGTGTTGATTTGATGGATTTAACAGAATTATCCAATTCCATGGTGGTAGCTTTAGCTAACTATAAATCGAAATGAAAATACTCAGTCCTTGAATAAACCTGGCGCATTCTCTCTCTAAGCCAACCCGAGAAATGCGGCTATGGAAAAAAACTGGCATCGCGTCGGCCAATCAGAGAGCATCTCCACGAAAATGCGGCTATGGAAATTCTTCACGGAAGTTCACGCTGCTGCCTAGACCGCTTCAAATCGCGCTCGGATTCCAACATAATAGTCATATTTCAACGCACAACGCCGTATGCACTGATTGGCTGTGACGGAGACAGCGATCAAACTGTGACGCACACTCAGAGCGCTATCGCTTCTAGCCCGGGCGAGAAATACGAAAAAATAAAAAAAAACGTCACTTCCTGCTCATGAAAACGATGTTTTTTTAATTTAGATAATAACGTTATATTGTGCATTGGAAATACAAACATACTTAAAATGAGTAAATATTATTCATTTTAAACATGTTTATATTATTTATAGGGCTATAAAACACAAAAACGAAAAAGTTTTATTGTCTTCTTCTCTGATTTAACAGCAGCTGGCCAGCAGGTGGGTCGGCGCCCTTGCGCCCCTAGTGGCGAGCCGCCACTGGATGTAACCCTTAGCTTAGTTGTTGGGGTTGTGCTAACCGCTTGAGAAACTTTATTTTCCTACAGAAAAGATTGTTTGGTCACTTTTTCGTGTGTGCTTAGCAAGGCCTGTGGCCGATACTAATCGAGAATTGTGTATTCTCTCATTATGAAAAACGGGGTTCCTCTGTAGAGTGTTTTTGCCATTTTTTGTAGGTGATAATGGGTTGTGTGTGTCGTGTGACCTACAACTGGGTTGGGCTGGCCACAGAAGCACATGTGTAAGTCTGGTACCGGGGCTCTTGCGAGGGCCCTCTCTGTTCTGTGTTTTTTCCTTAGTAAAAATCAGATAGCAGGTTGGCACATGCGCTGTGTGAAGCTGTTAAACGCTTCATGGGGCTGACTATGACTGCGTCATACTCTTTTTGTCATTACATCGTATCATGGGTGTGGGGTCGTAAAGGGGTGAACTGGTAACCTTTCCTCCCCCTTTTTTCTGTTGGTTAGGGGTAAACCCACCTGTCCTTCAAGGTTCCTGTCACGTTGCTGTTCGGCACGTTACAGGGTGAGGGGGGGGGGGGGGGAGTTTCCTGGTCCCACGCCCTGGAATATTGGGCGTGTGCACCGCAGAAATTCCCCCGCCATAGAGTACGTCACTGTGCGCGTCTCTGTTGGTAAGGCTTCCGTGTGCTGTTCAGGTCCATATGATGGATCTGTTTCAGGGAGTGGTCAGGGCTCCTCCTCACGAAGCTCATACTCGGGCCTGTGAGTTAGGACTCTCCTTCCCTGTGAGGGAGCCTCCTCAGAGTTCAGAGCCTCCTCCTGAGATTGTCAAGGTGAGTAGAACTTCAAAAAGGAGTTCTGCTCTATTGTGTGTGTATTCGATTCACTTCGAGTATTGAGTGTGTATTGGTTCAGTGCTTCCTCCTCGGAGAGCCCTAACCCCAATATTACGTGGCTCAATATGGCAATATATTCTTTTCAATCTATACAGCTCGCGTGGGAAGTCTCTCTGGGGATTCCGTCTCCTCCCTATGGGAGGGTGGTGGGATGTAAAAATGTAAACAATTTTTAACCTCAGCCTGCGTCGCGAGGGATTCATGTCAGTCTGTGTTCTTTCTTTTTTGAATAAAAAGAGGAAGGTACATGAAGCACGACGGCTCTGTGTCGTTCTCCCAGGCGACTTGGAGGAACAATGTTTGGTGTCTTGATAGACTATCCATTGATGTGTTTGGGTCTCGATGCATGTCAACTCCCGGGTTACCCAGTTGAGGGTGCCCCTGCACGTTCATGACGTCTGCCAATCGTGTCAGCCTTCTCTGCCTCAACCCCTCTGGGTGTTTTTTTTTTTTTAAATGGAGGCTTGGTCATGCAACAACGCCAGCATACGCCCCTTCCGCCGGGGCGGCTGTTTTCAGCTGACTCCTTTGGCGCCTGTCTCGTCCGCAGTGCTCGAGGCTCAGGTTACAGCCTGTTGCCTGGTTTTTCCCCGGTGCGCTGCCTGCTTCCGTTGGTTAACCTTTTTTGTGTGCTTACGGCCATGCTGACTGCCTGTTCTGCAGGGTCAGTGTGCCAGGCGGTGTACTATTGGGGGGACAGGGCCCGCTCGGCTGAGGGGCCTTTGTCCGAATACGCTGGCGATGTGGGGGGCGGGGTCACTAAGTGCCCACCTGGTGGGGTCTTGATGCTGGCATCATGGACTTCTCCGGGCCCCCGTTCCAGGGGGTCCAGTCCCTTTGGTGGGTCTGGGCCTTCCTTCACACTCCGCTGCTACGGCCTTGCCACGGGGTTGGGTTTGCCCTTGACCCCGTGATTCTGGGGGCAGTAACGAGGTTGTTCCCTCCGTTCGTTCCCGGGTGGCATGCAGGTTGTGCGTGTGTGTAGTCGTGGGGTCAGGCCACGGTCTGCTCACCCTGTGCGTTGAGTTGCTTGAGTGCCTCTTCGCACGGTCGGGTCCGTCGCCCTCCCGGGAAACCTCCAATAGGGGGGGTGCCCTCCATTAGGGGGGGTCGGGGGGGCTCGGCCCTCCCTGTTCTGATGGTTGTGGGGGGCCTTCAGCGGGGTGTATTTGTCGGCCAGTGGCTCCGCTTGGCCTCCCTATGTGCATGAGTGATGCCAAGCGGATCCCCTAATGAAACAGAACAATAGGTTATGACTATAACCAAGTTCTGTTAATTAGGGGTGACGCTTGGCATCCGACGCCGCTGCAGCCCTTGACCTCACCTTGTGGTGAAAGCTTGGGTAGGAGGAGAGAAGGTGACCACACACCTGCTTATGAAGGTAAGCTGATGAGGGGTGTGGTCAGACTAATACTATTAAAGGTACATTTGTGGAATTTATTCAGTGCGCGTGCACGTACGCGAGGGAGTGCATGAGTGATGCCAAGCGTCACCCCTAATTAACAGAACTTGGTTATAGTCATAACCTATCCTTTACATCCATTCATTCTGCTAGCATTAACGTTACCAAGCTGCTAGCCACAATGCTATACTGTTATACTGGAATATCCCAATCACGTTAGTGTAACCCAGGTTTCAGATTCATATCTATTTAAGTTATAAGAACATAAATAGTTAATGCCATTGAATAAGAACATAAATAGTTAAAGCTATTATGTAGGAACATATGTAGTATCATTGGGTACCAAGTCCCTTTGAATTACAGCATTGCCCTTTAATAATTGCGTCATGAGTGAGTGAGGTAGACATCACGACAGCCACGTTTTGCTTTACGTCGCGAGTCTCGCGCTGCGCAGATGCAGACACTCATTCCACGGAGACCGACATGCAGCTGAACGTTGCTGCTGCTGAAATATGAGATAACAAGATAAAACCAGTTATCAAACAGTTATAAAAGATTCCCCCAGTTGCAAAACCGAAGAAGCGTTGCAGTAAAGTAACTGTAGCCTGCGGTTTTGATGAGTTAAATCAATATTGTGTGATATTCAATTGTCAAGTGTGCAGAATGGTTAGCTTCATGCTACATGCTAATAACGTTAAACGTAGTTTCATTCTGAGTCATACACGAACTACCCCAAGCTCAATGGTTAAAGGAACCGTTTCAGAAGTACTTATAATTGTATTGATATGCTGTACGTTAAGAACAAGGTCTATATACATTTTGACTGTTTTGAGAGTTTTATATGAACGTGGGGAATGTCCAATATGCTAGCGCACTTTAGCCTGAATTAGCATGTGACATATGATCCCACATGCAGTGATAAGATGCAGAACATTGTACATATGTCTATACCGAACAACTGTGACCTCATTTTCTTCTTCTAAATTCATGCTATATTATGTTATTATGTTATTTGATACTATCTTGTCTAGCACAGTCTCTGGAGCGTAACAGTAAGAAGCATTTTGTATGAAAGTATTCTGTACTTCTGTATGACAACTATTAAAGAACTTGAACTTGAACTTGAACTTGATAGCCTGCTTTAGCTTAGCATAGCTAAAAGTAGCCTGGTTGATTATTCATTCTGAAAGCAATGAAAAGATGATGATTTGATACAGATGGTAAATAGCTTTTATTTTCTGAATGCCTGCTCACAAGCAGGCCAGGTTTTTCTAGCACTCCGTTCCACCCTGGGAGCAGTTCCAGGAGTCCATCCATCACCACGTGTGCCCACGAGGGGAGGAGGCGGTGTGCCGGACGATACAAGATGGCAAGCCAACCCATTCAAATACCCCTGTTGCCAACTCCTGTTACCTCAACAGTCAGGTAGGGTTGAACTGATTGAACTTGAATCATAAGAACTTCCACGGATTGAACTGACCTATATCCTATTCTGATACACGAACTGATTGAACGAGAACACAAGGACATTCCAAGGGCTTCAACCCTGTTCACCCTTTTGTTACTTTGATATTGTATCTTTGTATTTGATTTGATTTAATTTGATATATGGGTATTGATATTTTCCTATATGAAGGGAGACTTAAAGGGTAATTACACCCAGTAAGCTACTTGAACCACTGATAAACTACTTGAACCACTGATAAGCTACTTGAACCATTGATATTATCCTACAAGAAGGGAGACTTAAAGGGTAAATACCCCCAGTAAGTTATTTGAGCTACTGATGTTCTCTTGTAAAGAGGACGAGTTAAAGGGTCAATGTACCCAATAAGATACTCGAATCCCATTGATGACATTGATTATAGTTGAATCACTGATGGTTCTCCTGTAAAGAAAGAAGGTTTAAAGGGTAATTTCACCTAATGAGGTATTTGCATTCCCATAACCTAGAATATTCCATTTGGTACTTTTGTTGTGTTACACCTTCAAAGGAAGAGTTT
Organism: Notolepis coatsorum; assembly: GCF_963971535.1. Lineage (NCBI taxonomy): Eukaryota > Metazoa > Chordata > Actinopteri > Aulopiformes > Paralepididae > Notolepis > Notolepis coatsorum. Next base: position 53,725,252 of record NC_140168.1, read on the forward strand.
AAAGGAGCATTTCACCTAGTAAGGTATTTGCGTTCCCTGCACATTTAAAGGTTTAGATTAATATGTTTAAACATTTACCCATTGAAATGATAAACTGAAATAGAGTTTACTGATAAAAGGATACATCCAATATCCAATCTTGAATCTAGCTTTTAGCTAGAGATAATCTCAGAGACGTCTGAACCAAACCTTATGTGTTGATCTAATCAATCTAGGACTTGATATCGAAGTAACCCTCCCGAGAGAAGAGGTTACAGAAAGAACCTAAAAGGGATACTTCCACTACTACCTTGCACTATACATCTGTATGTATTATGTATGTCTAGCTAGCGCGCATTAGAAATAAATAAAATTGGTTTAAATTTTATTTAACGGATAGAACACACTGCGTGGTCTATAATGATTTAACATCTGATACCTTCACAGTGCAATGCGGTGTCTCACAAGGCTCTGTCCTGGGCCTTTTGCTATTTTCCATTTATATGATACCCCTTGGCAATATCTTACGCAAATTTGGCATTCACTTTCATTTTTACGCAGATGACACCCAATTATACCAACCTATTAAGCCGAACAATTCCTCCAAATTACAAAATGTCTATGCTTGCTTGCTTGCCATTAAAATCTGGATGTCGCTAAATGTTATGCTCCTTAACGCAGATAAAACTGAAATGTTAGTCGTTGGCCCCCCAAATCAGAGAGGCCTGTGTTAGATTTCGATCGATCAGCCAGTATCACCTCTTCATCTGTTGGCTTGTGTTATCACCTCTTTATCCGTTGACTCTGCGTTGTGTTTTATCTCTCCGACGTCTTCTCATACTGGCTGTACAATCTTGGTCATTCCCCTTTAATGCAATCCGTAATCATAATAATTCACCACCTTCGTAAGAATTCGACACTTGACAGCGTAATACCTTTCTTGGAAAACGTTGTTTATTCCATAAACAAAGCCTCGTAATCAGATGGAAACCAATTCTGTATTGTCCTTGAAAAGTCTTTGGAAGAAAACTAAATTCATTATTCTAATGATCTCTCCTTTCACCCTGCTCGGTGGTCGTCGCGGCCTAGCTGTTATCCAAAAGCCTTCATGGTTGTCGTGCCACGTCAGTCCTCCCCCCTTGTGAGGGGAGGAGGGAGCCGTTTCAAAGTCTCTGATCAACGTCCGCTCGCGTCAGCTTCGTGTCTAGATCGTTTCTTAGTCTGCCCTTACCCGGAAGAAACCTTAGTTATATGATCTTCGTCATAGCAACGACGGGCCCGCCCCCTTTCCTCATTACTATGTGACGCTGCCATCTTTGACCACAGCTATTTGACCCAGATCACCATAGCAACGGCACTGTTGATATCATCCCCCCTCTGTGGCTACACTGCTATGTGACGCCAGCGCTGCTGTAGACACTTGACCTTGATGCTGTGGCTATCAGCTGTTGATGTTAAACAGCACAGCCTCCTCTGCAATACACTCTGACTGCCAGCTACTTTTAAGATCTATAGACTCATCTCAGTAGACGCTGTCACCCACCGATATATATATACATTATATGCATATAGAAAAACCTTCAGGATCAACAAACTACTTGGTTTTTCAATTAATTAGGCTGTTGTTTGGACGCTTACCACTTCACCATTCTGCTCTGTTTCACCCAGCTGATAACGGCCCTCTGCCCAGTTTGGCTGGAGACAGACATACATGCTGAAAATGATGATAATGGTATTATCCTCTTAAAGCTCATCTCTATATCGGTTATACACCAAATGCAAATCATCGATTTCCTTCACTTCCCCCTTTGATTCTAAATGAAACCTATAAAATCATAAATCATTATTTGGTTTCGAACCGATTATACATACTCCTGTAAATTATTATCAATGAACACCCAGGACTTCACGCTGTCGTCTTGTCTCGATCTTGATTGACTCTGGAAGGAAGTCCCTGTTTGTTCATGATTCAACAATAAACCCGCCCATGATCTTCGTTTCAAAACGCCTCGAAACAGCATCTCCGCAGGAAAGCCCCCCCGGTGTCTGCCTCATCCTCCCCTGGGCAACACCGCCTGCGACCGCTGGACTCCGCCCCGTCGGCCGTCTCCACCGCTGTTGGTGGTCTCCCTCGCTCGCTGTCGGTCGTCTCCAGACTCTGAAAGCAGAAAAACAAACCCAGGAGTCCTCTCTAGTGTACTCGACTTTCCCTTGTGTTTCCCCGACCGCTCATAAACCATATATTTTCTCTGCAAGCCCCTGCCATGGCCACGCCCTTTCAGGCTGTTGGACGGTGTGAGTGTCCTACAGCCCATGGCGCTCCCACTATATTAGCCTACCACCTTCTCAACACCACCTCTGTCCTACAGGGCGGTTCCCTGTTTGTCGTCTTCCGTCGCGACACCAGCAGCTTACCGATACCCACTTCCGCGCCCTATCTTTGTCCCATGGTTGGCCCCCAGTGTGATGGCGCACGCTAGTTCTTTCTGGTGACCGTGTTCTCTGAAAACTCTTGCCCTATTTATCAGGTGTGAGAAGGCGGAACTGGAAATTAAACTCCCTCTTTATTTTCCACCCTAACCTCGTTAATTAACTGCACCTCATCTCTCTGTGAAGTTCTTATTCAATCCATTGTATAATTATACTCTATTTAATTAACTTGTCTATCAATATTATAATATTAATAACATACACCAGAGCATCGCTCTAACATACAACAGAGCAGTCCATTGCTCTTAACACTTTGAGTTTCTTTACAAAGTTCTAACATACAACAGAGCAGTCCATCACTCTTAACACTTTGAGTTTCTTTACAAAGTTCTAACATACACCAGAGCAGTCCATCGCTCTAACATACACCGGAGCAGTCCATCGCTCTGGAGCGGTCCGTCGCTCTAAACTACAACACAGAGCAGTCCATCGCTCTGGAGCGGTCCGTTGCTCTAAACTACAACACAGAGCAGTCCATCGCTCTGGAGCGGTCCGTCGCTCTAAACTACAACACAGAGCAGTCCATCGCTCTGGAGCGGTCCGTCGCTCTAACATAACACAGAGCAGTCCATCGCTCTGGAGCGGTCCGTCGCTCTAACATAACACAGAGCAGTCCGTCGCTCTGGAGCAGTCCGTCGCTCTATCATAACACTGTGTATACACACAAGCAGTTTCTCGGTTCCCTGCCTCACACCCTGTATACACACATAAGCAGTTTCTCGGTTCCCTGCCCCCTGTATATACACATAAGCAGTTTCTCGGTTCCCTGCACACTAACCCTCGATGGTAGCCGACTCACTAGAAGGGTAGCAGATACCACTCTCTGCCACTAGATGGTAGCAGATATCCATCTTCAAATATTTGCCTGCATTACCCCACTCCCACCCCTAGATGGCGGCCAAACTCAGTCTAGAGTACTTTAGCTGACGTGTCTCTCCTTGGTCTCTAGTTCCTGTTCGCCTCCTCCGTAGGCCCTGGAACTGCTTTCTCTCATCTTATCTCGCTCATACGATTCTGCTGTCTCCTGTGTGTCTGTGGCTCTTGACTTTCCCTCGTACTTGTGGCGTCTTCCATACACTGTCCCTTTAACAGAAGTGGCTGACACCATATCTCACTCCCGCTATCTTATTATCACCAATGGCCGCCTATCATTCCGTCTGGGAATGAGAACACCCTTCCTTGAGGAGACGCTAGTCAGCATACCATGTATCTACCGCCCACCCCCGTAACGTCGTTCACTGCTCTGTTCACTCACAGTCCCCCTTCCCGCTTTCTGTGTTTGAACAGTAATCAACTAAATACAAGGTTGTCCTCTAATTAACTGAACATATCTGCCGTCTCGTCCATTCTCATCCCGCTCATACACTTATTCTGCTAATTTCGCTTCAGTGCCGTCTGTGACGGTTTTGTTTTCATTCTCTGTAGATAAAACACTGCATGCCCTGCTGGAAACTCTTCAAAGCCCCGAAAATCACAGCTACACAGTGGCTTCTGTGCTCCACTGTTTTGTTTGTCTGTAGATAAAACCTCTCATGTTACGTTCTGGTTCGCTGACTGCTGTCTGTGAACCACCCACCATTCTGTCATCTGTCACTTGGCTACTGTCACCTGTCTCCTTTGTCACTTAGTGCTGTCACTTAGTGTATGGGTCCTGATTGGCTGTCACAGGGGTGTGTGTGGAAGGTTGGAATGTGGTCGCTACTTAACCCTTCTATCTTTTGTTTGCTCTTCGTCAGGTATTCATTATAACGTTCGGAGATAAGGTGGGCGGTTCCGGTTTCTGGACCACAACTGGAACTCACCTACCTCCATCCTGACAGAAGACCTGACCATCATCAGAGTTCCATGGATGCAATCATGGAGATGCTCCAGGCACAAAAGAGTGCGCTGAAGCGAATGGACGGACATCAACAACTCGTCAACACCGAGCTGGTTCGGCTGGGCGGGCTCGTCATCACATTGCAGGAGACAGCACATTCGGCGTTGCTCACGGCCTAGAGGGCGCAAGTCGAGGTGGCAGGAGTAAGATCAACGGAGGCAGAGGCGGTGCCGGGAGAAGCGGCGCTCGGCGGCGAAGAGGGTCGGGGAGCTTTTGGGCACCAGGAGCGGGCCCAGGAGCCACGGCTATCTCCACCGGGCCGCTACTCGGGATCACCGGAGGGATGCAGAGAGTTCATCACCCAGTGTTCACTCGTGTTCCAGCTGCAGCCATGTTCATTCCCCTCTTCCAGATCCCAGGTTGCATATATCATTACCCTTCTCACCGGTCAAGCGCTCTCCGGCAGGGCGCTACGGCCGAATGGGAAGGTGGGTCGTTAATCTGCAACAGTGTGGACGCCTTTACCGGGGAGTTGAGAAGAGTCTTCGACACTTCCCGAGTACTCTCGATCTTCGAGGCCGGTTGGCGGCTTCTCGCCTCCCGGAAGGGCCTCCGCACTGTCTCAGATTACGCCATTGATTTCCGGATCGTGGCTCGGGAGGCAGCTTGGCCGGAGATTCCCTGTGTTGTCTTGTTTGTCCAGGGGCTCTCCGCACGGATGAGGGACGAGCTTTCCGTGCGCGAGATCCCGGAGCAGCTGGAAGTGCTCATCAACACGGCCATTCGTATGGACAACCGACATCGGGAGAGAGAACGGGACCGTGAAACTACTACCCAGGTACGTGTCCCTTCTCCTCCCGGTGTTGAGAGCTTCCTGCATTACACGAGTGGGCCACTGGGTGATGAATCCATGCAGCTTGGGGCGCTGTCGTTCTCGGACGAGGAGCGGCGGCGCTTCATTGAAGAGAGACGCTGCTTCCGGTGCGGCCGCACCGGTCATCGGTTCGGCAGCTGTCGGGACCAGGCCGGCTCGACTCGGCGCCAGTCGGGAAGGGGAGGTGCCCCGCTGGGCCCTGAGAAGGCGCCAGCAGGTGGGCTCACCTCAGCACTACCTACTGACACACGCACTTTTTTGGAGGTGGCGGTTAACTGTGGGGGTAGCATTAGGGGAACTAAGGCTCTCATTGACTCAGGGCCGGCGGGCAATTTTATACACTTGGGGTTGGTGAGGGAGTGGATCCCGGTCAAGGAGTTGGGGGTTCCTGTCCCCATCTACGCCCTGGACGGTCAGCCCCTGGGCAGTGGGAGCGTCACTCAAAGTACTGTTCCTGTTCACATCCTGGTGGCGGGTGGTGGGTGGGAGTGGGTACAATTGTTTGTTATTGTCTCCCCCTATTCTGTTGTGGTGTTGGGTCATCCCTGGTTGGCTTCTTGCAAACGTCATATTAACTGGGTCACGGGCAAACTTTCAACGGAGGACAACGTGAAGTCGGTCTTCGGCGAGAGTTTGCCCATCCCCCCCCCCCCTCTTCTCTTTTGTCTCCTCCATCTCTCTCCAGGATGGTGGGGAGCGTCGCAGATTCTGTCATACCCTCTAATCCCGATTTTATAGGGGTTCCTAAGATCTATTGGGACCTTGCGGACATTTCTAGCAAGACGCGTGCTAAAGCACTACCGCCTCATAGATCATACGACTGTCCCATTAATCTCCTACCCAGTACCTCCCCGCCCGTGGGCGTATGTTCTCTCTCTCACGCCCCGAGACCGTGGCCATGAACACCTACATTGAGGAGGCATTGCTTGCGGGGCACAAACGTCCTTCCACATCTCCTGCCGGCGCTGGCTTCTTTTTTGTTGGTAAAAAGGATGGGGGTCAGCATCCGTGCATTGATTATAGGGGATTGAATGACGTTTCCATCAAGAACCGATATCCGTTACCTCTCATGGACACTGCCTTTGAGTGCTTACAGGGGGCGCAGGTCTTTTCTAAACTTGACTTACGTAATGCATACAATATGGTCAGGATTAGAGAAGGAGACGAGTGGAAGACTGCATTTAATACGCCTAATGGTCACTATGAGTATTTGATCATGCCCTTTGGTTTGGCTAATGCTCCGGCAGTCACTATGAGTATTTGATCATGCCCTTTGGTTTGGCTAATGCTCCGGCAGTCTTCCAAGCCCTGGTTAACGACGTGCTGTGAGATTTGATTGGGGTGTCGGTGTTTGTTTACTTAGATGATATCCTAATTTTTTATCGCGATATGGTGCAACACCAACTGCACGTTTGAGAAGTGCTAGACCGTCTCCTCAAGCATCAACTATTCGTTAAAGGGGAACTCCAACATTTTGGGAAATTAGCTTATTTAACATCTTCCCTGGAGTTAGACAAGAAGATACATACCTTTTTTGTCTCTGTGCGTGCATTTTAGCTTTGGGAATAGACGCTCCGTTAGCATAGCTTAGCTTCATCACTGGAAGTGAGGCAGGACAGTAGCCTTACAGTGCCTTACAGTGTATTGCAAGGTCTGACATTGACCAAATTTGATATGCATGACCTTGGTGGGCTCTAGGTCAACTCCTGAAAAGGGGGTCAATGTCAGACCTTGCAATCAAAAGTTAGGGGGCACACTGAAATTATGGCAAGGGTTATTAGCCCCCTAACTTTTGATTGCAAAATCTGACATTGACCCCCTTTTCAGGAGTTGACCTAGAGCCCACCAAGGTCATGCATATCAAGTTTGGTCAATGTCAGACCTTGCAATACACTGTAAGGCACTGTAAGGCTACTGTCCTGCCTCACTTCCAATGATGAAGCTAAGCTATGCTAATGGAGCGTCTATTCCCAAAGCTAAAATGCACGCACAGAGACAAAAAAGGTATGTATCTTCTTGTCTAACTCCAGGGAAGATGTTAAATAAGCAAATTTCCCAAAATGTTGGAGTTCCCCTTTAAGGCTGAGAAGTGTGTGTTTCACACTGATACCGTTTCCTTCCTGGGCTTTGTGTTGACGAAGGGTGATCTTCGCATGGATCCAGCCAAGGTGAGTGTAGTCTTGGACTGGCCACAGCCTTCGTCGCTCAAGGGGTTACAATGGTTTTTGGGCTTTGCAAATTTTTACAGGCGCTTTATTCGCAACTTTAGCGCCTTAGCCAATCCGTTAACAGCTCTCACTAAGTCCTCTCTCCCTGGCTTTTAATGGTCGCCTAGGGCAGAGTCGGCCTTCTGCGATCTCAAATGTCGGTTTACCTCCGCCCCTGTATTGGTCCACCACGATGCAGAAGTTCCGTTCATTGTGGAGGTGGATGCTTCTGACATTGCGGTGGGGGGGTGCTCTCTCAGAGATGCTTAAAGGATGGGAAAGTGCACCTGTGCGCTTTTTTTTCTCGCCGTCTGTCGTCGGCCGAGCGTAACTACGACGTCGGTAATCGGGAGTTGTTGGCAATCAAATTGGCACTGGAGGAATGGAGACATTGGTTAGAGGGGGCGGCACATCCTTTCATTGTTTGGACTGATCATAAGAACTTGGCTTACATCCAAGGGGCTAAACGCCTTAACGCTCGCCAGGCCAGGTGGGCGTTATTCTTCACACGATTTCGATTTTACCGGTATGTCTCCCTTTCAGTGTCAATATGGTTTTCAACCTCCTCCTCAGGAGGCGGAGGTGCCCTCGGCCCAGGCACATGTGGCTCGCTGCCGCAGGACGTGGAAGCGGGTCTGAACAGCGCTGCAGAAGGTTTCTGTTAGAATCCAGTGGCAGGCTAACCGCAAGCGCCGTTCGGCTCCGGTCTACCGTCCTGGGCAGCGGGTTTGGCTTTCCACCCGGGATCTCCCTCTCCGGGTAGAATCCAGGAAGCTGGCTCCTCGCTTCATAGGGCCCTTTAAAGTGGTGTGTCGGGTGAATCCTGTGGCTTACAGGCTACGGCTTCCGAGCTCGATGAGGGTTCATCCAACGTTTCATGTGTCCCTGTTGAAGCCATTCCTCTCATCGCCCTTGGCCCCGCCACTACCTACGGTTCCTCCGCCTCGGTTTATTGGTGGTCAGCCCATTTACACGGTGCGGAGGATACTGGGTTGTAGGCGGAACGGTAGGGGGTTTCAGTTCTTGGTGGATTGGGAGGGGTACGGGATAGAAGAGCGTTCTTATACCTAGTTTAGAAGATTACTACTACGCAGCACAGCTGATAATAGTAACATGTTGGTGCAACGAGAACTATGAAGCCAAATGGAAAGACATAGAAACAAAAAATGAGGGACTCAAAGTGCAGGCACTAATAGGAGACAGGGAGCTATACAGAAGAAAGGAACAACTAATAGACCCAATTACCAAATTCACTATAAATATATGGAACAAGATAGTAAAGAAATACAAGCTAGAAAAAGAAACCAAGATACTGAGATGGATAACGCACGACAACAAATTTAAACCAGGGAAAGAAGATTATGGGTTCAAAAGATGGGAGAGGGGGGGCATAACAGCAATATGTACAATGACAGAAGGAGGGGAGATCCAGACTCTACAAAAAGTTTAAGAAAGATTCGGACTAGAGAATAGCGACCACTTTAGATATTTACAGATCAGGGACTACTACAACAAGGAAATAAAACTAGACAAAGACAAAGATCAGAATGGGATAATTAAGATAATGGTAAAAGCATACGAAGGAAGGAAGGGGGGGGGATATCAGCACTATATCAGGCAATAATGGACAGCAAGGACATCACAACCAAATATATAAAGGAAAAGTGGGAGAAGGAATTAGAAACGGAGATAACAGAAGAAGAATGGTATAACATATGTAAGATACAACACACAACCACAGGGTCAAGGATATGGAGGGAATTTGGGTGGAAAAACATTTTTTATAACACCAGAAATACAGGGCAACTATACACCAACACAGAAACCATGCTGGAGAAAATGTGGACAGGAAATAGCAAACCACACACACATATTCTGGGGATGTCAGATAATAAAGAACTATTGGGAAGAGATAGGAGGGATAATAAATGAAATAGTAGGATATGAAATACCCCAGACAGGACAAGTATTGTATTTAGGGAACTTAACACAGGAAGGAATTCAGGGGAAAGACATATACTTGATTAAGATATTACTAGTAGCAGCCAAGAAAGCACTGACGGAAATGTGGTATAGAGTAGAAGCACCGACAAGGGAACAATGGACAGAGATAGTGGGTGGGATACAGGAAATGGAGAGAATCACACATAGGCTGAGGCTACAAGACGAGAAGTTTGAGTAAAAATGGGAGAAGTGGGAAGAGTGTAGGAAAAAAAGAAACGACATCAAAGGAGAGTGAAAAGGAGACAAGAAGAAAAAACGAAACGAAAATAAACTATGAAGGTACCAAAGAACCCATGTCACTTTTTTTCTTTTTTTTGTATTTTTTTCTTGTTTATAGCTTTTCTTTGTTTTTGTTTTCCTTTGTTTTTTTCTTTTCCCCTTTAGTGAATTTATTTTAGGTCAACTCGTCATTCTACTATCAGCTATATCTTTTAGTTCTTATCTATCGAATTGTATTGTACTGTCGTTTATAATTTTGACCGCCAATTGTATTATTGTATGTGGGTGTTTTGTTTGTAAATCAAAAAACTGAAAATAAAAATTTAAGTATAAAAAAAAAGAAGAGCGTTCTTGGGTGCCTCAAAGGGATATTTTAGATCCCAGCCTGATCGTTGATTTCCGGCGGCTGAATCCCGAGGCCCCTTCGTAAGAATTCGACACTTGACAGCGTAATACCTTTCTTGGAAAACGTTGTTTATTCCATAAACAAAGCCTCGTAATCAGATGGAAACCAATTCTGTATTGTCCTTGAAAAGTCTTTGGAAGAAAACTAAATTCATTATTCTAATGATCTCTCCTTTCACCCCGCTCGGTGGTCGTCGCGGCCTAGCTGTTATCCAAAAGCCTTCATGGTTGTCGTGCCACGTCAGTCCTCCCCCCCCTTTTGAGGGGAGGAGGGAGCCGTTTCAAAGTATCTGATCAACGTCCGCTCGCGTCAGCTTCGTGTCTAGATCGTTTCTTAGTCTGCCCTTACCCGGAAGAAACCTTAGTTATATGATCTTCGTCATAGCAACAACGGGCCCGCCCCCTTTCCTCATTACTATGTGACGCTGCCATCTTTGACCACAGCTATTTGACCCAGATCACCATAGCAACGGCACTGTTGATATCATCCCCCCTCTGTGGCTACACTGCTATGTGACGCCAGCGCTGCTGTAGACACTTGACCTTGATGCTGTGGCTATCAGCTGTTGATGTTAAACAGCACAGCCTCCTCTGCAACACACTCTCTGACTGCCAGCTACTTTTAAGATCTATAGACTCATCTCAGTAGACGCTGTCACCCACCGATATATATATATATTATATGCATATAGAAAAACATAGACATCCTTAATCAACCTTCAGGATCAACAAACTACTTGGTTTTTCAATTAATTAGGCTGTTGTTTGGACGCTTACCACTTCACCTCTCTGCTCTGTTTCACCCAGCTGATAACGGCTCTCTGCCCAGTTTGGCTGGAGACAGACATACATGCTGAAAATGATGATAATGGTATTATTCTCTTAAAGCTCATCTCTATATCGGTTATACACCAAATGCAAATCATCGATTTCCTTGATACTTGTCATGTATCTCAGAGCTCCACCATAAAAAACCTTGGAGTTATCTTTGATTTCTCCCTCATTTAATGCACAATAAAACATTTCACCAAAGGTCTATATATGCTTATTATATGTATCTATTGCTCCTATGTCTGCACTGCAAACACGGGAACTCTCTAACCCCTCTCCTTGTCTCCCTGTCTCTCTGAGTCATTGACTCAAGTGTTAGTATGTCATTATACAGACTGCAGTGACTGTTCTACCCATAGGCGGCGCGTGAACCGGACATTAGGGTAGGCTATATCGCGTGCAGCGTGCAAATCTTTTCCTTTTTTGTCAATACACAGTGCAAATGCAAATGAAGTGTAGCCTCTTCGCTGATTTCCACGGGGGAGAGCAGACGTGTTAGCGAAGAGCCATACACCTGGATAACACGCGGACTTCCATGTGTATGAACCCAGTGTGAAGAAGTGACGTTGTGCGCCGCAAGGTTAGCTTCAGTACAGTGAGTAGGGGCGAAAGACACAGAGGACGGCAAGCAGATGGGCGGAGACGTCGACCAGCGTTGCGTATATGTGTGTAGTCAGACCGTTTTAGTCTAGCCACACTGGCTAGTTAGCTTAGCTGCAGTTAGGACTAGCCTGTTAGCTCCCCTCGTCGCCTTGCGTCGATTCGCCTTCTATGCTGCAGTGCATCGGACGTCGAGGGCGTCACCTCCTCCATCTTCTCCCCGCCAGACCACCTCTCCCTATTCCCCGCCAGACCACCCTGCCTTTGTGTCTCGCAGGTGACAGTATTCAGGATCTTGACGGCCGAACAAGCACCTGCTTGGTGTGGAGTACATGCTCGCTTCGAGTGAAGGGGTCAGTACATAAACGGCCACCACGTTTCCCGAGCAGCGACCGGGCGCTACATCTTGTGTTGTTGTGGGGTAATGCCGGCTTAGATTTAGGGACTTTTTTATTTCTAAAGTGTGGGCCCCACTTATTTTGGTTGCGAGTGTATATTTGGTTGCATGTGTATATTGTGTTGTGGGTGTATATTGTGTTGTAGCACCTATAGGTAGCTAAAAGTGATTGTGTGCCAACGTTTACCCTTGAAGTGATTGTGTGCCAGCGTTAACCCTTAGGGGTATAGTATTAATGATGCTATATGTTGTTCGATTGTGCAGTAATTCCCAGTAAAAGGAGAGGCGAGTAACTGGATTCCTTGTGTGTGTGAATTAATGTGCACTACCGTCTAACCCCTTTTATTATTATTATTATTATTATTATTATTATTATTATTATTATTATTATTATTATTATTATTATTATTATTATTATTATTATTATTATTGTAACTGAGGGGTACAATTCCCTGACTGTATTGTTAGATATGATATTTAATACCACTACCTCATGTACTTTAACTTCTGGCCACCCAGTACAAGATATAAGTATGATGAACACTTTCCCACCTGATGAAACGAATCCACACAAATGTACCAAATCGAAGGTTTAATACAGCAAAGGGTGTATACAACGATCACTTAATTACATTTATGATTTGAAATATGGAATATGCACTTTTATGGCAAATGAGTATTCGTAGGTAAATCAACATTGAATGTCCAATCTCTGGTTGCGCAGGGAGTAAGTATACAACCTGGAATATTTAGGAAACGATAGCGATGGTACTTAAATGATTATAGCTGGATACACTAAGGGGGGGGGGGGGGTCCCGCTGTTTGTAAGACAGTAGGAGGGGGGGGTTAGAGAAGCCGCTGGCGGTATCCCATCTGGCCGACGGTATCTTGGGAGAATCCAAAGTCTTGGACACGGTGCCCACAGAACCTCGGACCGCAGACGAATACAGCTGGACCCTCTGTGGAACGGTATCTGCCGGTCCACAACGGAGAGACGTGAGGCGACCTCACGTGTAGAGCGCCGTCTCACCTGGAGTCCTCTCCGGGGGGGGTAATTCCAACACTCCGCAGTGTTGGCCTTTATCCATGGAATAATCAAAGCACACAAAGCATAATCCAAGCCGTGGAAGGCTCGCCGTCGTCCGGGTAGAGTAATCCAATATACAGGTCCAGTCGCTCTTGGCCCGGAGCTCCTCGGATGCAATCACCACTAGGGGTCTGACCAGCCTGGTTAAGCGTCCAGATAACGTCAGGAACGATGGGGGTACTGATAACTGTAGAACTCTAACCGAACGATGCACCATACATAAATAGACTATTATTAGCTTAATAGAATACGTCCAACTCGACGGTATAGTGCCAAACTATGACTATTCAACTATTAATCTACACGATATCTCAATGCCTATTCTGGGGCCAAGTAGGCCTTACTACACCGCACGTGCGTCGTGGGGAGGCTTTTGCGTCTGTCACTCTGTTGGAGGGTAAAGAACTGGACTAAAAGAAAGTTCTACTTTACTGGCGCCATATATATATGCGCTATGAACAAATAGTACCATTCGTATTTCGCCCGACATATTACTGCGCGGAACCGGGGGGTTGCCACGACATGTTAGGCGGCACGATTGAACTTGGACCTAGGGGTATGGCAACCTGGCGCCAGGTTCTCGTCCAATGGTAGAATGAAACTATTATGGGCTGTTTAGTAGAAACGGGGATATTCAATGCATATTGTACAAGGAATATACAGGGGATATCAAACGATATACAAATACAATTAAATATATATATATAAATAAATATACATATTCGGTTTAATCTGATCCTTCACAACAATTATTATTATTATTATTATTATTATTATTATTATTATTATTATTATTATTATTATTATTATTATTATTATTATTATTATTATTATTATTATTATTATTATTATTATTATTATTATCATTTTCCTCTAACCTCCTTTGATCCACTGCGTATGTGTAATTGGGGAAGGTGCTCATTACAGGTCTCCAACAGTCAGCAAGGTACGGTACTGCTTTGGGGAAGACTCATACCATCCACCACTACTGCCACCGGGTGTGAGGGGGTGTGGGACGTACTATAATATTGTATATTATATGGTAACTCAGTTACGTCTATTCTGCATCGAACATTGTACATATGTCTATACTGAACACTGTGACCTCATTTTCTACTTCTAAATTACATGCTATACTATGTCATTTGATACTATCTTGTCTAGCACAGTCTCTGGAGCGTAACAGTAAGAAGCATTTTGTATGAAAGTATTCTGTACTTCTGTATGACAACTATTAAAGAAACTTGAACTTGAAACTACTAGGGGGGTTCGATTTGACCCCCACCTGACCTTCAACATCCACATAAAACACCCCTGCAAGACCTCATTCTATCACCAAAAAAATATATCAAAACTCCGTCCCACTCTAACCCTGTCAGATGCAGAGAAGCTTGTCCATGCCTTTATCTCCTCAACACTGGACTACTGTAACGGACTCTTCATCGGGATTCCTGGCAAGAGCATCCAAAAGCTGCAATACATCCAGAACAGCGCTGCCAGGATCCTGATGAGAGTCCGTAAACACGATCACATAACCCCCATCCTCCACTCACTACACTGGCTCCCCGTCTCATCCCGGATCAATTACAAAATCCTGATGATCACCCATAACTGCATAAACGGACACGCACCCCTCTACCTTCAGGAACTCATCACTCCACAATTAATCCTCCACCCGCACCCTCAGATCCGCAGGTAGCCTGCTCCTTCAGGTCCCCAATACCCGGCTCTGCACCATGGGTGACCGAGCCTTCTGCACGGCTGCACCACGCCTGTAGAACAGCCTCCCCATCCAGCGGAGGCCACCACAGAGCCTGGACTCTTTTAAAGCAGGCCTGAAAACCTACCTGTTCAAAAAGGCCTTTGACTGTTAGCTTTTTATTTAAATTTTCTTGTGCTGTTGTTTTTAAATTTTCTGTTTATACTATGTTTTTAATTAACTATGTTCTATTTTTATCTTATTTTTATTCTGTATTTTTATTTTATTTGTTTTACTAATAACTATTTAATTTTTTTTAACTATGTTTTAACCCTGTAGTGTAGCACTTTGGGATCCCAGCGAACAAAAAGTGCATTACAAATTCAATCTATTATTATTATTAGGGGAAGTATGGGTGTTTAGGGGTTGCTGTGCATCGCCCTGGAGGGTGAGGAGGACCAGTATACATCACCTAGGTTAGTAAATCCCAGGCCCCATCCGCCCCATTTGCTAAACCCGAATCTAGTACCCTTACACTGCAGTCGAGGGCCCAGCCGGACTCAGCTCTGCCGCGTTCCCACAACCTGGTGACAGTATAAATTCACCCTCATTAACACATTGACCGCCGGGCATTGTGCCCCTCTCATACCACTCTCTGCCACCACTCTAAGCCTATGGAGATGTTTACCTTCTTTGCAGGGCTATAACTTTTTAAATTGTATTGCTAAATTGACATTACTATGGCCCATTCAACATCGATTATCTATCGTTCAGGATGTAGGAACGTTATACTTTTTCATTCATAGATTCATACGAAAATACCGTCTAGAATATAAATATGTTTTTATCGTTTTCTGCAGTAATTCCTAGAACGCTAGTTATAGGCCTAAACGCATAATATAGATTATCGATTGCAGTTTATTCGTGATACACGCTATATAAAAAAATCCAACTGAATACGATCCTAAACGCTATGACTCATCATGCGCGGATGAACGGGGGGGGGGGGGTCATTTATAATTCCGTGATCGTCAGTAAATGCTTTATGTAGTATGGGTGATATATTTATCAGAGCAGTTTGCATTAATAATAATAAACACTCACGCTGAAAATTACGTCAGCGTACTCTTACCGTTCGCAGATGAGACTTATTTGACGTGGATCGACTAGATCCATTTCCGGTTTGTATAATAATAATAAACGCCCAAATCATATCGATTATTGAGTTATGGCAGCGATCCATATACACGGATGTGTGTCTAGAGTCCCGCAACAATATGTGAGTGCCGGACGCATTTACCAGATGCACGGAGATCTTCTAGATCCATTTCCGGTTTGGTAACTCGCCCGATCATCCACCAGGCGGCAGTATTGAAGCGTTGCAGAGTTGTGCAGGCTCCCACTGTATCAGCCGAGGCTGGGTGAGGGAATTATGAATACCATGGCGAAAAAATGAAATATGATCTCAATAACGTTGTACGCCGTGGATTGGCGGAATTCGCATGACCTTGAAACCCGTCGTATAAGGTGATTGGCGGTCAATGTGTTAAGTAGGGATAATCCACCCTATTACACATACATTCACTCATCATATACACCTTCATACATTATCATACATACATTCATCTTAACATACATACATCACTCATTATCATATACACCTTCACTCATTATCATATATACATTCATATGTATAATCAAACATTCATCAAATATTCATTCATCTTATCATACATGCATTCATACATATTACCATACATTCATATATCCATTCATACATATATTTATTTATTGGGTTATGTTTATACATTTATTTATTGGATTGTTGTGGGGGTATTGGTGTTGCGGGTTATTTGGTATAATGTGTGTAGGAAACGGCAAATGAATTGATGTGTAGCACCTGTTTAGTCTTGTTAATTAATTATTTGTGGCACCTGTGGAGGGGGAGGAGTCCAGGTGTTCATGAGGGCTGCGTGCCCAAGGAAGTTTGTTCTTGCCCTGCATCAGTTACACTGAAGGTGACTGAGGGAAGCGCCATGAGTGTTTAGTATGTTTGTCTCTGTGTCGGGCTTCACCAGATAAAAGGTTACAGTGTAGGTAACTGAGGGAAACGCCTCACAGTAAGTGTTGGAATGTCATCGTGATGTTATTGTGGAACACACCTGATATTCGAGGTAGTATAGTATTTTTGTTATTTTGATTATGTCACTGTTTTTGAAATGTCACCTCTGCACCGTGGATGGCCGGCAATAAAGTAACACCAACATATTTTATTCCGACTACGCCATCATTTGTGTGAGTTTGGAGGGGAGAGAAAAAGGACCCCTCACAACAAGACATACAAATATACAGAGTACTGTGTAAGAAAAAAATATATATCATGAGAAAAATATATCAATCCGAAGGGGAAGAAACTGTACATTGGAGTTGGGCGGGGGGGGGGGGGGGGGGGGGGGATTTGGACATTTACCGGGGCCCGTTTCTAATTTCAGCCACCCGTAGGTGCTCTTTGAGAGTGGTTTTGAAGGAGGGTAGGGATTCACATTCTTTTACGGCTGTGGGTAGGGCGTTTCACATTATTGTGGTATAATTGTGAAACGTGTTTAGTCCCTTGTTTGAGCCGAATCTGGGTTGAACATGATTTGTGGAACTCCCTCTGGTGTTGTGGTCGTGGAATTCACTGACCTTTGGGACGTATTTCGATATGTACATGGGTATCTTAGTGGTGTAGTGTTGTATCATGTAGACCAGGCCCATTGCAAGTTACTGTACTCTGTCATCTACTCTAAGCCATCCTAGGTTGTCAAAGTGGGCAGGGGTGAGGTGGGTTCTAGGAGTAAGGTCAAGCAGTAGTCTGATCAGTTTGTTTTGTGATGTTTGTAATCTTGTTTTTAGTGCCTTTGAGGTGCTTTGGTACCATGAGGTGCAAGCATAGTCGTAGTACCCTTGAATGAGTGCTCCTTTTAGAGTCTTCAGGAAGTTCAGGGTATTTTTGTTGACCAGAGAGGAGATCCGGTACAAGAATCTTGTTCGTTGGTTGACTTTTTTTTTATTACATTGGTTGCCATTTTGTCACAGGAAAGATTTGCCTCTAGGATGGACCGTTCGCGTCAATACTTTTACCAACTAACTTGCATTTTTCCGCGATCTGATTGGCCACTGACGTTTCTGGTCATGTGACATCTGCGCCAATCGTGTGACGCCTGTTTCTATCACTGGTTAAGCTTAGGCACTCTTTCGAAGTTGGTTAAGGTTAGAGTTTGTCTTAGAGCAGGGCGATAGAACACCAGCCCTGATTCCAAACTCTAACCTTAACCAACTTCGAAAGAGTCGCCTAAGCTTAACCAGTGATATAACTAGGCGTTAGGTAGTTTGCAGGCTGTTAGAGGCGGAAATAGGCGCAGAAACAGGCGTCACGCGATTGGCGCACATGTCACATGACCAGAAACGTCAGTGGCCAATCAGATCGCGCAAACCGAACGCGGAACTGGAAGTTAGTTGGTAAAAGTATAGACGCGTACCGTTCACCTCCACCATCTGTTCTCTCCCCTCAAGGTAGGATTGCATCCAGGCTCACTGATGAACTATCAAAACCAATTGCTTTTAGCTTATCAATCAGAATGGAGTGATTGACAGTGTCAAAAGCCTTTCCAAGGTCCAGCATGACCATCCCGCAGTATTTGTCCGTGTCCACCTCATGTTTGATGTGGTTGTTCAAATAGAGAAGGCATGTGTCAGTGGAATGGGATGTTCTGAAGCCGGATTGTACATAGGAGGTGGTTGGGTGGGTGGGGGGGGGGGGGGGGGGGGAATCAGTTGTTACCATTTCGAGTTTGAAGTCGTCTTTGCGAACCCCTAGGTTTTTGTAGAAGGCATGCATACCAGGGGCAGGGCTAGGGGGTGGCTACTTGGGCTCAAGCCCCGAACGTTTTCTGAAAAGCCCCGAATCTATTTAAAAAAAAATATATATATATAATATATATATATATATATATATATATATATATATATATATATATATATATATATATATATATATATATATATATATTTTTTTTTTTTTTTTTTTACAATTAATCATTGTTACATGAAAATATGTTTGCACCAGATTTAGCAGAAGCTAATTTCCATCTGTAGTCTATCCAGCTGCTAACTGTATTTGAGTGAGTTAAGTCTTGGTGTTATGGTAGACTCAGACCTAAGCTTTAAATCACAATCAACAAGTTGACAAAAACATAATTCTTCCACCTTAGAAACATAGCTTTTGAGATATGTGATAACACAGGCTGCCGGCATGTCTTTATGAATGGAAATATCGAATAAAAGAAACAACGATGAAAACCCGACTATACTCTGGTTTTCGGGGGTCCTGCCGCTCAACGTTCGGCGAGTTAACCCTAGATTAATTATATGAAAAACGATGTGATTTAATGTTCTATGTCTTACCTTGACTTTGTCTATTTTACTGCTATCTATTTTATGCTTTATGTCTGCACTTTATGCATTGCTCTTGATCTGCCAATGGTGTGCTCTTTTTGTACTGCTGTGAAGCACATTGAGCTGCAATTCTTGTATGAAAGGTGCTATACAAACAGTGTATTATTATTATTATTATTATTATTATTATTATTATTATTATTATTATTATTATTATTATTATTATTATTATTATTATTATTATTATTATTATTATTATTATTATTATTATTATAAATTATTATAGTTTGCTTCATTAATTAAAGGGTGTGAATTTAAGTGTTCTCTCGTGCCTTTTGTCTGCTTTAAGGTGGTGGTATAAGTTAACGGTTGTGGTGTAGAAGTAAAAAAAATCTATCCTATCTGGGCTAAGCCCCGGATCTCCTACAATCCTAAATCCGCCTCTGATGCATACATTCATCCAAATGGAATATGGAATACTCTGATATTTTAAGCTCCGAGCCTTGACATTTAGCTTTCATCTTATTTTCATACCAGCGGTCGTTTCCCTATGCTTTTTCTTTGGTTGTTGTTGTTCTTAGCTCTATTCTATTTACATAAAAAAAAATATATTCTTATGTACCTCAGTTGCTATTGCATGTACATGTGTTTTATTACAAGTATATGTATATGCAATTATGCATACCAACTATTTGCCTGTTTTATTCTCCACACATCGATCATCCATAGCAACATATATTATCACCGACATCCAAGTTGGGGGATCCCCCTTCGAACGGCCCATCTAAGATTTCTCTCCTTAACACTTTGGTTGCCTAAGGTTAAATTCATGATATACCATAGATTGCCAGCGCTATTTGTCTATGGAGAAAGTCCCCTTCTTTGCAGGGCTATAACTTTTTAAATTCTATTGCTACATTGCCATTATTAGGGCCCATTCAAAGTCCTATATGTATTGTTCATTGTGTAGCAATGTTAAACTTTTTCATTCACATATTCATAGTAAAGTATGGTCTAATGTATAAGTATGTTTTCATCTCTTTCTGCAGCTTTCTCCAGAACGTGATCTATAGCCCCAAATACATTATATTGATGATGCAATACAGTTTTATGGCAATCAGCGCGATATAAAAAATTACAACTAGACGTACTTCTAGAAGTTACTACACGTCATCTGATGTTGACCGGATGGGCTAGGGGCCGTTTATAATTCCGTGGGCAGCGTTATACCAATCATCTAATGTGGGTCAAATGTTGATAATAGCAGTTAGTATCGAAGACGGTAACGTTACACGCTGAAACTCACCCCAGTCTCCGCGCGCCGTTGGGCGATCATCGTAGAGTTGAAATCTTATCATTATGGGATGTAAATTTACCCGGTCCATCTCCAGCTTGTATAATGGTATATACGTCCAAATCATGTTGTTTATCGAGTTATTGGCAATCGATCACTGTGTAGCGTGACGAGCCAGAGTCGCGGGACCTATAGCGAGCACCCGGAAGTACTACGGACGTAGCACAACCTCTATGCCACTTCCTGTTAAAGCGATTGCGCCGATCGGCCACCAGATGGCGCTCCTGAACCGCCAGAGAGCTCAGTGGGTCCTGCTGGTGGATCTCAGGCCAGCGGAGGGGACATATGAATCCGATCGCAGATTTTTGAAATATTGATATAAGGACGCTGTACAGCGTCCCCCGGCAACTTGAGCATGGCCAGCAATGACGTCAAAACACGTTTCATGGCAGTCAAAGTGTTAATGTCGCCTGTGGTGATTTCTTTTGTGAGTTTTTCCTTATCTTCGTTGGGGAATGTCTGGAAGTGTCGCATATTTGGATTTTATGGTGGATTTTTGTTCTTGATTGATGTTGTGATTTTTCTTCTTGACTTGTTTAATTAAAGAAGACTTGTACAGCCCATGGGGGCATTACCTTGTGATTTCGGGCTTTACAAAATACATTTGATTTGATTTGATTTAATTTATGACTGCTTATCTCTGTATGTAAACTCGACTTAACTGTAAATGAGAGAAATCTCAGTTGCCTTTCGAGTAAAAATAAAGGTTTGAATGAAAGGTGAATCCAGCCAAAATCACAATTTTCATAGTAGTGCCTCGCCATAGCTGCCTGTAATAAATAATGAAAGTGATTTGTCTAGAATGATGATGCTATTTGTCTACTTGAAACAGCTCAAATAAACTTGATTCACAAAATTAAGACATTTTGAGAATTATGCGGACAAATCAACAAAAACTGTCCTATCAGCTTTATTTATTTATTGCATAATCGTTTTGGCCTATTTTCCTGTCGTTCGCAATTTCAAAATAACTACTCCAGGGTTGGGAGAGATCTCTGCATACTAGGTGGAGTTTGGACCAGGGTGCATCAGCTTCTTTGGTGCAGATCCACAACCGTGGCGTCAAATCCCCAAACTAAATATGTGTAAACACAACCAGGGTGCAATTCAATCACAAATGTGAATGAAAAATCATGCAACTGTGACTTTTCAGTGATGTTTTATTGCAAAGGCAAGAGCAGTACAGTAAGTAGTAAGTCAACCTAAATATTTCACACTTTTATGATTACAAAATTTGAGGAATGAAAGAGCCGCAGCAGCCATCACAGATCAAAACTGATAAGGGACACAGTGAAGGGTGTAGCGGAGGAGAGCGGAGGGGGAATGGCGCCCCTGACTTCTTTCAAAGCGGTCATTCAGCGCTCACAGACAGTAGGTGCGCTCTCCCCAACTAACACTACAACACCGGGTAAATTTTCTATATCTGTAACATGAAGGCGGGGGACGTTACCTACCTGCGACAGAGCCGCAGCTTGGTACACGCTTGCCTTGGAGGCAGATTGTCAACTAAAACATCAACCAGTTGATTTTTGTAGCTTCTAACCAATGACTTGCAGATCCACCTGAAGAATCTCTTCAGGTCGCAAGCAGATTCCAACCTCAACCCGATGTTCTCCTGCGAGTGAAAAAAGCATACAAAGTTTTACATAGAAGGAAAGGCTTCATTTCTTGGTTGATATAAAGTCATTAAAGGTAATATTGTGGTGGCAGTACCCACCTACAAGTTAAAGTGGAACTGTGTGTTTTGTGTAAAGGTGATATGTCACTTTGAGAAAATGGGCATTAGATTGTGTGCAGTAGCTTGGTTTACAATGTTGGTTTAAAATTTACATTATGCAGCTCATATAAAAACACAAACATTTAATATTTCACATGTTTTATGAAACTACAGTAGTTGTAGATGCAAAATATGATAATATATCACCATGAAATGATGTAGAAAGAAAATATCAATACCTTGTCTTAGGGACTGCCTTGTAATTTAATTTAGCTGTAATTAACACAACACAAGGATTCAATGTGCCGATAACATCACTGGTGGCCATATCCAAACTAATTTACTCTCAATAACTGCCAAACTAAATTAATGTGTGCAAAACGGTTTAGGGTTTTGGGACGTGTTGGAGATTATGTGCAAAATAAATCAGCATTTTCTTTTGGTGAAGTACCCCTTTAAATGGGCCCATTGAATTAATGGTACAGTAATTTGCCACAATGAATCATTATGATATATAATTTTGTACATGATTCATTACCCTTGAAGAATTCCTGCCAATCTTCTTCTGAACTTTCCTGATGACACCCTCACAGATCCGGCAGCTGCCTGGGAATCGTTTATTCTGGAATAGGAAAGAAAATACATTTTATTCATTGGTTTTTTTCCCCCTTCTTTTTTGACATTTTATTTTGACATTTTCTAAATATGTTTCCATTGAGGTTTCAGCTCATGTATCATAAGTCCACCATGTGGTGGTACAGTAAGTCATTCAGATATCAACAGTCCAGCCCATCATAGCTAATCCCAAACTGACACAGAGGGTTGGATGTGGGCGACTTCAGCATCATCAGTTCTTCTCACCTCCACTGAGTTGTCCTTCAAGTCGGATGGGAAATCCTCCTCATCCTCCACTTGGACCTCCAAGGTGTTCCATGGCTCTGCGACAGCTTGAGATATGATAGCATGCAAAGAATCAGAAAACAATTAGTATATTGTTATTGTATAATATACAACATACTGTATTATCATCATTGGCAAAGAAGATATTGATGTCCTATACCGGCGCAAAACAGCAGAAGGACGATGCTGATGACAGGGCTCATGATTCTCCTCTTCTCATCCAACGAGTGATCAACACCAGCTCTTTGGTGGTTTATATTTGACAATTGTTGCAACACTTTTACCACAAAGTTGTTGTTGTTGGTACTTTAGCAACAAGCAACTGGTACTTGTGGTAAAACAAGTGCAAATAATTGGCTAATGGATGGAGAAATAACGGCTAGAGAACCTGATAACTGTGTCAATACTGAGCCCTGCAGGGCTTCTGGCACACCTTGCACAAGGACTCACGCATCACTCGTTCATTTACTGGCACCTTAGATCTTATTTGTATATTCACATTTATATTAATTGATAATCCGCTTAATCTGTCTTTTTATACCAGGGTAGACTAAGACTCGGTATGGAATATTGCACGTTGTACACTTAGGTTAGTTATATATATTTGTACATGGGGTTGACTTTGGATAGAATCTGTATGTTATACCAGTGGGTTGCTGTACATACGTGGATTGTGTTATTGTATCACTAGAGTATATACAATATGTCTCACCTGTCCAGTAGATATCTTTATTTTTATTTCATATTTGATCTTGTTCTTCATTATCTACCACACTGTCTATTCTTATAAATAGAATATTTGTATTATATTACCCTGCCTGTACCTCCCCTCCCTCTCCTCTGTGTTGCTATGACCCCTGAATTTCCCCCAAGGGGATAAATAAAGATACATCGTATCTTATCTTACCTTATCTTATCTTATGTGACTGTAAAGTTTACATTTTAGATTCAGAAAAACAGGCTTGTGATTCTGGGGCGGCCCGGTGGTGCAGTGGTTAACACTGTCGCCTCACAGCTAGAAGGCCCTGGGTTCGATTCCCGCTTGGGGACCAGGTTGCTGCATTGCAAGGTACCCAGGTGGGGTATCTCCTGGGCCTTTCTGTGTGGAGTTTGCATGTTCTAAAGAAACTTGAAACTTAAATCATAATATCCACAGGTGTGTTGTGCTGGTCCTCAGTAAATGTCCCGCCGGCAAAAAATAAGTTGCTATTAAAGTGCTAAATGTTAGATACACTAATATAGAGGTTTCGAACTTGGCTGCTCTGTTAATAAAATTTTCAATCAATCAATCAATCCCGCGAGGGGAGAAACAGCCGTGTAGCTACAGAGCTGCAGAGTAGGAGCCATTCTCTGATTGGAACTAAAGGCTGTCAATCATTCAACCTCCGTGTAGCTACAGAGCTGCAGAGTAGGAGCCATACTCTGATTGGATGTCAAGGCTGTCAATCATTCAATCCCTCATTCAATGGCAAGAGTTTAAATGCACAGACCGTGCTTAGATGACGTTAATAGCCTATTTTGATTGGCTATTATTTATTATTTATTTAATCCTGGGTCAACCTGTGCAGTTATTCTGCACGAATATTTACTGCAGTCATTACTGCAGTGCAGGCCTGCTCAGAGCTGTCAATTTTGGCCATTTTTTAAAAAGAATTATTCACTGGCATTTTTTTACAGAGGAAAACATTTCTAATAAAAAAAAAATAATAATAATAATACAAAATATATATATATATATATGTGTAAATTAATAATAATCATGAATTATGAGTGAATTTGTGTTTCACGTGTTGTCATAGAGAAACCTCCACTATGTGTCAGAGCCACCTCTCACCTGGGCCCTGTTTCATGTACGTGGTTCAACTAAGTCGATCAAGATGTCCATTATCCAGCTTCAGTTAACCCGATGTTCGAAGCCGGGATTTTCCTGTTTCACAAAGGTGGATTCAGTCTCGTTAACTCAAGCCAGACTTGCGAGTCAGGCTAAATGCGCGCGGCCGTTTTAGGTGAAAAGCCAGCACGTATCGATGGCAGAGACCCTGATTCTCAACGGCATTGATTGATTAATTGATTTAAGACTTTATTGACAGATTGCAATACGGCTCAATCGCCTCGCCGACAAGTTAAATGCGTTATCTATAGGCTAATTCTAAGTCCCTCATTACCTCAATCAATCAGATTATATTTCTTTAAACTTGCCTGCTGGATTGAATAATCAAATGAGATCTTGCTAGCGAAAATGATTAGTTAACTGTTATACAGAATTACGATACGGCCCTCTTGCCCATTGATTGATGTATAGTCAATCTTTAACTTATCTCTAATGTGGTCTAACGGGTTGTTCTTTTGACTTTCACACGGACGACCGGGGTTCAAGACCCTAGTTGTCTCCTTTTTTTTGCAATATAGGAATAATTCAATTTGGTGCACGTTGAGAGCAATATAAAGAATGACATCCTCAATGCATGTAGATTTATAATATTTTAACTTAAAACCAGGCTACTTTGGCGTATAATCATTAATATTATATTCAAAAAAATCATATTGGAAACACCGGGATTTGAACCCGGGTCGAAAAGTTGGCAGGCTTGAGCACTACCGCTGGGCCACTGTGCCAGATGGGATAAATTCATTGTTTATACATTAATGAACGAGAGACCCGTGTTTAGAATATTCCTTATTTTGAATGAAGTTTTATTTCTTTATCATCATTCATTCATGTGACGTCAACGGCTCATTCAATTTCTCAAATCCGTCAAACAGCGCATCTCATCAGACATCTTAATCCCAGTTACAATTAAAATAACCACATTTCTGTGTACATCGCACGAGCGAGCGCCACCGTCGCCACGGTATATATAACGTGCATTATTTAGGACAAAGTGAATTTAATATCAGCATTTTGGGTCTATTTTACATTTCAAAAGCCCCCTCTGGAAGAATGGAGCACAAAAACGTAATTCAGAATGGTATAATGCAGATCGTAGACTGTGGGAATAGTTTCAGGAAACGGGCTGTCACTTCTTTGCGGGGGCGTGGCGATAGTTCAGGCTAACTTGAACTTGAACTCTGCTTTCGACCAGGCTCAAACTTTTGGATATGTTGTCATGGTGATTTGGAAAATCCACGTACATGAAATCGGAAAGTCAGGCTAACCCAGTTATCCAGCTAAAGTTATCCGGCTAACTCAGTTATCCAGGTACAAGAAACAGGGCCCTGCTCCCTAAGCACCTCAGAGGTGAAGAACTTCATCAACACCCCCATGGATGTTCTCGACTGGCCTTGCCACACACAAAGCATCGAGAGGGTTGTTAAAATGGTGACTGAGGCCTCTGCTAAGTACTTTTCACAAGACAACAGGGATGGAGGGATCAGGGCTCAGGAGACCAGCAGGAGGCTGATGTCCAAGAATGAATCCAAGCAGGACTTGTGTAACCAGGTAAAGTTCAAGAAGATAGAGGATTGATGGAGCCCCATGGATTTTCTCAATACATTGAGACGTTTGTTAAAATGGTTACTGAGGTTTCTGCTGAGTAGTTCTGGAAAGTACTTAGAGAGCTCACCTATTTATGGCTGACGTTGACTTTAAGTTTGTGTTTGTAGGTTGGTGGCTAAAGCAGTACAGTAGGAGACCTTGCTGTCCAAGAATGAGTCCAATCAAGACATTGGAACCTGGCAAAGTTCAAGAAGTCAGGAGATCGAGATTTAGCACTTAGATGTTTGTGTGCATTACAAATACAATTTATTATTGTTAGTATTATTATTATTATTATTATTATTATTATTATTATTATTATTATTATTATTATTATTATTATTATTATTATTATTATTATTATTATTATTATTATTATTATTATTATTATTATTATTATTATTATTATTGATCTTTGGAGTTGTATCCAGTTATATACAGTTCACTTGTTAATACATTTGATGGCTTTGTCATTATAAATGATTTCCCATATTTTAAAATCTTTGAAAGGGGATGGGTAAATTTGGCAATTTTGTAATACAAAATTATGTAGGTTAGAGTTATCTTATCCTAAAAATTAACTCATTTCTATTCCCCATTAAAAGAACACATCATTTAGACACCTTGCATGATAGGATTTCCTTCAGATTCATGTTGGCATCCATGTATGGCCAAGGGGTGAAAAATGGTAAAATCTGCCATTTTGAAATCCAAAATGATGTAGGGATAGAGTTATCCGATCCGAAAAATTAAACCATATTTGAATTCCCCATTAAGAAACGCATCATTTAGACACATTGCATGATAGGATTTCCTTCAGATTCATGTTGGCATCCATGTATGGCCAAGGGGTGAAAAATGGTAAAATCTGCCATTTTGAAATCCAAAATGATGTTGGTTAGAGTTATCCGATCCGAAAAACTATCCCATATTTGAATTCCCCACAAAAGAACATATTTTAGACACCCCACTCGATTGATTTTCCAAAAAATATATATATATGGCACGCCCTGCCGGGGCGTGGCCACATGCCGCAGCCCATGTCTGCTCCCGGCTGCCCTTGGGGGGAAGGACGACGGGATGGAAAAAGTGCAGAGAGACATTTCATCTGCGACTGTGTGTGTGCGTGTGTGTTCCTGTGGGTTGTCCATCTCGCGTGTGTGTGTGTGTGTTAATCTGCATGACAATTAAATTAAAGACTTTGTCTTCCTGTTTTGCTTACTGTGCAGAACGTGCCCTGCTAAAGTTAAGGGTTTGATTCTACTAGAACCACCAATGCTAAAATAAATGCCCTCTATGGCACTCATATGCGATTTGGATAAAAGTGTCCATTAAATAGCAACTATTTTGGAAATGCAGCGATACCATAAAACAGATCAACTATTTAAACAGATTAGGAAGTCAGGAAGCCTATCATTTAAACATAATCTTTAGTTCTAACTTTTAGTTGCAAGTGTGCTCCCTCTTTGAGTTATTTTTTGATAAGTCAATGCCATCGTGACCCCCTGCTCCCCGTTTGCTCTTCAGTAGGTTTTCCCCTACTAGCTGAGCATATAACGGTAGGTTATGTAGATAACCTAGTTATATTAGTATTGGCTGAGCGTTCCGCTCTGAGCCGTATGAGATATTCGATCTCCTATGATACCTATTGTATCTCCCTACGAACAAAAAAATACATGCACCACACCTGTATGGGGCTCCGCCCCCATGGTGGCACTGCCCATATAGCAGTGACGGTAGTCACCACACACCCTTCCTCGCCAAAAACCCGTCCCAGGAAAAGATTCCTCAAGAGGGAACTCAGGGCCGCGCAGAGCGGAACGCTCAGCCAATACTAATATAACTAGGTTATCTACATAACCTACCGTTATATGCCGTATTTGCTATCGCGTTCCGCTCTGAGCCGTATGAGATATGGGGAAGAGCGGACGCGAAGCCCGACAAATGTACCCTTTGAGGACCCGTAAGCCCACATCAAGGGGTGCGGGGAGCCCTGTCACCCCATCCTCCCTAATGAAGGGGGGGCGCAGTCAACTCCACCTGAATGCGAACAAGAGGGAAACTAGAACCCCTTGAACACACCGTACAGGCGGAACCACGTGTGACTCAACACACTGTGGCCCATACCCATACACTCCTGCTACCCGACCAAAGGACGGGAAGCAGGAAAGGCCACAGACCCCAGAACCGCCTGGGAGACAGAACCCCCGGTCATGTCCATGAGGAAAAACCTTACAAAGGAGCCCGGGGAGGACCATGAAGCTGCAGCACAGATGGCCTCCACCGAGGCCCCACCCAGGAGAGCGGCAGAGGCAGCCACCCCACGAGTGGAGTGCGCCCTGACGCCCCCAGGGGGATCCTGCCCAGCCAACGTGTAGCAGAGGGTAACACCCTCGCACAACCAATGGGACAGGCGCTGCTCCGACAGTGCCTTACCAGCACGAGCCCCACCGTAACAGACAAAAAGCTGGTCGGTAACCCTGAAATCCCGAGTACGGCTGAGGTAAAACCCCAAGCACGGACTGGACATGACAGGTGAAGGCCCGCATCTAACTCACTAGTGTGAGGAGGAGGACGAAACGCCTGAACCACAATATCCCGGGAGCGGAAGGAACTCCGGATATTCTTAGGCACGAAAGCAGGATCAGGTCGCAGAGTGACACCGCAATCGGTCCGAAAAGACAGGCACTCTGGACGTACCGAGAGAGCACAGAGCTCACCTACGCGTTTAGCGGAAGTGACAGCCAGAAGGAACGCGGTCCTGAAGGACAGCTGTCCCAACGGCGCCTGCTCGAGCGGCTCAAACGGGGCCAAGGACAACCGACCGAGGACCAATTGAAGATCCCAAGTCGGAGCCAAGGAGCGTTGCACCGGCTTAACGTGTCGAGCGCCAAGCAGGAAACGCTTCACAAGAGGGTGGCTGAACAAGACATCCCCTCAAACCCCTCATGATAGGAGGATATAGCTGCTGCATATACCCTCACCGTCGAAGCCGACAGTCTATCAAGGAGAGACTGGAGGTAACTAAGGACAGCATCCAGGGGGCAGGAGACTGAGTCCCGGCCCCCCGCCTTACACCACACTTGGAACATACGTCATCTGCTTGCGTAAGCGCGACAGTGGAGGGAGCATGCACATTCCAGATGGTAACACCATCAGGATCAAGAACCTGCGCCCCTCAACGTACCCGTCCCAACAACTGACCTAACAGATGTATGGGGAAGAATCCCTGGCGGCACGGCATCGGTCCCAGACCCGCCTGGCCATGTCCAGACGCAATCCTCACCCGTCAGGATGAGGGCCGCCCCGCGACAGTACACCTGCACCCACATTCTCCCTGCCGGGGATGTGGGGAGCCCTCAGGCCGCGCAGATGGAGGACGCCCATAGCCAGCCGCCCGCCGCCTGGTGCAGACAGGGGGAGCGTACTCCTCCCTGTCCGTCGATACACGACACTGACGTCGTATCGTCCGTCCTGATCAACACCATTTGTGGACCAGAAGGACCGCTTTCAACACCAACACATTGAACGTAGCGCAGACCGGGCAGCATGGTTTGCCAGCTGCCCCCTACTGCGTTGGCCCGACGCATCACCAGCGAGGGAGGCGTCGGTGAAAACGCGACGTGAGACAGCGCCGTAACCGTCCTAGGACGGAACCTCCCGAGCGTGTTGACAACACGCTCTGAGATGGATGCCCATAGCCCTCCAACCGTTGACTGGGAAGAGGAATACTCTACAACCAGTCTACAGCAACCCCAGGCTGGTAGAGACCTGCCTGGTACGAGACCTGACGATCCACCTTGACCGCGAAGGACCAGAACGTCATCAGGGCAGAACACTCCGTAACCCCGGACGACGCAGAGGCCCCAGTGCGGCCTCCACGCACTTGGTGAAGATGCGGGGAGCCAGAGAAAACCGATCGGCAGCCTCTGGTACTCATACGCTAACCCTGCAAAGGAAGCGTAGGTAAGCCCTAGGATGGAAGATCGGGGATGCGCATACGCATCCTACAGGTCTATGGAGGAGAACCAGACCCCCACCTGACAGTGTTCAACAGGTAGGAGACGATCCAAAAAATGCTGAACCTTCCCATGGGACAGGTCCAGCCTGGGTCTTACACCCCTCTCTCCCGACTTCTCGGGCAGAGAACACCGGAAGGAGAACGCCACGACGATGGCTTGCTTCGTCCACAGAGATTGGATCTCGTTGACCAGAGCTGTCACAGCTGGAGACCCCGACAATAGGGTATGTACCAAACCTGAAAACGGGTGGGGTTGTGTAAACACAAGTCCCCGCCTCAGCGTTCTCTCCATCCACCTCGACATATGATACTGCCGTAGTCATATGTGACGACACTCCCAACGCACCCGCCGTCACGTGGCGCAGGTCCGCTAGGAACCGTAGATAGTTGGCCTGGTCCCCCCGCTGTGCGTAGCCAAACCTGGAACCGTGCGAGGAGCGCGTTCCGTGTCGGAACACCTGACCCTGGCACCACCCACGAGGCAATCGCACCCAAGGGGGAACCCCGACAGAAAGGGCCGGTCTGATACGGGGGGCTTCCGATGAAAAAAGCCCCCCCACTGAACACCCCTCCAGAACATGCTGAAGGAGTTGTTCTGCAGCCGGACATGCAAGGTGTAAGGCCCCCATGGGTTCCTACACACCGTAGCCCTGCAGTGATATTACTACCACCCCAAATCATGTGAGCTGCGACCACTTGCCAATATTCCAGGAGTGGGAGGCACCAACATGATACCAGGCCTGGCAAAGGCGAGGCCGGGGAAGCCCGCACTGTGTGCCTCAAAAGGTTTCGAGCCCCCCTGCTGACAACACTTAAGTTGACAGACGTAACACCAGGCTCAACCAACACAGATCAAGGTGTGGGAGCCGCTTGACAGCACAACATTCTCACGGACATACCCAGGCTCAGCCATAAACTGGGTGTCAGCCCCTGTCCCCATGAGAAGCGAAAAGGGGGGCCGCCCGCGCATCAACGAAGGCACGCGGCCCGCAGCCAAAGGAAACAATCAGAGCCCACTTCTTCCGCTGGTGTTGGGGAAGGGAGCGATCGGAGAGCGGGCTGCTCGCGGCAGGACGGTGACGGCTTGTTTGTTCAAGCCGAACCCATCCTACATGGCCGATCCCTCGGCCGCCAAGGCTGTCGGCCTTGTGGACACCTGTCGAATCGACGCCCAGGATACCTCTGGCGGGGGAAAAACATGGCCGCCTGTCGAGGGCCCCGTCATCGCCGCTGACGAGGCCGTGCTCTCTCTTCTTCTGGCTGCGCGGTGTGAGGCGGTGTAGGGCCTAGGACAATACCGCCCGCGCTCCAGCAGAAGACCAAAATCCCCTGCGGAGAGGGGAACCCTGAGCGGTTATAGCTTGCGGCTGGGTCAAAGCTAATAACGTCAACAACCTCGCGCGATGTGTCGACGTCGGCTGGCCCTCAAGGCCCCTCCACCAGACACCATTTTTCTAATAGAAAAAAACAGCAATTCGAACACAGTTCTAATCGTTGCCAATTCCATACCGTGGCGGTACAAGCCTTAACAGCCCACCAGCCACTCGCCAGGCCGACCCACCCATGGTGTCGGCCGGGCGGGGCATTGTTTCAATATATCAAAAACAAAGGACTGATGTTAACATGGAGCACCAGTGGTGATTGCAAACAGCACCCTCCACTGTGGTGTGCACCATGAAAGGGTTAAATGAATAAAAGAGCTAAACCACAAAAAACTGTAGAATGAGCAAACCCATACACACAAAGTTTAAGGGGAGACGGACCAGACCCGTCTTCATTCAAAATATTCACAACAGGACACCAGCCCTAGTTTAGCCCATTTACCAAAAAAGGTAAACAAAGCCCCCCCCCCGCACTACTCCCCCAGTATACCGATTGACCGTCAGTATGAATGGTTTGAGAGGAGAGAAAACTGTAGCAAGACAGACCTTCTCATAGCAGAGTGACAAAACGAAACAATAGCCCCCTACACAGGGCCGCCCCAGGAGGTGGGGGGCCTCGCGTCTAAAAACGCACAGGGCCTCACATTTCTCCCAGGCGGCCCTGCCCTTATACTACTGCAGCCTAGCGCCAGGCGATGTGGGACCCAAGACAACAATTGCCTGTGCACAGACACGCAACATGTTTACCATGTCGGCTGGACCCATAGCCCCACTACCCGACGCCAACCCAGATGGGAACACCGTTCAACAAACCCCGCCGGAACACAAGGTAAAATACCTGGCTAGGAAACCTAGCCACGACCTACCCTGTTGTCAACCCATTTACCCGAAAAAGGTAAATAGAACTCAGCAAAAAAAACAGCTACCGACTGACCTTCATTGATGAACCGGGCAAGAGGAGGGAGAGTGACAACATCTCACGGCGGAGACATTAAAACAGCATAGCAATTAGCAGTAGTAATAGCATGCGGCATTAGCGATAGCATGTAGCATAGCTTTAGATGTTTTAGCAGCACGCCCAAGACAGCTTGGAAACCGTTCCCTGCAGAGAACGTTCACCAAACCATCCTGCCCCCGCGCCAACACACAACATGGTTGTGTTAACAAAACAAACCAGCATTACTAACACTAATACCCATGCCTGAAGACACAGGGCCTACCTGAGTACAAGCTGGCCCGACAGCCAGCCTTGTACCGTCGTGTCGCCGAAAACATGCGTCGAAGATGCCAGGGGCCAGCAACCTCCGGTAAGCTTCCAACATTATGACTCTGATCTTTTCATCCTACTAGTTATCGTACGGTGCACGCATCCGAGTACGCTGGGACGAAAATAGAGGAAGGGTGTGTGGTGACTACCGTCACTGCTATATGGGCAGTGCCACCATGGGGGCGGAGCCCCATACAGGTGTGGTGCATGTATTTTTTTGTTCGTAGGGAGATACAATAGGTATCATAGGAGATAGAATATCTCATACGGCTCAGAGCGGAACGCGATAGCAAATACGGCATATAACTGCAGCACTTGGCTGAATCGTCCACATGTGGCAACAAACACCACATTTGGCATTTCAGAAAAACAGACCAAAAAGAACCATGATGACAATGTGATTCTTCTCTTATCTGTTTGAGTATACATATCTGTGCCTGTTAAGGGTAGTGTATGGCTGTGTGTGTGTGTGTGTGTGTGTGTGTGTGTGTGTGTGTGTGTGTGTGTGTGTGTGTGTGTGTGTGTGTGTGTGTGTGTGTGTGTGTGTGTGTGTGTGTGTGTGTGTGTGTGTGTGTGTGTGTTCCCATAATGGTGGCCTATTCCTTTAAGCAAGTACTGTATTTAAGTAATGTTTTGAGCTATTGTACTTTACTTGAGTATTTTCATTTTAGTGAACTCAACTACATTTCAGAGGAAATATTGTACTTGTTACTCCTCATCTGAACACCTGAGTCAGTTCGAAGAAGAAAATTATTTTGCATAGAAAACATGGCAAAAACGTATAAATATTATGTACTTTCCCATTTTAGGTTTGCCAAGTTCAAGAGGACAAAATCAGAGAGAGCATAATTGGACCACATACCACTTTAACATAACATTCAGATGGATGGAATGCTATTTTCTTTTATCAGAGTACTATTTTATCTGGGTATTTCTAGTTTTACTTAAGTAAAGGAACTACGTAGGAAGTAGGTCCACTTGGTGAAATATATTTAACATTTGGTCTTAATTCCAACATGCAATACAAAGCATGCCAGGGAATTCTATTAGACATTGTGCATGTATGTGTGTGTGAGAGAGAGAGAGAGAGAGAGAGAGAGAGAGAGAGAGAGAGAGAGAGAGAGAGAGAGAGAGAGAGAGAGAGAGACTGCATTTATACAATTGAAATCTTAATTGTCAATCATTTAAATCAATTATCTAATCCACATATACAGTACGTTTCTTTACAAGGAATGTAGGCAATCTACCATATATGGCTGGGCAAGCGTCTAATAAGAAATATAGATTAATTTAATAAGGTAATCATATCTAAAGGTAGTGGGACACCTTAAGCTTTTTCTTTGACCGATGGAAATAAATATGACTGATGACAATAAGAATCCTACCTATTTGGTTAGGAAATATCTTGAGTAATTCAGAAATTATATGTTGGGCTGGTACAGTACTGTATGTGTCATAATCACGGCGAGAGCCTTCTTCACCCCTCCTCCTTCCACACCATCACGGCGAGAGCCTTCCTCACCCCTCATCCTTCCACGCCCTTATATGGGCAGCATCCGACCCCTGTATTCCCACGCTGCCAGGGGGAGATCAATCAACGCGGCTGTGAGGGATTCCCTCATCATCAGACCCCTACTTCAGCCCACGGATCCTGCTCTCCCTCGTCGCAGTGTTAACCTAACAACCTAGGTACGACGACGAACCCTAGCCTTGCTACTCTGTCCTTGTTGAATACCTTGTCCTAATCTTGTTCTCTCTGTGCCCAGGACCACCGCTCCCGAGACACCACCCACCTGGACGCTCCTGTGCTGCACAAGGAGTGCACCTGCTCACATCTATTTGCACATTCCTGTTGTCATACCTGTCTGCTTGGTGCCTACAATTAAAACCCACCTAAAACGCTCCATTCTCTCTTCTCCTGTGTTCTGCTATTGGGCTCCGCCACTGCTGCCCTAACAGAACACTGCGACCAAATGTAGAGTCCAGCATCACAGGATTCCGGAGAATGGAGAGAGTTCCAGAGAGAGTTCAAGACCGTTGTCAACGGACACGCCATTCTGGTAAACCAGCACACACGCTCACTAGAAGAGACCACTGCCCAACTTCACGCTCTCATGCTCAGCTCTGCGGAGCAAGACAAACAATGTAACCGTTTTGATGCATACCTCTCTGCCCAGCTAACCCCACCTGTTGCGCCCCCGTACAGAGAGCCCCATGTCCCCGCCCCAGAACGCTACGACGGGGACGTCTCTAAATGTTGTGCCTTTATTTTTCAATGTTCACTGGTATTCGGACAACACCTACCAAAGTGATAAATCTAAAATCGCTTACCTGTCGGATCTGCTCAAGGGCCCTGCGTTAGAATGGGCAACAGCTCTCCACTTCAGTCAGTCCTCCCTCTGCAATTCGTTCTCCGCATATATCGATGACATGCAAAGGGTCTTTGTCACGTACGTGGGTTGTTCATTATCATTATTGCCATATTTTTAACACCATGTAAACATCAGGTTAGTATATGTATTATGTGTTATGTTGTTTGTATGTGATGTGTGTCATCTTGTATTCATTCCTTTTTCTTTCTCCCCTTCCCAGATGCCACTCGTCTCACTGATTGGGCTGATTGCACCTGCTGAGTGCACCTGCGGGCAGTCAGTTGGGATGAGTGGGATATAGCCTGGAAAATGTCACACATCCAGGCGCCTCATTGTGTCACTTTCCAGTGACCACTGTGTATGAGGTTGCCTTTGTTTGCCACTGCGTGTGGATATATATACATAGATTGTATTGGCCTCTTATTTTTGTTACCACTGTGTGTGGGCAAGTATGTATATGCAGTTACTATTGCCATATACCTGATGGACTGATGATTGTGCCAGCCTTTGCTGCACATCGTGTATGGAACCGTTCAAGTTTCAAGTTTCTTTAATAGTTGTCATACAGAAGTACAGAATACTTTCATACAAAATGCTTCTTACTGTTACGCGAACCGTGTGCTCTTTGATGTTCACACGGCTACATAGTACAGTAGCTTCAAGGTTTGTCTATCTTGGCTTGAGTTGCCTTAGTGTATTTACCTTGTTTGTCCTCCCCTACCTTTTTCCCTGTTTGTTATTTGTTGTGGGTTTAATTTCCCTTCTGTTGCCTTTATAGTATAATAAATATCATTTACCTTTTGAAAATGCATTTGTATTGTTTCTTGCCTGCCGGGACCAGTGCTTAAAGTACCTACTGGATGGGCTGGTTTTCATGTACAGCCCGCTCCAGCTATATTTTATATGGTCATCAGACCTTTGTACATGACAGTCTTCGACCACCCTCCCGGGGGCTTGGATAGTTATGCTGGCTTGTTCACTATTGGCCAGGGAAACCGCAGCGTGAGCGAATATTCAATTGATTTCCGTATCCTAGCAGCGAGCTCAGAGTGGAATGACATTCCGTTAAGAGGGGCATTCCGTCAAGGCCTCAGCGACGTTCTAAAAGACGAGTTGGCGTCTAAAGAGAAACCGACCTCCCTGGACGAGCTAATTAATTTAGCCAGAGAATTGGACACGTGTCTTAGCGAGCGCCGTCATGAAAAGGCTAGCGCTGCCCGCCCTCCGTTGCCCAACTCATCTCGCTCTCCTCCCCCCAGGCCCAATGGAACTTGACCGGTCTCACCTCCATCCCAACGAACGCCTCCACAGGCTCAAAACGGGGTCATGTATGTACTGCGGTCAGCTCGGCCACTCCCTCAATTCATGCCCGCTTCGCCCAAACGCCGGGGCTCGACAGTAATGCTGGGCGCATGTTCGAGCCTAAATTATGCACCCAGGTCTGGTCGCAATATGCAATTCAGTGCCACGCTGTGTTGGAATGGCCAGTCGCTTCCCCTGTCCGCGCTTGTTGATTCAGGCGCTGATGAAAATCTCATTGACGCTGGCGTCGTGTCCCGCTTCCGTATTGCTACCGACACTTTGCCTATCCCCCCGCAATGCCCACGGTCTAAATGGGAGGCTACTCTCACGGATAACTCGCCACACCAAGCCACTCCGCCTGCTGCTCTCAGGGAATCATAACGAGGTTATTCGTTTTCACGTCACTAATTCCCCCCATAATCCTATTGTACTCGGCATGAAGTTACACAACCCAGTGATAAATTGGCCAACTGGTTTGGTCGTGAGCTGGAGCCCCCACTGCCACGCTACCTGCCTACAGTCTGCTCGGCCGCCACTGGAGGTCGCTGGTTCTCACGTTCCCAACGAACACATTGACCTTTCCGCTATCCCTCCAATTTATCATTATCTAGAGGCTGTTTTTAGTAAACAGCATGCTGTCTCCTTGCCACCCCATCGCCTGTATGACTGTGCCATTGACCTGCTCCCGGGAGCCCCGCTCCCCGCTAGTCGCCTGTTCAATCTCTCGCACCCGGAGAGGGAGTCCATGGAGAAATACGTCCCCGAGTGCCTGGCCTCGGGCATTATCACCCCCTCCTCCTCTCCTGTCGGCGCTGGTTTCTTTTTCGTTTCCAAGAAGGATGGCTCCCTTCGCCCCTGTATTGACTACCGTGGCCTCAACAACATCACGATCAAGAACAAGTACCCCCTGCCGTTAATTAACTCTGCTTTTGAACCCCTGCAAGATGCCACCATTTTTACGAAGCTGGACCTCAGGAATGCCTATCACCTCGTCCGTGTCCGGGAGGGGGACGAATGGAAGACAGACTTTAAGACCCCGCTCGGTCACTTCGAGTACAAGGTAATGCCAGTTGGGCTGACCAACGCCCCTGCTGTCTTCCAGGCCCTTGTCAATGACGTTCTCCGTGATATGGATCTTAAACCACATTGTATAAATACTATTATTTAAATAAGCATTCATTTTATGTTTCTTTTCATTATTTTAATTGTTCTTATTTCATCTCATTGATCTGATGGCCAAATAGGTCACAGCGATATTTATATTTTTACTATCTTATATTTCATTTGTTTACTATTTTATAATTTTTTTTTTTTTTATTCCTTTAATTGTTTCATTCATTGATCTGATGGCCAAATAGGTCACAGCCAATTTTGTATTTTTTACTACTTTATAATTAATTTGTTTATATTTTTTATTATTTCCTATTCCATTCATGTTTCTGAGAACCAACAAGTCAATGATTTTAAATTCTATATATTATACTTGTCCCAATCACATTATAAAGAGGAAAAGGGCCCAACTTATATATATATATATATATATATATATATATATATTGAGAGACCTCTAAACCTGTTTGTAACAACGCCCCCTCCCTTCCAAACAGCATCCCCCAGCTGTTTTGAGCTAGCATCATGCTAACTGTATAGACTCATGATGTAGCTTACTAAAGCACTAAAACATGTGTGAACAGTTTTCAAAGTTGTCTATAATTGTTCAAACACAGCAATAAAAAAACCTTGATCATATAAATTTTACTTTGGAGGGCAAAACAATGTTTTTTTTAACTTAAATGTGCTTAAATGTGCTTAAATGTGTCTCCCTTCTTTGCAGGTTGAGTGAAATGGATGCCTCTTCAAAAATGGGGGGGGGGGGAACTGTACATAGGAGGTGGTTGGGTGGGTGGGGTGGAGGGGGTGTAATCAGTTGTTACCATTTCGAGTTTGAAGTCGTCTTTGTGAACCCCTAGGTTTTTGTAGAAGTCATGCATACATTCATCCAAATGGAATATGGAATACTCTGATATTTTCAGCTCCGAGCCTTGAGATTTAGCCTTCATCTTATTTTCATACCAGCGGTCGTTTCCCATATGCTTTTTCTTTTGTTGTTGTTGTTCTTAGCTCTATTCTATTTACATTTAAAAATATATATTCTTATGTACCTCAGTTGACATTGTATGTACATATGTGTTTTATTACACGTATATGTATATATATGCATACTAACTATTTGCCTGTTTTATTCACCACACATCGATCATCCATAGCAACACTATATTATCACCGACATCCAAGTTGGGGGATCCCCCTTTGAACACTGTACATTGTACATTGGAATACTGACAAAGCCATACTTGGTAATTTACTGTACAACTGGGTTAGGACATTAAGGGGCCAGTTTCTAATTGCAGTCTCCCGTATGTGTTTTTTGAGAGTGTTTTTGAAAGTGGGTAGTGATTCACATTCCTTTACAGCTTTGGGTAGGGCGTTCCACATTGATGTGGCATAATTTGCAAAACGTGTTTAGTCCCTTGTTTGAGCCGAATCTGGGTTTAACATGATTTGTGGAGCTCCCTCTGGTGTTGTGATCGTGGTATTCACTGACCTTTGGGAAGTATTTTGATATGTACATGGGTACCTTGGTCGTGTAGTGTATCTTGTAGACCAGGCCCATTGCAAGTTGCTGTACTCTGTCGTCTACTCCTAGGTTGTCAAAGTGGGCAGGGGTGAGGTGGGTTCTAGGAGTCAGGTCAAGAAGTAGTCTGACTAGTTTGTTTTGAGATGTTTGTAATTTGGTTTTTAGTGCCTTTGAGGTGCTTTGGTACCATGAGGTGCAAGCTTTATTTATTTATTGCACAATCGTTTTGGCCTATTTTCCTGTCGTTCGCAATTTCAAAATAACTACTCCAGGGTTGGGAGAGATCTCTGCATACTAGGTGGAGTTTGGACCAGGGTGCATCAGCTTCTTTGGTGCAGATCCACAACCGTGGCGTCAAATCCCCAAACTAAATATGTGTAAACCCGACCAGGGTGCAATTCAATCACAAATGTGAATGAAAAATCATGCAACTGTGACTTTTCAGTGATGTTTTATTGCAAAGGCAAGTGCAGTACAGTAAGTAGTAAGTCAACCAAAATATTTCACACTTTTATGATTACACAATTTGAGGAATGAAAGAGCCGCAGTAGCCATCACAGATCAAAACTGATAAGGGACACAGTGAAGGGTGTAGCAGAGGAGAGCGGAGGGGGAATGGCGCCCCTGACTTCTTTCAAAGCGGTCATTCAGCGCTCACAGATAGTAGGTGCGCTCTCCCCAACTAACACTACAACACCGGGTACATTTTCTATATCTGTAACATGAAGGCGGGGGACGTTAGCGACAGAGCCGAAGCTTGGAACACGCTTGCCTTGGAGCCAGATTGTCAACTAAAACATCAACCAGTTGATTTTTGTAGCTTCTAACCAATGACTTGCAGATCCTCCTGAGGAATCTCTTCAGGCCATTGCAAGAAGATTCCAACGTCCTCCCGATGTTCTCCTGCGAGTGAAAAAAGCACACAAAGTTTTACATAGAAGGAAAGGCTTCATTTCTTGGTTGATATAAAGTCATTAAAGGTAATATTGTGTTAGGCGGCTACATGGTGCAGTGGGCAAGGCGCTCACCACGAATACTTGTTCGAGCCCAGCGCTCCACATTGCTTTCAGTTTAGCTGGTCGTCCGCACTAATACACATTGGCAGTATTAGGGGGAGGGAAACTGATGGGTGGCGATCGGGCGTTGTGGACAGCGACTCCTACAGGTCGGTTGGTGCGCCTGCGCAGTAGAATCAGGAAGCGACGGGGGCGGGGCCCCTCCAAAGCCCAGACCCCTGACGCTGAAAGATCGAGCCGCACAGGTGGAAAGATGCGACTGCTGTTACCTCGAGTATCGGAGGGGACTCGTGCTATGTATGACTTAGTGGGAGGCAAGAAACAGCGTTCGAGACAGGGGAGGGTTGAATTGGATGATACGAAAATTGGGATGGGAGACAAATTTAAAATGGGAGAAAAAGTGGATCAAAAGAAAATAAAGGTAATATTGTGGTGGCAGTACCCACCTACAAGTTAAAGTGGAACAGTGTTTTGTGTAAAGGTGATATGTCACTTTGAGAAAATGGGCATTAGATTGTGTGCAGTAGCTTGGTTTACAATGTTGGTTTAAACTTTACATTATGCAGCTCATACAAAAACGCAAACATTTAATATTTCATATGTTTTATGAAACTACAGTAGTTGTAGATGCAAAATATGATAATATATCACCATGAAATGATGTAGAAAGAAAATAGCAATACCTTGTCTATAGGGACTGCTACCTTGTAATTTAATTTAGCTGTAATTAACACAACACAAAGATTCGATGTCCCGATAACATCACTGGTGGCCATATCCAAACTAATTTACTCTCAATAACTGCCAAACTAAATTAATGTGTGCAAAACGGTTTATGGTTTTGGGACGTGTTTGAGATTATGTGCAAAATAAATCAGCATTTTCTTTTGGTGAAGTGCCCCTTTAAATGGGCCCATTGAATTAATGGAACAGTAATTTGCCACAATGAATCATTATGATATATAATTTTGTTCATTACCCTTGAAGAATTCCTGCCAATCTCCTTCTGAACTTTCCTGATGACAGCCTCACAGATCCGGCAGCTGCCTGGGAATCGTTTATTCTGGAATAGGAAAGAAAATACATTTTATTCATTGTTTTTCTTTCCCCCTTCTTTTTTGAAAATTTATTTTTACATTTTCTAAATATGTTTACATTGAGGGTTCAGCTCATGTATCATAAGTCCACCATGTGGTGGTACAGTAAGTCATTCAGATATCAACAGTCCAGCCCATCATAGCTAATCCCAAACTGACACAGAGGGTTGGATGTGGGTGACTTCAGCATCATCAGTTCTTCTCACCTCCACTGAGTTGTCCTTCAAGTCGGATGGGAAATCCTCCTCTTCCTCCACTTGGACCTCCAAGGTGTTCCATGGCTCTGCGACAGCTTGAGATATGATAGCATGCAAAGAATCAGAAAACAATTTGTATATTGTTATTGTATAATATACAACATACTGTATTATCATCATTGGCAAAGAAGATATTGATGTCCTATACCGGCGCAAAACAGCAGAAGGGCGATGCTGATGACAGGGCTCATGATTCTCCTCTTCTCATCCAACGAGTGATCAACACTAGCTCTTTGGTGGTTTATATTTGACAATTGTTGCGACACTTTTACCACAAAGTTGTTGTTGTTGGTACTTTAGTAACAAGCAACTTGTACTTGTGGTAAAACAAGCGCAAATAATTGGCTAATGGATGGAGAAATAACGGCTAGAGAACCTGATAACTGTGTCAATACTGAGCCCTGCAGGGCTTCTGGCACACCTTGCACAAGGACTCACGCATCACTCGTTTATTTACTGGCACCTTAGATCTTATTTGTATATTCACATTTATATTCATTGATAATCCGCTTAATCTGTCTTTTTATACCAGGGTATAGACTCGGTATGGAATATTGCATGTTGTACACTTACAGTAGGTTAGTTATATATATTTACATGGGGTTGACTTTGGATAGAATCTGTATGTTATACCAGTGGGTTGCTGTACATACGTGCATTGTGTTATTGTATCACTAGACTCTAGAGCAGGGGTCAGCAACCTTTTTGACATGGAGTGCCTGTTTGAAATATAGTTGTAACTAGTGTGCCTCAACAATATTCCATGCATCGTAATAATTTTTTCTCATAATCAGGTCTTTTTAATGATAATCTTTACATTATTACATCATTATTGTTATTGTTATTATTAACAATATTATTATGATGGTTGTATCAACCCTAAATCTGAGTTCGGGGGGCGGGGGGGGGGGGGAATGCAATGCAGTCAAACAGCTGCATACAGTGCGACCATTTCACTCACATTTGCCCATTCATTTTTGGACACATCACACACCATCGGTGTGTGTACTGTACGTGTGCTGTCATAGCTCCACCTACAGGCCTAATGGAGAACACCAGGATGTGAATGGAGGGTGAATGTGAGGTACAGTATATCGTGTAAATAAGTTTTGATTGATCGCAAGACTACACTGTAAAAAAAATTATAATAATAAGTTACCAGAACTTAAAAATATTGAGTTCAGTTACTGTGCATTAAGGTTTTCAGTTTTCAATCCATAATAAGTTAACAGAAAAATAAGTACACAACCACATTATTTCAACCTAATAAAACTATGTTTATTGTCATTGTTTTAAGAACACAAGTTGACTTGGTAATACTCACATTTTGAGTAAAAAAAATGGCTTTTAACATGAAATAGAAAAATAAATAATAAAATGTGTTGATTAATCCCACGGGTCACAATGGTGACCGTAATAATGTTTTTGTTATAAGGCTCTGCAAATGTTACTGAATGATGTAGCAATGTATTTCCAGCTAAATTGAAATAATAAACAAATAAAAAGTCTCAATTAAATATGTGGTAGTAAAAAGAACCTGTGGGAGGATTTCAACAAGATAAATGCGACAACAGTGCAAAATATTTCACTATAATATTTAAAAAAAAATATATATATATATAATCTTTTATTTTATTTTTTTTAATGCTGCCCACTGTCTCTATGAAAATGCCCCCTGCGTGCCTATGCAGGCACGCGTGCCTAGGGTTGCCTACCCCTGCTCTAGAGTATATACAATATGTCTCACCTGTCCAGTATAGATATCTTTATTTTTAT
The DNA here is from genome assembly GCF_963971535.1 of Notolepis coatsorum. Lineage (NCBI taxonomy): Eukaryota > Metazoa > Chordata > Actinopteri > Aulopiformes > Paralepididae > Notolepis > Notolepis coatsorum. The sequence goes on from NC_140168.1 coordinate 53,768,874, forward strand.
TTCATATTTGATCTTGTTCTTCATTATCTACCACACTGTCTATTCTTATAAATAGAATATTTATTTATATATATATTTGTATTCTATTACCCTGCCTGTACCTCCCCTCCCTCTCCTCTGTGTTGCTATGACCCCTGAATTTCCCCCAAGGGAATAAATAAAGATACATCTTATCTTATGTGACTGTGAGGTTTACATTTTAGATTCAGCAAAACAGGCTTGTGATTCTGGGGCGGCACGGTGGTGCAGTGGTTAACACTGTCGCCTCACAGCTAGAAGGCCCTGGGTTCGATTCCAGTTGCCACATTGCAAGGTACCCAGGTGGGGTATCTCCTGGGCCTTTCTGTGTGGAGTTTGCATGTTCTACCCATGCTCGCAAGGGTTTTCCCTCCCGATAAGACAAACCCAATGGAAAAAATGCAGAACAGATCGTGGACTTATATTAATAGGATCTATGTCTCTAATTCTCAATTTAGCGCATTCTTCCAATTCTCATCTCACAATATTGTCTCAAGTGAGTCATCTGAAATGTACCGTATCTGTGACGTCAGAGGTTTCTCATCTGCATAATAACGCCCGCCCCATCTATGCCAACTGCCAGCTATGCATCTATGCTTGTAGCCATCAACTGCCAGCTATGCATCTATGCTTGTAGCCAACTGCCAGCCACCTGTATTACTCAATACAGTACGTTTCTTTACAAGGAATGTAGGCAATCTACCATATATGGCTGGGCAAGCGTCTAATAAGAAACATAGATTCATTTAATAAGGTAATCATATCTAAAGGTAGTGGGACACCTTAAGCTTTTTCTTTGACAGATGGAAATAAATATGACTGATGACAATAAGAACCTATTTGGTTAGGAAATATCTTGAGTAATTCAGAAATTATAATATATGTTGGGCTGGTACAGTATGTTAAATAGAGGTCATAGAGGCCAAGAAATAAAGTGTCCCCACTTTAGCTGACTCTATTTAGAAAAGATTAAATTACAGACGTGCATAAATGTTACAAAATACTGTTTCGATTTTCCAATTAAGGGGAAGTACTACCATTTAATAGGGGGGGGGGGGGGAATCCTCATCTCATCTGAATGAAATTACTGTATATAACAATATTAACAATATTTTTTATTATGTTATACATTTCTTTTTCTCAGTGGATTAAATTAGAGTAAATATTTATGTTCCAATGTGATGAATAACTAATAGTTGGACAAAAAAGTTATAAAAAAAACAGAACGACAGAACGACTTTCACATAAAATACTCCCTGGAAATGTCTGGCTATATAGGCCTACATGTGTCTGGCAAAGGAATGACTTATTTCTTTCTTAATTTCTTTTAATTTCCTTAATTTTATTTTTTAAGTATTGGTTATGTTATAACCATCAGATGCGGTTTGAATGTGCCCAACGTGAAGTTGTTGGCTACCTCGTAAAGGTCAGGTATTGAGTCACTTTGATTGTCTTTGTTCTATTGTATGTTACTGAGGGAAAAGATGATATCTCATAATTTGTTCCTTTGATTTGATTTTATTTTATTGATGGATTAAAAACACACAACAAGGATCCAAAGGATAACATGAGAAAGAGTAAAACCCTTATTTCCGTCATGGTCCCAGGGCTGTTAGGCCACAACAAAAACACGACAATAACACAACACTCATACATTTAAAACATTATAAGACTAACCTATCGCTAAAATTGTATACCCCACAATAACTAAAAACTGATTGGAAACCCATTCAAACTATAGGGGGCTATACTTCTATTCTGTCCATGAGCCACTTCCTGACGCTTCTCTTGAAGCTGTGGAGGCTCAAGCTCTGCTTGATGGGGATAGGCAGCTTGTTCCAATCCTGGGCTCCAGAGAAAGTAAGGGAGCATTGGCCCAGTTTGGATCGGAAAGAAGCAGGCTTCAGGTTTGCTATGCTTGCTCTAGTTCTGTGGTTGTGGGATTCGTTGACCGGGGTGAAGTAGTTCTGGAGGTATCTAGGGGACCTTTGGTTTATAATATTGTGCACTATGTTCAGTCTGAGCTGGGTAACTCTGGCCTCCACAGGAAGCCAGTTTAGCTCCTGGAAGTGACTCCTCCCTATGTGGGTGCGAGGGCCAAGACCCATTACCACCCTTACTAGCTTATTTTGGGAAACCTGAAGCTTCTTTTTTATGTTCACTGTCAGGCCCTCGAACCACGATACGCCTTACAAGCTCTGTGTACACATCAACAACAAAAAGACACCATTTGAAGAAATATGATGCTACAATGAACAGTTTAGCCCGGTGTCCATTTTTCTGTCGGTCATAATGGAATAATACATCTGAATATTTTCTATATTTTTCAGGCTATGTTGTCAGGGAGGCTAGAATGTGTGTCAAGTGTAGAAACTGACCTTTGATGGTCCCTCCAACGAACTTCTCCTTTTTATGTGAAATGCAGCAGGGTTTTACAACACAAATAAAACTTGTATGTTTCACAACTTCCTCGAGAAGTCAGTCCTAATCTGAGAAATGTGACATGTGGTCAAATGCAACAGTGGGCACCTTGAATGCAAAATAGCTGATTAAATTAAATACTGCACAAATTACTATTCTGATAGTTGTCATTATGACTTATTATTTTTAATAGTATATATTTTTTTCTGTGATTGGTTCATTCGTTTTTATTTATATAAATGATATTTGGAATGTTACTGAACTGTTAAAATGTTTTATTTTTGCAGACGATAACATTTTTATATTGCTCAGGAAATAATTTAAAGGAACTTCTGTATGATATTGAAAGTGAGCTGGAAATTCTTGGTTCGATGCTAATAAATTGTCTCTCAATATTAAGAATGTGGTTTTTGGTAATGAAAAATAAATAGATGGGGATATTGAGTTAAACATCTGTGAAATTAACATGGAAACAACATATTAACTATATTAAAGGAACAACATCAAAGTCAGTATCAATCCTGTATAAATCTAAGGATATATTAAACTATAAGGCCTTGTACATAATGTACTGCTCGTACATAATTTACATCTCATATTGTGTGTGATGACTGAATAAAAAACGACTACTACTACTACTACTACTATAACCATCAGATGTGGTTTGAATGTAGCCAACGTTAAGTTGTTGGCTTCCTTGTAAAGGTCAGTTCTGTTTCATTAGGGGATCCGCTCGGCATCACTCATGCACTCCCTCGCGTACGTGCACGCGCACTGAATAAATTCCACAAATGTACCTTTAATACCAGTATTAGTCTGACCACACCCCTCATTAGCTTACCTTCATAAGCAGGTGTGTGGTCACCTGCTCTCCTCCTTCTCGCTTTCACCACAAGGAAGTGCCTCGGTAGTACCCCACTTGACGTGTTGTTAGTTGAAAAGAGTTGTGACGAGTCTACATTGTGCTTAATTTTTTCTTCTCTCATATCTGTTGTAAAGAAAAAGTTGGGTCATAATGTATTCTTCTGAGAGTAGACCCGCTAGACCTACTCTTCACCAGCGGTTCTCCATTCCCGCCTCCGTCGTGCGTTTTGGTGCTGGGCTGCTGCCACTTTCGTGGTTGCCGACCCAGCCCAGGAGGCAGCCGATGGATAGTTTGCCTCTCCGAAGAGCCAAGGAGTCGGTGCCGTCGCTCCGGCGGTGGCCTGATCTCGACTCTGGTTCCTCTGGTTCCAGGGAATCGTCCGTTGGTGAACGGGGGGTTGTCTTGGAGCCGGAGGATTTGCGACGCAAACTTTTCGCGTCTGCCCGTTCACGTCGCAAGATGGTGGCATGCAGGCGCGAACGGCCTGGTTTTGGGGAACTGCTGGAGACCAGCGAGGATGCGTCCGGCTCTGGATTTCCGATGGAAACTGAGGACTTCATGGAAGAGTCGGACGGATTCTTGTTTGATGGTCCCGTGGAGGAGAGTATCCCTCCTATCCAGGAAACACCGGAGGGGGGAGAAATGGCTCCGTGGGACGCCTTGTTCGAAGATGTCGAGGAACCACCTTGGCCTCATCAGCAGGATGCCCTACTATCGGCCACATCAGACTGTGGCTCCTTGACCAGTTGCAGCCTGCTGCATGTGAGGGATGCGGGTTCGGTGGAGGAAGGTCCGCAGGGGGAACTGCGGGCTTTGTTTCCCGAGCTCATGGCGGTAGCCGCCGCCGCAAACGGCGTGCCGCTGCCGCTGCCATTGCCTGCTCCTGTCCCTGATGATCTCATAGGTCATCTCTGGCAGCGTCGCCCGGTGAGAGGGGTGGACGTTGTCTACCCATTTTTCCCCTCAATGGGGACCTATGTTCGTCAGGGTCAGGCGGTGTCTCACATCATGGGACTTACCCCCACCTACGTACCAGTAACGCGGGTGTCGGGGTTAGTCAAAGGTATGAGGGAGGGCGTGCCTCGGCTTGATAGTCCGATGGCCGCTCTCTTCTGTCCGGATATGGTGTGGGAACCCTTATGCAAGCCGGTCCTCCAGGGAAGATCGGCTAGGCGATTGGCATATTGGGGTGACCAGTCATTCATTGCTGGTACACATTCGCTGGCTGCGGCATCTAACATCGCTCACCTAGCTAGATTTGTATCGGGGATTATGACGGGCGGCACGGATCTGACCGAGGTAAAATATGATCAGATCACCCAGGCGTCAGGAGCTGTCCTGCACCTTACCCAGGTGCTGGCCATAGCCATAGGGAAAGTGCGCGCCCTGGCCACCCTGGGCCAGCGTCATCTTTGGCTGGAGCAGCCCCGTGTGCCGGAACGGAAGAGAGCCCCTCTTCTGACGGCCGCCCTCTCCGACGCTGGTCTGTTCGGGAAGGCCCTGCGGTTGATGACCTCAACATGCAGAGAGATGGCAGAGGAGAGATCCATCCTTCAACCCCATTTTCCGCCTCCCGTCCTTGCCGGTGGAGTCAGAAGGCTTCCACGACGTCGAGCTGTCTCCGTCATCCCTACCACTGCCTCTACCGCCGCTGCTGGCCCCTCCAAGAGGGCCAGGAGAAGAGACGGCGTTTCTGCTGCCGCCGGCCCATCCACGACCGGAGGAGACGGTAGGGAACGTCGAGACCAGCAGACAGTAACCTACCGTCCCTCCGGGGCTCCTCGGGGTGGCAAGACTCGAGCGGCGCGAGGTGGCAGATGCCGCTGAGAGTGACTTTTCCCCTCTGTGTCCCCTCTCCTTTACACCCTCCCCGGCCCCTTTATGATTGTGTTTTTGTGCCAACTTAAACTTATGACAATAAAAAGTTCCCCGACATAAGGGGGACTATGTTTTTTGGCCAAACAAACTGTGTGTTTCTTCAACAAATCATATGGTGGGGTTGCGTAAATATGAATCTGCACTTTTACGTTGTGAGATGAGTCGTGTTGTGTTACGAGATTAAGCAAGGTTTGCAACATACACTCAGTCATAGGGGGTTCTATTAGCCTGACGCTCCACATGCAGGTAGAAACTGGTGTTATTCCGTTGCTTAAACTAAGTATATGTGTCTCACAATGCTGTTTTGTTAGTTGCGGTAATACTCGTACACACATGTTCCACGGCCTAGCCGTTACTCTCGGTCAGCGTTTTTGCTATGTACAACAATGGGTGTAGGATTCACACACATGCGACTTGTTTTGTTGTAAATCCTGTTCACATTTTGTGGGTAGCAGGCATTGTATTAGCTTACGCTATACATTAGCATTTCTACCGGAGGTTTTCAAAATGGCTACGGTTGTTTTTGTGTGTAGGGAAAGAAGGGTTTTTTGTGAGGGGGTGTCGAATAAACCCTTCCTTCCCACTTGATTGGTTTAGGAGATTTTATCTCTTCTGCTGAGCCAGTCAGGGCCGAGCCGTTAGGACGTCTTGGCAGGGGGGGGGGGGGGGGGGGGGGGGGGAGGGTTATCCTGCCGACTCCTATTACAAACAGGAGCCATGTGCAGGGTTTCCCCCCCTGTCGTAGCGGTGTTGCTATGGCGACGCCTTCCATGAGTTACAGAGTGTTACGGTGTCGAGTTAGAGCGTAGGGCTCACAGGTCTGCTACGCTCGATTTATGTGTAACTTGAGTCAGTTGGTCACGTGACTCACAGTTGGCATGTCTTTCTCATGACTACAACTCGTGTGGGAAGGTTTCTGGGAGGGTCTAGTCTTTACTCTCTGATTAAAAAGAGTGACTGGATGTAAAATCATGTGAAAACGGGTTTTTACTCCCAGCTGTGCAGTTGGGTTCATACGGGTGATGCTTCTTCTTTATTATTATAAAGAGTTGGATGTGTCTATATGAATTGGAAATGGGGGTCCCTGATGGAAACAAGACTAACGTCTTTCTCAGGTCTGCCTCCCCTTACCGATTGTGTGTATTGAGCCGTACTGTGTTGTACCCTTTCTGCAATCTGTTGGTTAAAGTTTTCATTCATTCATTCATTCATGGAGTTGGTTGCATCCCGCCCCTCTTGTCGTTCCCCTGGGCGTCTTGGGGATTCAATAAGATGGTCTAAATAGCCTATTATTGATGTGGATATGCCCAACGCACACATAGTGCTAGCTCAGGATGTTCTGTTGGACATTAGGTAACTGACTGGCGCGCCTAGGTTGCTTGGGGTTAAAACAGCGTTTTTATAAAGCAATTGGGATGGGGGTTTTCCTCTTCCGACGACCTGTGTGGTTGTCGACGGGTTCTCGTTCATATCAGGGGATGATAACGGAATGGATCTGAACATGTGTGGAAGGGTCTCACGCCCTGGGGGTGGGCCGCCGGGCGCGGTTCACACCGAAACGTCTGAGTGGCGCCTTCTTTTTATGTTTAAGATCAACACGCATATCTGCCCCTTCTCCTGGAGTTGGCATGTCGGCGTGGTTAGGGCACAGGACTGGTTCTGGTCGCGCTGGTCCGGATCAGTTAAACCCGTTGTCCGCCGGGGATGCAGATCTGCTGTTCTGGTACCCTGAGGGACTTGGGCTTTTTTCAGGGGGAAAAATGCTAGGTCGGTCCGGGTGTCACAGGGTTAAGCGCTATGGAACCCTTGTTGGGTACATTGTATTCTACACTGTCGTAATGGCTTACGGCCGTGCCAACCTGTACGCGCCCGATCTCGTCGGATCTCGGCCACCACGCAGGTTGGTCTTGGTTAGTACTTGGTTGGGTGACCTCCTGGGAATACCAAGTACGGGGTGCTGGGGCTGGTTTTCCATTCTTACGCTCTTCTCTTACGCATGGCGAAGAGGGGCCTGTTGGGGTGGTCTTGACCTCCTCGGGGGACCCTGTGCTCCCCGTATCACCGGGCCCGGTCCGAAGTAATGTTTTCGTTGACCCGTAGGCCCGGGATAACCCTGTTGGAAACTGGAACACGGGCTGCGGCAGTGCCGCAGGTGTGTTTTGGAGTTTTTTCCTGAGGGGTTATGGGACCAACCACCGCATAAGGTAACACCTGGGTGGTTGGTTCTCTGGTGTGTTGCTGCAGTGTCAACTCCCGGGTTAACCGGTTGAGGGTGCCCCTGCACGTTCATGACGTCTGCCAATCGTGTCAGCCTTCTCTGCCTCGACCCCTCTGGGTGGGGGTTTTTAAATGGAGGCTTGGTCATGCAACAACGCCAGCATACGCCCCTTCCGCCGGGGCGGCTGTGTTCAGCTGTCCCTTCTGGCGCCTGTCTCGTCCGCAGTCTCCAGGCTAGGGTTAACAGCCTGTTGCCTGGTTTTTCCCCGGTGCGCTGCCTGCTTCCGTTGGTTAACCTTTTTTGTGTGCTTACGGCCATGCTGACTGCCTGTTCTGCGGGGTCAGTGTGCCAGGCGGTGTACTGTTGGGGAGGACAGGGCCCGCTCGGCTGAGGGGCCTTTGTCCGAATACGCTGGCGATGTGGGGGGCGGGGTCACTAAGTGCCCAACTGGTGGGGTCTTGATGCTGGCATCATGGACTTCTCCGGGCCCCCGTTCCAGGGGGTCCAGTCCCTTTGGTGGGTCTGGGTCTTCCTTCGCGCTCCGCTGCTACGGCCTTGCCACGGGGTTAGGTTTGCCCTTGACCCCGTGATTCTGGGGGCAGTAACGAGGTTGTTCCCTCCGTTCGTTCCCGGGTGGCATGCGGGTTGTGCGTGTGTGTAGTCGTGGGGTCAAGCCACGGTCTGCTCACCCTGTGCGTTGAGTTGCTTGAGTGCCTCTTCGCACGGTCGGGTCCGTCGCCCTCCCGGGAAACCTCTAATAGGGGGGGTGCCCTCCATTAGGGGGGGTCGGGGGGGCTCGGCCCTCCCTGTTCTGTTGGTTGTGGGGGGCCTTCAGCGGGGTGTATTTGTCGGCCGGTGGCTCCGCTCGGCCTCCCTATGTGCATGAGTGATGCCGAGCGTCACCCCTAATGAAACAGAACGATAGGTTATGACTATAACCAAGTTCTGTTAATTAGGGGTGACGCTCGGCATCCGACGCCGCTGCAGCCCTTGACCTCACCTTGTGGTGAATGCTTGGGAAGGAGGAGAGCAGGTGACCACACACCTGCTTATGAAGGTAAGCTAATGAGGGGTGTGGTCAGACTAATACTGGTATTAAAGGTACATTTGTGGAATTTATTCAGTGCGCGTGCACGTACGCGAGGGAGTGCATGAGTGATGCCGAGCGTCACCCCTAATTAACAGAACTTGGTTATAGTCATAACCGGTATTGCTTTCACTTTGAGTTACTTTGATTGTCTTTGTTCTATTGTAGGTTGCTGAGGGAAAATATGATCTCATTAAATGATGAGCCTTACAAGCTCAAATGGTGACAGTGGCTGATAGAGCAATCTGAAGGTTCCCGGTTAGATTCCGGCTCCTCCCAGCAGTGTGTTTAAGTGTCGTTGAGCAAGACAATTAACCCCTAACTGCTCCTGATGAGCAGGTTGGTGCCTTGCATGGTTGCCTCCGCCATCGGTGTGTGAGTGAATGGGTGAATGGATAAAAGCGCAAAGAAAATGTAGTCATTTTATCCTTTATCAAGCTCTGTGTTCACAGACATCAACAGCAAAAAGACACAATAAGAGGAAATATGATGTTACAATGAGCAGTTAGCTGGTGCCTCCAACTAACATCTCCTTTTTGTGTGAAATGCTGCTGGGTTTTACAACACAAATACAACTTGTTTCACAAGTGATAAACATCTTCCTCAGCAAGCTAGTCCTACTCTGAGACATGTGACATGAGGTCAAATGCAATAGCTACAGTATAAGGTCAAGACAGCTGAAACCTGTCCAATTTTATGCCGTTGACTAAAACACGTTCTTCAAGATATTCTTCAATCAATATCAATATCCATACTGCCTCTTACTATGTACTATATATGTACTATGATATTATGTCTATCTACTATGCCATACTACAACCTACTATGCTAATTATGCCTATCAAGTACGGCACTGCTATACACTTACCCTTAGCAACTAGGCCTACCCCTCCTGTTGACTTGTTGTAGACAATTTGTAACTCGCTTTGGATAAAAGCGTCAGCTAAATTACTGAAGGTAAATGTATAATATAAGTATTAGTGTCCTCTGCACACTTGGACAGCTTTCTTATTTTTTTATTTATTTTTTTACATTTTATTCATCACCCTCTTGACACATTTGACAAGGTGTCACAGATTAGTTCACAAGTCAAACATCTTACAAGTAACACATTGGTGTTTTTCAGCTTTCGACAACAATTTGTTTTTATTTAACCCAAGCCTGATCCAAACAAATAATCAAACCAAAAAATATAAAGCAAAGTTGCCTCTTAATTACAAAGTTAAATGGTCAGTTGAGATATTCCAATATCTGAGCTTAGATAATACTGCTACCGTATAATTTCATTAAGCTGTAATTAGCTGTAATTCATTGAGTCTTTGTCATGATAAGCTTGATAATTATGCCACAGTCTGTCAATAACTGTTTGTAGAGAGATGGGGAGAGAGAGAGAGAAGAGAGAGAGAGAGAGAGAGAGATGCAGAGAGAGAGGGTGATGCAGAGAGAGAGAGGGGGGAGGGAGATAATGACATGATGATGACACAGTTAACATACAGTCAAAGAAAGTCAGTGAATTCCATTGCTGAACGTCTGGATCCAGATGCTTTGATCAGTAGGTCAGGTCCAACACATATTTTTTAATTTTTTTTATCTACTTTTTCTCCCATTTTCTATTTTTCTCCCATCCCAATTTCGTATCGTCCAATTCTACCCTCCCCTGTCTCGAACGCTGTTAGGCCATGCCTCCCACAAGCCGGCTGCAATGTGGACGAAGCCTTACATCACGTGTCCCCTCCGGTACTCGAGGAAGCAGCCGTCGCATCTTTTCACCTGCACAGCGCGATCTCTCAGCGTCGGGGGTCTGCGTGGGAGGGCACGCCGCCCCCGTCGCTTCCTGATTCTGCTGCGCAGGCGCACCAACCGACCTGTAGGAGTCGCTGTCCACAACGTCCGATCCCCACCCATCAGCTTCCCACCCCCTAATCATGCCAATTGTATTAGTATGAACGACCAGCCAAGCTGATAGCAATGCGGAGAGCTGGGCTCGAACCCAGCGTCTCCTGCATTGGTGGTGAGCGCCTTGCCCACTGCACCACCTAGCCGCCCTAGGTTCAACACATCTTTTGATCTAAAAGATGTACAACAGAGAAATGAGATCAGTTTGGAAAATGTGTCTTTAGCGGTTAGACTTCACCAGCAGGCCTAAAGATGTGTTTCCCTGTAGTATCCAAACTGTAATACGGCGAATAGGAAACCATTCATATTGTTCAATAGGCCAAAGATTCATGAAACATGTACCATCTTCCCCACCTATACTAGTAGACTATAGTATTTTCTTTACTGCTCTGAAGCACTTTCAGCTGCAATTCCAGTATGAAAGGTGCTTTTATTATTATTATTATTATTATTATTATTATTATTATTATTATTATTATTATTATTATTATTATTATTATTATTATTATTATTATTATTATTATTATTATTATTATTATTATTATTATTATTATGTGATGAAAACAACAACAACAACAACAACAACAACAACAACAACAACAACAACAACACCAACAATTCACTTTTCAGTGATCCAGCACTCACTTGCAGGCCTTGAGGTTGACACAGATCGTCCTCACATCATCTGTGGTAGAAAGCTCCTCAATCAATGTTCCAAGGTTTTTCTTCACAATGTAGCGGCAGGGAGTTTTTAGGACGCCTATCTGCTCACAGACGGATACTTCTCCTTCAGCTCCTGTTGAGGTGTTAAAGTCAGGATTTGACCATGTGTTTGTAGAATGCAAGGTACATCTTAAAAGGCAATGCCATATGTCTTTGATGTGGCTCCCAAATGTTCTTGCCTTGATCCAAAAATTACATTTGATCATTGCTGAATAATTCGATAGCTTATTCACTGATTCATCATTACTCACTGGCTTCTAGTCAGTGTATCTGAAAAGCACCACATGAACACATGGAAGTCACCACATTTGACCAAACGATCCCGCTAACATCTTAGGTGTATTTATTTTCCTGAAAAGTTGCCCTACTGTGCCTTGAAAAGGAATTCTCCCTCAGACACGACATTATAAAAGTGACACACATGAGAGGATAACATGGCGGTACCCGATTTGACCGGCTGCCCAATCTTCCGTGGGTCCTTTTTTTCAATCGGGTCATTCATGCTGTACCTACATTGTGTACCCATTATTACAAATAGTCACGTAAACTATTTAAGTTTTAAATATACTTAGGGGCTGTCATGACATATTTCATCTTCTCTTGTGAAAATGTAAATAGTTGACATTGTGTGAATACCGTAATTCCTCTAATAGTAACCCCGGCTTGTATTTGTTTCAACTGTAGCGGATACCAGGCTTGTATTAGGAGGAGGCATGAATAAGAGAGAGGCCTATATTTCAAATTTTCAAACAGATCATAATGAATAAATCAACATTTTGTGTCAGTTTGAACCCAGTAAAATGTACTGGGTTCATTTATTGAAACCAAGTACTGTATGAAATACGGTAGTAAACAGTGCAATTACAGGTGGTCAAAAAAAGTAAAATAAAGTAAAATTGTGCAATCACAATACTGGTATAATAATAATAACTTCGTTTTATACAATTCTGAGGTAGGCTTACTCTCTTGGTAAACATTAACACCATACCATTATATGGTATTTACTGCACAGCCAGGCCAGCATATAACAACAATAACAAAATATATTGCCTATGGTAAATCCGTTGAGGGAAATACCGCAATTCCTCTAATATACATGAAACCCGGCGTGTAGGCCGGCTTATAATTGCTTAGCTCAACAGCGCACCCGGTCATTAATAGAGACCCGGTTTTTAATTGAATACCGGTTACTATTAGAGGAATTACGGTATGTATGTGAATATCGCTGCTGGCGGGACAAAACCTCATAACTCCAAAAACCCAACTTTTCAGCAGATTTGAGGGCGAATAGAGTTACGAGGTTTAGACAGATGATTGGTTTAATGCTTTCCCATTGTGTAGACTTTGTAAAACCACACACACATGGAGGATGATCTACTGAGTTGATAAAAAAAAAAGATTGACCAGCTGGTTAAATCAGGTATCCACACCTGTGGTGCCTGTTCTGTGGCTTCAGCAGGGTAATATACAGACAATTACCAAGCAGCGTTTGACAGTCTGTACAGCACGTATCCAGCCATAGTCAGTGGGTTGGATATCACATTCTGTGACGATCAGAAACTACTCACTAAGGTAACGTTAACAACTGCTAAACTAGATTCAGGATCTAGATTCAGCATCGGTTATCATATGACTTAAAGGAACATGCCAACATTATGGGAAATGCGCTTACCATCTACTCCAGTGTCAGACAGGAAGAATGTCTGCAGTCGGACAGCTTTCTACTGAACGCACAGAAAGGAAATTGATATTTTATCTGACTCTGGAGAAGAAGAGAAGGTAAGCGCATTTCCCATAATGTTGACGTGTGCCTTTAAGTCATTCTGGCACTAAAGGAAAGTCTTCTCTTCTAGAATTTATTCCTGTTAAGCTGTAGCCCTATTTTCAGAAATTTCGCCTAAAGGTACATGCCCAAGTAAATGGAAGATTGCTCCACTTCTACAAGGTCAATTTGCATGTTCTTGGTATCTAGGAACATCTATGGACCTGGGGGTATGTATTCCCAGTGTCAGAAATATTGTGTCTGTTACTATAGCTTGAGTAAATTGTGATGAAAAAAAGGAGAATATAAATTATAATTTTCTTTTTGCACTGAGTTCATTCAGCACCTTCTTGAGATCAAGTTTACAAAAACTTCCAAAAACGGGAAGATGATTAAACAGAAGGATTTGTAGATACAGTAATAAATTATAATAATATATAATTATACATTCAAAATTGACCTTGACCTTATTATGGCCAAATCATACATCTATATAGGGAAAAAGCTCCCCTTTCCAATGGCAGTGTTAAATCTGGATTTAGTCATTTCCTCGCGGTTTTACAATAAAAGAGAGATCGAATTAGCATTTTTTCGATAGATTCTTATTTTCGGTAAATCTTAAAAACATCTGTAAACAAATGTAGTGCTGAAAATATACACTTTGACTGCTGTTTTGATAGGGTTAAGGTCTTTACTCTTGGCTACATTTGAAAAAGAAACACAACATTAATTAATACGGTCTGTATTGATCGATTAACAGGTAATTAATTAACATTAGTCTTCTTTTAGTGTTTGTTGGTGCAAGTCAATCAAATCAAATCAAAAACATTCTCCACAATATTGGAAAGAGGGCATTCCGTCTACTTGAGTTTACCTTTTTATTTCATAATTTTTTATAAATCAAAGGTTATGGTGATAAAAGTAACCTACCCAAAAGGTTTCTCCTGGTCACGCTAACATGCAGTAGGCAGAGCACCCCTTAGATGTAACCATTACCATATCAGCAGTACAATGCCATGCTGTAGGATTTACCTCTGCAGTGGCGTTGGCGTTGTACTTCTTCACCTTGTTCAGCATCCATTTACATATCCAGCACGGCCCCGGGAGCTGCTGGTGAACCTGTTGTGACAAAGAAAGAAAGTATCACTGACTTCGACCGGACCTAGCAGGATGATGATTTAAAAATCTCAAGTCGAGTGTCTCACAGTACCGATGACGATTAATGTGTGCTATGGAGGAAAAGGGGAAAATCATCAAAAGTGACTTACTGGTAACATTATAGAGCTGAGGAGTGATGTTCCACCTGTGATCTCCCGTCATTGTAGTCTCCCATTGAACTAGAAATATTACAGCCAACCCGTATTGTGTAGGTTCATAATATTTGACAGAGGTATATATTATTTACTGTTTACTGTTACAACCAATAAAGGTAAATGTTGATGTAACCCAGGTTTCAGATTCATAACTATTTAGTCATGGGAACATAAATAGTTAATGCCATTGAATAAGAACATAAATAGTTATTGCTATTATGAAAGAGCATAAGTATATAAGTACTTCATGACGCGAGATAGATATCACGACAGCCACACCTTGCTTTACAGCAGGTGAATCTGCACTACGCGCAGATGAGACACACAGCATCCACGGAGATGACGCAGCTGAACGTTGCTGCTGCCAAGATGAAATAGCATGATAAAAACAGTTATCAAACAGTTATAAAAGATTCCCCCAGTTGCAAAACCGAAGAAGCGTTGCAGTTAAAGGAACCTGCGGTTTTGGTGAGTTTCATCAACATTGTGCTGTTCATTGTCGAATACGCAAAATGGTTAGCTCCATGCTACAAGCTAATAATGCTACAAGCTAAATAACGTAGCTCATTCTTAAATGAAAACTAGGAAGGAACCATTTCAGAAGTACTTATAATTGTATTGATATGCTGTACGATAAGAACATGGTCTATATACATTTTGACTGTTTTGAGAGTTTAATATGGAACGTGAGGAATGTCCCATATGCTAGCGCACTTTAGCCTAACTTAGCATGGGACAGATGGACATTCCCATTTGCTGTGATAAGATAGCCTACTTTAGATTAGCATAGCTAAAAGTAGCCTGATTGATTATTCATTCTGAAAGCAATGAAAGGATGATGAAGCGATAAAAGATGGTAAATAGCTTTTATTTTCTGAATGCCTGCTTGCAAGCAGGCCAGGTTTTTAGGTTTCCCCAGCACCCCGTTCCACCCTGGGAGCAGTTCCAGACCACCCATCACCACGCGTGCCCACGCGGGGACAAGGCGGTGTGCCGGACGATACAAGATGGCGAGCCAACCCACTGAACCTCTGATATAGCTCAAGGCTAATGCCAGCCTGATTCGAATACCCCTGATGCTCAACTCCTGTTACCTCAACAGTCCGATAGGATTGAACTGATTGAACTTGAATCATAAGAACTTCCACGGATTGAACTGACCTATATCCTTTTCTGATACACAAACTGATTGAACGAGAATACAAGGACATTCCAAGGGCTTCGACCCCGTTCACCTTTTGTTATTTTGATATTGTATTTTGTATTTGATTTGATTTAATTTGATATATGGGTACTGATATTTCTCCTATAAGAAGGGAGACTTAAAGGGTAATTACACCCAGAGGCGGCTACGTGGCGTAGTGGGCAAGGCGCTCGCCACGAAATCTGGAGACGCTGGGCTTGCCTGTTCGAGCCCAGCGCTCCACATTTGCTTTCAGTTTAGCTGTACATTGGCCATATTCTCCACTTGCACAATCTCAAAGTAGCCATTTCCGGCTGACTTCCGGTTGCCAATGGCACTTCCTGTCCCATCCAAATACATTGGTTTTAGCTACTTTTCTCCCCTTATTTAAACAACTTTGTCGTCACAGAGAGGCAATGAAACGTTTGTATTATTATAGTATAGAATGTATTTAATAAGCAAACGTTTGTCAGCAGGGTTTTTGGGCTGTATTTCATGTAAAAACGTTTACTGTTAGTTTCCTTGCTCAGCCAGCATTAGCTAACAGAAGCTAGTGGTTAAACAGGCCGGATTAGCTTTGAGCTAACTATCTTTCCCGACCCATGTATTCATTCCATTCTAAACATAACGTTAGTTTACAAAACATGACCTGTCTATATAACGTTGAGGAACAAATTATAAGTGTGTGGGTGTGTGTTTTGGTGAACATTGGACTGCAACAGAAAATGCATCACAGTTACAGACAGTAGCTACTGTTAGCTGCACTCAGGCTGGCTGCACTCAGGCGGCGCGATCAGCCTGTTGGACAGGGAATGAAGATCTCCAGCGAACACTTCATTGCCTCGGATTATGTTGTTGGGGGTGGAAGGTTTGTCCAGAAGACCACTAATCAGCTGAAGCCTGATGCGGTTCCCTCGGTCTTCGACAGACAGACCGGCGCAGGCTCCAGTTAGTTAGCACCAGCCAGGTATCAACGTTAGCTCTCAGAACGATAGCCAGTTAGCCAGCACCAGCCAGGTATCAACGTTAGCTCCCGGAACGATAGCCAGTTAGCCAGCACCAGCCAGGTATCAACGTTAGCTCCCGGAACGATAGCCAGTTAGCCAGCACCAGCCAGGTATCAACGTTAGCTCCCGGAATGATAGCCAGTTAGCCAGCACCAGCCAGGTATCAACGTTAGCTCCCGGAACGATAGCCAGTTAGCCAGCACCAGCCAGGTATCAACGTTAGCTCCCGGAACGATAGCCAGTTAGCCAGCACCAGCCAGGTATCAACGTTAGCTCCCGGAACGATAGCCAGTTAGCCAGCACCAGCCAGGTATCAACGTTAGCTCCCGGAACGATAGCCAGTTAGTTAGCACCAGCCAGGTATCAACGTTAGCTCTCAGAACGATAGCCAGAGCTAACGTTGATACCTGGCTGGTGCTAACTAACTGGCTATCGTTCCGGGAGCTAACGTTGATACCTGGCTGGTGCTGGCTAACTGGCTATCGTTCCGGGAGCTAACGTTGATACCTGGCTGGTGCTGGCTAACTGGCTATCGTTCCGGGAGCTAACGTTGATACCTGGCTGGTGCTGGCTAACTGACTATCGTTCTGAGAGCTAACGTTGATACCTGGCTGGTGCTAACTAACTGGAGCCTGCGCCGGTCTGTCTGTCGAAGACCGAGGGAACCGCATCAGGCTTCAGCTGATTAGTGGTCTTCTGGACAAACCTTCCACCCCCAACAACATAAAACGTTTATATTCTCTATGCCTCTCGCGCTTTCAGATTCCTGCCACTCCAGTTGCGATGATAGACTTTTCATCTGCAAAATCTAAGAAGCAAAAACTAGATCATGCCATTGCAGGGAGGACAGGTGAGCAGAGGTGTACAGTACTGAATGCAAAATACCTGTGCAATAATATGTTCCAAGTTTCACTTTAAAGCTGTGCAATATCTGTCTTATAGAGAAACAAACACCCGAGAGTCCCACAGTCCAGTGTCCAAGAGTGAAGCAAGGATCAGAAACTTATAGTCAGTTTTTCAAGGCTTTACACCTAAACTCCCCAAAAAGTGCTGCACTGATGTCCAGGTCACCATATTGCAGAGAATTTGTCCCAAAGTCTGTGAGCAAGCTACCTAAACCACTAACTGCGTATAGGACACCAGAGACACTGCAGCTACCTCCAACAGAGTTGCAGAAAGCATGCCAGTATTTCAGACTGGAAGAGCTAACACAGTCACAGGTACAGGCAGTAGAGGAGGAGACCAGAAACCAGAGCTCATCAACAATCTGGTTCCGCCAAAGAGCAGGAAGGATAACAGCCTCTAAACTGAAGCAGGTTCTGTTAGATATTAAGAGTACTTCACTTAATAATCGACTCAGTATTTAAACAATAGTCTTTATTTGCATTCTCTGTTCTAGTGCTCCCGCACTCGACTTGCTCCCAGCCTGCATTCTCTGGAGTGCACGCACAGCGTCAGCTCCTATGACGTAACCATGTAACAGCGTGGTACGTCAGTACACAACATCCCCTCCTTACTAGGACATAAACTCCAAGGTACCATACAGAAATATCGGTGAATTCAATTACTTTTTTTTTCACTTACAGAATACACTTCAATTCTGTTAAACCTGTTATCAAAAATAAACAAAGGTTCACCATGAACAAAACTCCACCTTGAAATTAGTAAATGCATGTAAACATCATTGAACATGAATAATAATGCATAACAATAATCTGGCACTCACTTTTTTTTTTTTTTTTTTTTTTTTGTGTGTCAGACAGGCTCATTTTACTTAATGACAAAATCCATCAATCTCTGAGGCATTTTGGTCTGCCTGTGGGGTCTCTCATACCTAGCCATAGGCGGTGTGGCTTTGGGTGTGGACACCCTAGTGTGAGTCTCTGCATCGGACTCTGTGTCAGGTGTGTTTTCTTTCTCCTCACCCTCAGTCCATGTTAATTGCGCCTTGCTGGACGATTGTGGAGCGGGATCCTCTGTGTAGTATCTCTTGACGAATGTGGTGTTCCTAGAATGGGTTGCTCCACTTGGTGATTGAACAACCACATTGTTCCCATCTTTACTGATAACCTTGTGTGGTGTCTTGTCAAAGGCTGTTGTAAACTTGTCTGTTTTGTCTTGTTTGAGTAAGACTTGGTCTCCCACTGACACATCAGAGTATTTTGCTCTGTTCTTGTTGTCTGTGTACAGTTTTGACTTTCCTTTTCTCTCTGCGTCAGTGTCACTGACCTCCAGGTCTCTTTGTGGTGTCATGATGTCCGGGAGCTTTCCTCTGATCTTTCTCTTGAACAGGAGCTCTGCAGGACTTTTCCCTGTTGTGGAGTGATCAATAGACCGGTAGATGGTCACATACTTGCGTAGCTCCTTCTTCCAGTCCAGCCCCTCAGACTGTGTGATGCGAATCCTCTTCATCAGTGAAGCGTTTTGTCTCTCCACCTCCCCATTGGCTTGTGCCCACTTGGGTGTGGTTTTCACATGCTCAATTCCGTTCTCCTGGCAGAATGCTTGAAACTGGGCAGACATATACTGTGGTCCACAGTCTGACCGTATGGAAATAGGTAGTCCATGTCTGCTGAAGATATTTTCCAGGCTGTTAATGACTTTTTCAGCAGTGGTCGACTGCAGGATATCGTACTCGTAATACCGGCTGTAGTAGTCTATTACAACTAATATCGAGTGTCCTGTCGGTAATGGGCCAAGTAGGTCAGTGGCTAAGTCCTGCCACGGCCCATCTGGAAGTGTTGTAGGTCTCAAAGGTTCAGGCACATCAGGCCTCGACACTATTTGGCATCCGTGACATGACCTCACATACTTCTCTGCTGCCTTATCTATACCTGGCCACCACACTTTACTCCTGAGGTGCTGCTTCGTACCTACAACCCCCAAGTGTCCCTCAAGAGCCAACTCCAGGGCTCTGTCTCTGAGTGCATGTGGCAGTACAATGCGTGTCCCTCTCAACACCAACTGTCCAATTACACACAGTTCATATGCAATGCGTGCATACACTTGACATTTGTCAAAACATCCACTCTGTATTGCACTTCTCAGGTCACTGAGTTCCTCATCGGTTGCAGAGGCTTCCTCTACCTCCCTGGTAGTCAGTGCTCATGGCGTAGCGTGTGTGGCTACAAACCGCACGTATTCCTCCGCTCCGTGCTTGTGGTTTCCGTCTGTCGTGCTTTCTCCCAGCAGTCGCGACAGGGGATCTGCAATGTTGTCCTTTCCAGGTATGTGGATTACTCTGAACTCATACGGTTGGAGCCGCAGCACCCACCGTTCAATACGGGCACATGGCTTAGAGGTCGGACTGTAAATAATGACTGTAGGATGAAAGTCTCTGAGGTCACAAAGATCAACATAGTTAGGCTTTCTGACCTCGCCAGAAAGATGAGTCGGCATCGAGTAATCTTCTCTGGCCCCCTGCCTGTAAACCGGCATGATGATGAGTTTGTGAGTAGGACAGCTTCTCTACACCGATGGCTGGAAAAATACTGTAAAGAACAGGGCTTAGGGTTCGTGGATAACTGGTCCTCTTTCTGGGGGCGCCCTGGCTTGCTGAGAAAGGACGGCGTGCATCCTAACATTCAAGGCGCCTCTCTCTTATCTCGCAATATAGACAAGATTATAGCTTCGGGCTGACAGCCACCCCACAAGCATGCCAGGGTGCAGGCTCTTAGCGAGCCTGCTAGTCATGCTAAACTGATGGACCCTGCCAATCCTTATACCTTTCTTGCTCGGTCCCTCCTCCACCAGGCTCCCCACTCCTCTCTTTCTATCTCTACCCCTAAACCTGTATACCCAATCAAAACTAGAATATCCCGTTACGCTCCGCTTTACCCAGCTCGTCCTTGTGCGATAAACCATGCCAACTTAATTGCGATTAAACCTACCCGCATGGCTGAAAACCGCGCTGCTAAGTATACAGAGTGTGTGAAGGTTGGCCTTATCAACATCCGCTCTCTGCCAACCAAAGCTCTTTTGGTAAATGAACTGATAACAGACCATAGTCTCGACCTATTGGGCCTCACTGAGACATGGCTTAAACCTAATCACTTTCTGCCCTTAAACGAGGCCTCACCCCCTAATTTTAGTAGCTCCCACATCGCACGCACCTCCAAGAAAGGAGGCGGAGTTGCTCTAATTTATGACTCTAAGCACAACTTTACATCCGACGCAAACTGTAAGTGTTCCTCGTTTGAGGTGCTCCTGTTGCATCCCTCTCCACCCAACAGAAAGTGTGGCGGTCTGATTCCTACCTCCACTGCATCCTTTGTAATGGCTGTCCTATACTGCCCCCCAGGCCCTTACACCCTCTTCCTAGATGAATTTTCAACGTTCATCTCTGAGCTTGTTATGCGCTCAGATAACATTTTAATTGTTGGTGATTTTAACATTCATTCCAATAAAACTCTAGATCCCCTAAATAAGGCTTTTACCGACATCATTGACTCTGTCGGTCTCATTCAAATCATTGACCAACCCACTCACAGTGGTGGGAACACCCTTGACCTAGTCCTAGCCCGCGGTCTCACTGTGTCAAATTTGACCGTCTCCCCCTATGTTCCTGCTCTCTCAGACCACTACCTCATCAAATTTCAAATTGATCTGACGGTTTCTCGCCCAGACAGTGTAGAATCCTACATGAGCCGTCTTATTAACGCCTCAACTGTCCCAATTCTAGTTAACTGCCTACCAGACACCCTCTCTCCCTTCCTCTCTTACTCTGGCCCCCTTGATCTCTTTACAGACAAACTTAATGCCGCCCTTCGTAGCACGCTCGACATTGTCGCTCCCCTTAAACCTAAAATTAAACGTGCTCCGCAAAAACTAACTCCCTGGTTTACGGAGGAAACGCGCTCCTTTAAAAAGGCTTGTCGCAAACTTGAACATAAATGGCGTTCGACCAAACTCGAAGTATTCCGCCTCGCCTGGAATGATAGTTTACGTAACTACAAAAAGGCACTCTCACTTGCCAAAACCTCTTATTTTTCCAGGCTCATAAATGAAAACAAAAACAACTCAAAGTTTCTGTTTGACACAGTTGCAAAACTTACGCAGAAACAACCAAGTGCCCTAAACCATGCGTTCTCGGCTAACGAATTCATGACATTTTTTACCAAGAAAATTGACCTCATTAGAGATGAAATTGTTGCTTTACTCAACAATCAGAGTCCCTCCCAACCTTTGACGGGCATTCCCCCTGACTTTGATTCCAGTCATACGCTATGCTGCCTTGAAAACGTCTCACTTAGTGCCCTCTCTAAACTGGTTGGCGCGGCTAAACCTTCAACCTGTCTGTTTGACCCTCTCCCAGCAACTCTCATCAAAAAACTCTTCCCAACTCTAGGCCCTGCCCTACTCAATATCTTCAACACCTCTTTGTCTACTGGCGTGGTGCCCCTGGCCTTTAAATCAGCCGTCATTAAACCACTACTTAAAAAACCGAACCTCGACCCTCTAATCTTGAAAAATTACAGACCTATCTCCAATCTTCCATTCCTATCCAAAGTGTTAGAACGGATCGTCGCAACGCAACTTACTGACCATTTATCAAACAATAATCTTAATGAATCATTTCAATCTGGCTTTAGAGCCTTACACTCCACCGAAACGGCGGTTACCAAAGTCACAAATGACTTACTGCTCTCTCTTGACTCAAACCTCACTTCTGTGCTCTTATTGCTTGATCTCAGTGCAGCCTTTGACACTATCGATCACTCGATTCTTCTAGGTCGGCTTGAGAATCATTTTGGCATTCGGGGTCTCGCACTAGCTTGGTTTAAATCCTATTTAACTGATAGAACACACTGCGTGGTCTATAATGATTTAACATCTGAGACCCTCCCAGTGCAATGTGGTGTCCCACAAGGCTCTGTCCTGGGCCCTTTGCTATTTTCGATTTACATGCTACCCCTCGGCGATATCATACGCAAATTTGGCATAAACTTTCATTTTTACGCTGATGACACCCAATTATATATACCTATTAAGCCAAATGATTCCTCCCAACTACAAAACCTTGAGGCCTGCTTGCTTGCCGTCAAAAAATGGATGTCGCAAAACGTTCTACTCCTTAATGCAGATAAAACTGAGATGTTAATTGTTGGCCCCCCAAACCACAGAGGTCTGTTTCAGGACATCTCCCTCAACTTTGGTACCTGTCATGTATCCCAGAGCTCCACCATAAAAAACCTCTGAGTCATTTTTTATTCCTCCCTCTCATTTAATGCACATATAAAAAATGTCACCAAAATTGCATTCTTCCATCTTCGTAATATCGCAAAAATACGCCCCATTTTAACTCTGGCTGATGCTGAAACCCTGATTCATGCTTTTGTCTCATCACGTCTGGACTACTGTAATGCACTTTTTTCAGGCCTACCTAATTCAAGCATCAAAAATCTTCAACTCGTGCAAAATGCGGCTGCACGGATACTAACTAGAACTAGAAAATTTGATCACATCACACCAGTTTTGTCCGCCCTACACTGGCTTCCTATCCAAGCCCGTTCTGACTTTAAAGTGCTACTCCTCACCTACAAAATTTTAAATGGGCTTGCACCGCTCTATCTATCCGATCTCATCTCCCGATACTCGCCCGCTCGTGCTCTGCGCTCACAAAATGTGGGGCTTCTATCGACCCCTAGGGTTAAAAAGAAATCCGCCGGCCACAGAGCCTTTGTCTACCGCGCTCCCTACCTGTGGAACAAATTACCTGCCGTCATCAGGGGCGCCTGCTCTGTCGAAGCTTTTAAATCCCTGCTTAAGACTCATCTTTTCTCTCTCTCCTTCAACCTACCCTGATCTCACCTGGTCGGGGACTGACCTTTAGATTAATCTGTGTAGTTTAGTTAGGGTACAGGGTACTACATGGTACCACAGAGTACTACATGGTACTACATGGCACTACAGGGTACTACATGGCTCTACATGGCTCTACATGGCACTACATGGCACTACATGGCACTACAGGGTACTACATGGTACTACAGGGCACTACAGGGTACTACATGGCACTACAGGGTACTACAGGGTACTACAGTACATGGCACTACAGGGTACTACAGGGTACTACATGGCACTACATGGTACTACATGGCACTACAGGGTACTACATGTCTGCTCCTTTGCAGCACCACAAACATGGGAACTCTCTAACTCTTCCCCCCCCCCCTCCCCCCCCCCCCCCCCCCCCCCCTCCCTCCCCCCCCCCCTTCTCTCTGAGTGCCCGACTCCTGGCGCTGACTAAGGTGATGGATGCCTCGGGGTCTTGGCCAAGATTGTAGTGACTGCTCTACATGCACCTCCGAGGCCTTGGATCAGTTATTCACCGTCGTCTGTCCGTGGTCCTGTCAACTGATTAACAGTATTAACAGACTGTTAACAGATTAACAGTCAACACGGTTTCATTGCTGGGTTAAGTACTTCTATTCTATTCACATAATACGCTTACTTCATATATCTACTCCATTCACATATATGCCTACCACTTGTATCTATTGCTATGTCCGCCCACTACAATCTCATGAGCTGTCTAACGCCTGTCCCGTCTCCCTGTCCCCCTATGACTTGCTGTCCTGGAGTGTTGACCGGAGTGTTGGACGTCCCGTGATGAAGGCCGGGAGGTTGCGACCCCCTCTGCGTGCCCCCCTGTCTCCGGAGGTCTCGTAGTGGTGACCGGAGTGCCGGGTGTCCCGCGATGATGTCGGGGAGTTCGCGACCCTCTCTGCGCCGCCCCCTATCTCCCTGTCTCCGGCTGTCCCTGAACAATGACTGGAGTGTTGAATGTCCCGTGACTAAGATGGGGAGGACGTGACCCTCTTTGCGCCACCCCTGTGCCTCAAATAGATCCGCTATCAGCTCTATCTTTAATCTTTCAAAATGTTCAGTTGCTATCGCTATTAGCTCTATCTTTAATCTTTCAAAATGTTCAGTTGCTATTGCATGCACTCATCTGTGTTTCACTACACACATGAGTGCATGCTTACCAACTGTCCGTCTGCAACACTACTATCACCAACATCTAAGAAGGGAGATCCCCCCTTGAATGGCCCTTCTAAGGCTTCTCTCCTCCACACTGCCTGTGGAGCTTTTTTCCCTATTGTTAGGTTTTAGTGAGTTTTTCCTTAACTTCGCGTGGGGTATGTCTGGGAGTGCTTGCATTCTTTCATTTATTTGCATTCATCTAAAAATGTTTGGACCTTATGGTGTTCTTGTTCTGTTCTTGACTTATTATGTTTTCTTCTTGACTTGTTTAAAGAAGACCTGTACGGCCCATGGGGACATTAACGTGTGTTGTCGGGCCCTATAAATAAATTTTATTTGATTTAGATTTAGATGGCCTCCAGAGCCTTGTGGTCTGTTACTAGGTCAAACTTTTTACCATATATGTATGGGTGCAGCCTCTCGCACGCCCAAACTAAGGCGAGAGCTTCTTGTTCAGTTTGTGAATATCTTGTTTCACAATCAGTCAGGCTCCTACTCACATAACATATGGGCACCATTTCCTGCTGCTGTTGTTGTACTAAGACTGCTCCTATTCCTACTGGTCCTGCGTCTGCTATGACTTTAGTAGGAGCATCTTTGTCAAAATATGCCAGAGTGCCGGCCTCAGCTAGCTTTTCTTTCACAGTCCTCTAATCTCTTCAGAACTGCATGGAGTCGTTTTTCATGAGTCTCCTGATCTGGGGCATGAACAATTATGTCATCGGAGATATTTTCTACCCCCTCAATGCCCGCTGTAGCTGTGGCAATCTCATGTTGATACTGTTCACTAGCTGATGACACTCCAAATATGAGTCTCTTGTACCTGTATGTACCTGTGTGTACTGCAAACGTAGTGATACCTCTGGACTCTGGTGTGAGCTCTAATTGGTGGTATCCCCATTTCAACTATAGTTTACTGAAAATGACAGACCCATTCATTCCCTGTAAGAGCTCATCCACTGTGGGTATTGGATATCTCCCTCTGATAATAGCTGCATTAGCTCTTCTCATGTCTAGACACATCCTGATGTCGTCCTCATTTGCTTTTGGTGCAACTACAACAGGGTTCACCCACGGTGTAGGTCCCTCAACCTTCTCAATAATGTCCATGTCTAGCAGCTGATTTACTTTCTTCTCTACTGCTTCCCTTAGGTGATATGGCACCCTCCTCAGGGGTTGTGCCACTGGTGTTACACTCTCATCAATATGCAAACTGATTTGCCTTGTGTTTAGTTTACCAACACCTTTAAACAGTTTGGGGTATTGCCTCTGTATTTCAGATTTAGCATCTGTCACTGCTGCTATGTTTGTGCCCACCCTCAGTACACCTAGCTCAATAGCAGTCTTCCTGCCTAGCAGTGGCTCCCCCCGTCCCTGTATTACAGTGAACTCTGCTTCAGTGTCACACTTTCCCACCTTAACATGACATTTGAATACACCCATTACTGGAAGGGCACCTTGGAAGAGTATGTATACAGCGGTTTGTTAGCTGCCTTGGTAGAAACACATTTTAGTCTTAAGCATTTCCCATGTGTTCTCATCTACAATGTTACTTGATGCACCTGAATCGATTAGCATAAGTAGATCTACTCCCCCAACATCAAACGTGACCCTCTCAGTATTTGAATCATCTTCAACCACAAATGCATAGTCTCTGTTCCCAGTGTTCTGGTCCTCAGTTTCAACACATCTCACAGTCTGTCTTTCTTTACCTTTGGATTTACAGGCTTTGGCATAATGGCCCTTTCCATTACACTTCCTGCATGTTTGTCCTTTTGCTGGGCATGCAGAATCATTGGCCAGATGATCCCTGTGTCCACATCTGTAGCACACTTTGTCGGATTTGGATTTCTCTTTTCCTTCTCCACGATCTCCACGAGGCGATGGTTTCCACTTCTGGAATTGCCCCTCCTTCTTGAAGACACGGTTCACCGTCTCTCTCCCCTCAGCGCCGTCACTCATCTTCATCGCCGCCATTTGCAGCTCCACTCGTTCACACTGCCCTGTAGGTTCCTCCAGCAACTTTTTCCGTACATAGTCTGACGTGCACCTGCTCAGCACCGCATCTCTTATTTGATTGCTAATGTCCGCAGCAAACGCACAGTCTCTGGCAGCCTGACGAAGCCTCGTCACAAACTGCTGTACAGTTTCACCCGGTTTCTGTGATACTTGGTAGAAAGCTTGGCGCGCAAACGCAGTGTTTACCTGCGGCACAAAGTAGTCATTTAGCGCCTTAACAGCTTTAGCATAGTCCGACGGTCCTCCCCCGTCGGGCAGTGTAGAGAATACATCTTGTACGTCTGTACCTGCATAGCCCTTCTTCTCTGTCTCACTGTGGCGTCCACACCGACAGACAGAATCATCCCTTTCCCGTCAGCGTAAAGCTCAAACGCCATTAGCCACCTGGTCCACCTTGGTAGCTGGCTCATTGTAGCATTCAAACTTCGGCACGTTGTCCATGTTCTCGTCTCAACCACGTGATAACTCTATGCAGATTCAACTTCGGAGTTTATCCTCGTCGCCATTGTTAGATATTAAGAGTACTTCACTTAATAATCGACTCAGTATTTAAACAATAGTCTTTATTTGCATTCTCCGTTCTAGTGCTCCCGCACTCGACTTGCTCCCAGCCTGCATTCTCTGGAGTGCACGCACAGCGTCAGCTCCTATGACGTAACCACGTAACAGCGTGGTACGTCAGTACACAACAGGTTCTACACACAAGTATTTCACAGCCGTCAAAGTCCTTGGTCAAGTCCATATGCTACCCAGAGGCACTCAAGCTCTCTACAGCTGCAACGAGGTATTTATTAGGGGAAAGTAATTGCAAGACAAGGACATCTGCAATTAACCTATTATGACACATTTAGGGCTGGCTAGGAGTATGTTTAATCTTTGAGGTCTGGAGTATGATGATGTAAACCAGTGCACTACAATTGTCCCTATAAATGCTGACCTACATCACATTTAGTAAATCAGTTACTAATTATGGTTGTACAACTCTCTCTTCCTATTGCTACTTGTATGCATTACAGGTATGGATGTAAATATGAGGCAACAGCCAGAAGACAATATGAACAACTGCAAAGTGTGGACCATGAGGGTTTCTCCTGCATGGACAGTGGACTTTGGCTGAATCCGAAGTGGCCATACATGGGAGCCTCACCAGATGGAATTGTCACATGCGCCTGTCATGGAACTGGGGTTTGTGAGATAAAGGTACCAGCTATTTCTTCAGTATGGATTTGGATATGCATTTACCATTCATGTTTTGACGTCCTCAATACCACAGTAAAGCAGGTGTATTGGCATTGTGACGTGACGCCTCAATAACACAGTAGAGCAGGTGTATTGGCATTGTGACTAATGGAACTGGGATTTGTGAGAAGAGTAACCTAGTACTTTGTAATTCAATGCACAGTTTATGTTCCTACATGTTCTAAAGACATAGAAACATCACGTGGTGCATGAGAGAAATTAACAGATCTTGAAGCTGAACATTTGAAGGAGATACTATGCAGAAGAAGTGACTATTTTCATTGTGAACTTTTAGTGCCCACACAGCAAACAGGAGGAGGCCAATCTACGCCTGTGTGCTGGAGACTTCTGTCTCATCAACGATGGGGACGATGTGAAACTGGACAGGAAGCATGCGTACTACTACCAAGTACAGGCTCAGCTCCACATTGTGGGTGCTGCTGACTATTGTGACTTTGTAGTGTGGAACACAAATGACATCTTTGTAGAGAGGATTTTGCCTGATGCGGAACTCTGGGTCAATGTTGTAACTGAGGGGTACAATTCCCTGACTGTATTACTAGATATGATACTTACTACCACTACCTTTGTACTTAATATTCGGCCACCCAGTACACGGCATAAATATATTATCATGAACACTCTCACGTAGATGAAACGGATCCAACACAAATGTACGAATTAGAAACAGGTCTTTATTTCCTACACAGCGATGGTGTGTAGAATAAGCACTTAATCACTTAATTACATTTATGAATTGAAATAGTATGCACTTTTATGGCAAGGAGTATTCGTCGGTATATCAATAGAGAATGTCCAATCTCTGAAGGCGCAGGTGGTAAATATACGACCTGGAATAGTTAAGGAATAACAGCAATGATACTTCAATGATTATAGGCTGGATACACTAGAGGGGGTTAATCCGGTCGCTTGTAAGCCGACAGGAGTAGGAAGGGGGGGGGGGGGTAGAATCCAGCTGCCTCGTCCGGCCAAGGGTATCCCAGGTGAACCCACTGTAGTGCCGTTCAATGCGCCGGCGATCCTTGGACCACAGATGAAAGCAGGTGGACTCTTTGTGGGCCGGCTCTCTCCGGTCCACGGGGGAGAGACGTGAAGAGACCTCGTCTTGCAGAGCGTCTCCTCACCTTGCGTCCTCTCCAGGGGGGGGGGTTCCAACACACGGCAGTGTCGGGGGTCTTTATCCATGGAATAATCAAAGTATCCAAAGCATAATCCGTGCCTGGGAAGGCGGGCTGTCGTCGGTAGAATAATCCGGTATACAGGTCCACTCGCTCGTCGGCTCTGGGGCTCCTCGGGTGCAGCTTCACATAGGGTCAACCACCCTGGGTAAGCAGCCAGTTCTCTGCCCGAAACGATGGGGTACTGACTACGGTAGTATCCTCACCGCACGAAGCACTATATATTAACAGACTATTATTAGCTTAATAGACTACGTCCAACTCGACGATATAGTGCCAAATATGACTATTCAAATATTAATATACACGATGTCTCAATACCGATGGTAGGCCGAACTTGGCCTTACTCCCACACGTGGCGTCGCGGGGAGGCTTTACGTCTGTGACTCTATTGGAGGGTAAGAAACTGGACTGAAAAGAAAGTCCTACTTTAGTAGCGCAGTATATATACGCACTATGAACAAATAGTCCCATTAGTGGTGCGGTAGCCAAATTCCTACGCGGAACTAGGACTTGTTCCTACATGTCCTAGTTCATGTTTGTGCCCACCCTCAGTACACCTAGCTCAATAGCAGTCTTCCTGCCTAGCAGTGGCTCCCCCCGTCCCTGTATTACAGTGAACTCTGCTTCAGTGTCACACTTTCCCACCTTAACATGACATTTGAATACACCCATTACTGGAAGGGCACCTTGGAAGAGTATGTATACAGCGGTTTGTTAGCTGCCTTGGTAGAAACACATTTTAGTCTTAAGCATTTCCCATGTGTTCTCATCTACAATGTTACTTGATGCACCTGAATCGATTAGCATAAGTAGATCTACTCCCCCAACATCAAACGTGACCCTCTCAGTATTTGAATCATCTTCAACCACAAATGCATAGTCTCTGTTCCCAGTGTTCTGGTCCTCAGTTTCAACACATCTCACAGTCTGTCTTTCTTTACCTTTGGATTTACAGGCTTTGGCATAATGGCCCTTTCCATTACACTTCCTGCATGTTTGTCCTTTTGCTGGGCATGCAGAATCATTGGCCAGATGATCCCTGTGTCCACATCTGTAGCACACTTTGTCGGATTTGGATTTCTCTTTTCCTTCTCCACGATCTCCACGAGGCGATGGTTTCCACTTCTGGAATTGCCCCTCCTTCTTGAAGACACGGTTCACCGTCTCTCTCCCCTCAGCGCCGTCACTCATCTTCATCGCCGCCATTTGCAGCTCCACTCGTTCACACTGCCCTGTAGGTTCCTCCAGCAACTTTTTCCGTACATAGTCTGACGTGCACCTGCTCAGCACCGCATCTCTTATTTGATTGCTAATGTCCGCAGCAAACGCACAGTCTCTGGCAGCCTGACGAAGCCTCGTCACAAACTGCTGTACAGTTTCACCCGGTTTCTGTGATACTTGGTAGAAAGCTTGGCGCGCAAACGCAGTGTTTACCTGCGGCACAAAGTAGTCATTTAGCGCCTTAACAGCTTTAGCATAGTCCGACGGTCCTCCCCCGTCGGGCAGTGTAGAGAATACATCTTGTACGTCTGTACCTGCATAGCCCTTCTTCTCTGTCTCACTGTGGCGTCCACACCGACAGACAGAATCATCCCTTTCCCGTCAGCGTAAAGCTCAAACGCCATTAGCCACCTGGTCCACCTTGGTAGCTGGCTCATTGTAGCATTCAAACTTCGGCACGTTGTCCATGTTCTCGTCTCAACCACGTGATAACTCTATGCAGATTCAACTTCGGAGTTTATCCTCGTCGCCATTGTTAGATATTAAGAGTACTTCACTTAATAATCGACTCAGTATTTAAACAATAGTCTTTATTTGCATTCTCCGTTCTAGTGCTCCCGCACTCGACTTGCTCCCAGCCTGCATTCTCTGGAGTGCACGCACAGCGTCAGCTCCTATGACGTAACCACGTAACAGCGTGGTACGTCAGTACACAACAGGTTCTACACACAAGTATTTCACAGCCGTCAAAGTCCTTGGTCAAGTCCATATGCTACCCAGAGGCACTCAAGCTCTCTACAGCTGCAACGAGGTATTTATTAGGGGAAAGTAATTGCAAGACAAGGACATCTGCAATTAACCTATTATGACACATTTAGGGCTGGCTAGGAGTATGTTTAATCTTTGAGGTCTGGAGTATGATGATGTAAACCAGTGCACTACAATTGTCCCTATAAATGCTGACCTACATCACATTTAGTAAATCAGTTACTAATTATGGTTGTACAACTCTCTCTTCCTATTGCTACTTGTATGCATTACAGGTATGGATGTAAATATGAGGCAACAGCCAGAAGACAATATGAACAACTGCAAAGTGTGGACCATGAGGGTTTCTCCTGCATGGACAGTGGACTTTGGCTGAATCCGAAGTGGCCATACATGGGAGCCTCACCAGATGGAATTGTCACATGCGCCTGTCATGGAACTGGGGTTTGTGAGATAAAGGTACCAGCTATTTCTTCAGTATGGATTTGGATATGCATTTACCATTCATGTTTTGACGTCCTCAATACCACAGTAAAGCAGGTGTATTGGCATTGTGACGTGACGCCTCAATAACACAGTAGAGCAGGTGTATTGGCATTGTGACTAATGGAACTGGGATTTGTGAGAAGAGTAACCTAGTACTTTGTAATTCAATGCACAGTTTATGTTCCTACATGTTCTAAAGACATAGAAACATCACGTGGTGCATGAGAGAAATTAACAGATCTTGAAGCTGAACATTTGAAGGAGATACTATGCAGAAGAAGTGACTATTTTCATTGTGAACTTTTAGTGCCCACACAGCAAACAGGAGGAGGCCAATCTACGCCTGTGTGCTGGAGACTTCTGTCTCATCAACGATGGGGACGATGTGAAACTGGACAGGAAGCATGCGTACTACTACCAAGTACAGGCTCAGCTCCACATTGTGGGTGCTGCTGACTATTGTGACTTTGTAGTGTGGAACACAAATGACATCTTTGTAGAGAGGATTTTGCCTGATGCGGAACTCTGGGTCAATGTTGTAACTGAGGGGTACAATTCCCTGACTGTATTACTAGATATGATACTTACTACCACTACCTTTGTACTTAATATTCGGCCACCCAGTACACGGCATAAATATATTATCATGAACACTCTCACGTAGATGAAACGGATCCAACACAAATGTACGAATTAGAAACAGGTCTTTATTTCCTACACAGCGATGGTGTGTAGAATAAGCACTTAATCACTTAATTACATTTATGAATTGAAATAGTATGCACTTTTATGGCAAGGAGTATTCGTCGGTATATCAATAGAGAATGTCCAATCTCTGAAGGCGCAGGTGGTAAATATACGACCTGGAATAGTTAAGGAATAACAGCAATGATACTTCAATGATTATAGGCTGGATACACTAGAGGGGGTTAATCCGGTCGCTTGTAAGCCGACAGGAGTAGGAAGGGGGGGGGGGGGGTAGAATCCAGCTGCCTCGTCCGGCCAAGGGTATCCCAGGTGAACCCACTGTAGTGCCGTTCAATGCGCCGGCGATCCTTGGACCACAGATGAAAGCAGGTGGACTCTTTGTGGGCCGGCTCTCTCCGGTCCACGGGGGAGAGACGTGAAGAGACCTCGTCTTGCAGAGCGTCTCCTCACCTTGCGTCCTCTCCAGGGGGGGGGGTTCCAACACACGGCAGTGTCGGGGGTCTTTATCCATGGAATAATCAAAGTATCCAAAGCATAATCCGTGCCTGGGAAGGCGGGCTGTCGTCGGTAGAATAATCCGGTATACAGGTCCACTCGCTCGTCGGCTCTGGGGCTCCTCGGGTGCAGCTTCACATAGGGTCAACCACCCTGGGTAAGCAGCCAGTTCTCTGCCCGAAACGATGGGGTACTGACTACGGTAGTATCCTCACCGCACGAAGCACTATATATTAACAGACTATTATTAGCTTAATAGACTACGTCCAACTCGACGATATAGTGCCAAATATGACTATTCAAATATTAATATACACGATGTCTCAATACCGATGGTAGGCCGAACTTGGCCTTACTCCCACACGTGGCGTCGCGGGGAGGCTTTACGTCTGTGACTCTATTGGAGGGTAAGAAACTGGACTGAAAAGAAAGTCCTACTTTAGTAGCGCAGTATATATACGCACTATGAACAAATAGTCCCATTAGTGGTGCGGTAGCCAAATTCCTACGCGGAACTAGGACTTGTTCCTACATGTCGAGCGGTACGTTTGAACTGGGTCTGAGGGGTATGGCAGCCTGGCACCAAGGTCTCGACCAATAGTAGAATGGAGACTATTATGGGATGTTCAGTAGGCTAGAATGGATA
Organism: Notolepis coatsorum; assembly: GCF_963971535.1. Lineage (NCBI taxonomy): Eukaryota > Metazoa > Chordata > Actinopteri > Aulopiformes > Paralepididae > Notolepis > Notolepis coatsorum. The sequence continues at coordinate 53,802,015 of NC_140168.1, forward strand.
TTCAATGCATATTGTACAAGGAATATACAAGGGATATCAGGGAATATTAGAGAATATACAAATACAATTAAATATATATATATAAATAAATATATATATTCGGTTTAATCTGGCCCTTCACAACAAATGTCATTCCCAAAGTTCAAGAGTTCTTCAGACACTGTGTTCTTCCTGAAGTGTTGGGACAGCACTTCACAAAGTGAACCAAATCATGTTTGAAATGTTTGTCTTTAATCTGTGCATATTCCTGTAATAAATTGTAAATAAATGGTCGTTTATAGAATATGAATATCACAACAGGTCAAAATCTTACAGCTTTAGTTATATAGGCACAAATAAAACAAATTGATATCTGAAATATATAGGTAGTTTAGGTTAATTAATTGTTTCTTTCGTTTGTGTAGTTATTCCTAGGTTGTTATATTTTTGTTGTTAACCACCCTGATCAAAATAAACCTTCTAAAGGGCTTCACATCGCTTGTTGCTGGTGGTTCTTGGGAGCTGGGAAGAGGGGTTACATTTCCATGTTGTGCCTGGGTTTCCCCTAGGCCGTTTCCTCTGAAAACGACTACATGATATTCACTCAAATTGTCACATGTTGTGAAGAAAGAAAGCGACCAAGTTGGACAATTTTTTCCAGGTGTAAGCTACATCCTACTACAACAAGCACCCAGTATTTTTTAATTTTTTTTATCCACTTTTTCTCCCATTTTCTATTTTTCTCCCATCCCAATTTTCATATCGTCCAATTCAACCCTCCCCTGTCTTTGAACGTTGTTTCTTGCCTCCCACAAGCCGGCTGCAATGTGGACTAAGTCATACATAGCACGAGTCCCCTCCGATACTCTAGGTAACAGCCGTCGCATCTTTTCACCTGCGCGGCTCGATCTTTCAGTGTCGGGGGTCTAGGCTTTGGAAGGGCCCCGCCCCCGTCGCTTCTTGATTCTACTGCGCAGGCGCACCAACCGACCTGTAGGAATCGCTGTCCACAACGGCCGATCCCCACCTTTCAGTTTCCCTCCCCGTAATACGGCCAATGTGTATTACTGTGGACGACCAGCTAAACTGAAAGCAATGTGGAGAGCGGGGCTCGAACAGGAGGCATCCTGTTCGAGCCTAGTCTCCAGCATTTGTTGCGAGCGTCTTGCCCACAGCGTGGTACGTCAGTACACAACAGGTTCTACACACAAGTATTTCACAGCCGTCAAAGTCCTTGGTCAAGTCCATATGCTACCCAGAGGCACTCAAGCTCTCTACAGCTGCAACGAGGTATTTATTAGGGGAAAGTAATTGCAAGACAAGGACATCTGCAATTAACCTATTATGACACATTTAGGGCTGGCTAGGAGTATGTTTAATCTTTGAGGTCTGGAGTATGATGATGTAAACCAGTGCACTACAATTGTCCCTATAAATGCTGACCTACATCACATTTAGTAAATCAGTTACTAATTATGGTTGTACAACTCTCTCTTCCTATTGCTACTTGTATGCATTACAGGTATGGATGTAAATATGAGGCAACAGCCAGAAGACAATATGAACAACTGCAAAGTGTGGACCATGAGGGTTTCTCCTGCATGGACAGTGGACTTTGGCTGAATCCGAAGTGGCCATACATGGGAGCCTCACCAGATGGAATTGTCACATGCGCCTGTCATGGAACTGGGGTTTGTGAGATAAAGGTACCAGCTATTTCTTCAGTATGGATTTGGATATGCATTTACCATTCATGTTTTGACGTCCTCAATACCACAGTAAAGCAGGTGTATTGGCATTGTGACGTGACGCCTCAATAACACAGTAGAGCAGGTGTATTGGCATTGTGACTAATGGAACTGGGATTTGTGAGAAGAGTAACCTAGTACTTTGTAATTCAATGCACAGTTTATGTTCCTACATGTTCTAAAGACATAGAAACATCACGTGGTGCATGAGAGAAATTAACAGATCTTGAAGCTGAACATTTGAAGGAGATACTATGCAGAAGAAGTGACTATTTTCATTGTGAACTTTTAGTGCCCACACAGCAAACAGGAGGAGGCCAATCTACGCCTGTGTGCTGGAGACTTCTGTCTCATCAACGATGGGGACGATGTGAAACTGGACAGGAAGCATGCGTACTACTACCAAGTACAGGCTCAGCTCCACATTGTGGGTGCTGCTGACTATTGTGACTTTGTAGTGTGGAACACAAATGACATCTTTGTAGAGAGGATTTTGCCTGATGCGGAACTCTGGGTCAATGTCATTCCCAAAGTTCAAGAGTTCTTCAGACACTGTGTTCTTCCTGAAGTGTTGGGACAGCACTTCACAAAGTGAACCAAATCATGTTTGAAATGTTTGTCTTTAATCTGTGCATATTCCTGTAATAAATTGTAAATAAATGGTCGTTTATAGAATATGAATATCACAACAGGTCAAAATCTTACAGCTTTAGTTATATAGGCACAAATAAAACAAATTGATATCTGAAATATATAGGTAGTTTAGGTTAATTAATTGTTTCTTTCGTTTGTGTAGTTATTCCTAGGTTGTTATATTTTTGTTGTTAACCACCCTGATCAAAATAAACCTTCTAAAGGGCTTCACATCGCTTGTTGCTGGTGGTTCTTGGGAGCTGGGAAGAGGGGTTACATTTCCATGTTGTGCCTGGGTTTCCCCTAGGCCGTTTCCTCTGAAAACGACTACATGATATTCACTCAAATTGTCACATGTTGTGAAGAAAGAAAGCGACCAAGTTGGACAATTTTTTCCAGGTGTAAGCTACATCCTACTACAACAAGCACCCAGTATTTTTTAATTTTTTTTATCCACTTTTTCTCCCATTTTCTATTTTTCTCCCATCCCAATTTTCATATCGTCCAATTCAACCCTCCCCTGTCTTTGAACGTTGTTTCTTGCCTCCCACAAGCCGGCTGCAATGTGGACTAAGTCATACATAGCACGAGTCCCCTCCGATACTCTAGGTAACAGCCGTCGCATCTTTTCACCTGCGCGGCTCGATCTTTCAGTGTCGGGGGTCTAGGCTTTGGAAGGGCCCCGCCCCCGTCGCTTCTTGATTCTACTGCGCAGGCGCACCAACCGACCTGTAGGAATCGCTGTCCACAACGGCCGATCCCCACCTTTCAGTTTCCCTCCCCGTAATACGGCCAATGTGTATTACTGTGGACGACCAGCTAAACTGAAAGCAATGTGGAGAGCGGGGCTCGAACAGGAGGCATCCTGTTCGAGCCTAGTCTCCAGCATTTGTTGCGAGCGTCTTGCCCACAGCGTGGTACGTCAGTACACAACAGGTTCTACACACAAGTATTTCACAGCCGTCAAAGTCCTTGGTCAAGTCCATATGCTACCCAGAGGCACTCAAGCTCTCTACAGCTGCAACGAGGTATTTATTAGGGGAAAGTAATTGCAAGACAAGGACATCTGCAATTAACCTATTATGACACATTTAGGGCTGGCTAGGAGTATGTTTAATCTTTGAGGTCTGGAGTATGATGATGTAAACCAGTGCACTACAATTGTCCCTATAAATGCTGACCTACATCACATTTAGTAAATCAGTTACTAATTATGGTTGTACAACTCTCTCTTCCTATTGCTACTTGTATGCATTACAGGTATGGATGTAAATATGAGGCAACAGCCAGAAGACAATATGAACAACTGCAAAGTGTGGACCATGAGGGTTTCTCCTGCATGGACAGTGGACTTTGGCTGAATCCGAAGTGGCCATACATGGGAGCCTCACCAGATGGAATTGTCACATGCGCCTGTCATGGAACTGGGGTTTGTGAGATAAAGGTACCAGCTATTTCTTCAGTATGGATTTGGATATGCATTTACCATTCATGTTTTGACGTCCTCAATACCACAGTAAAGCAGGTGTATTGGCATTGTGACGTGACGCCTCAATAACACAGTAGAGCAGGTGTATTGGCATTGTGACTAATGGAACTGGGATTTGTGAGAAGAGTAACCTAGTACTTTGTAATTCAATGCACAGTTTATGTTCCTACATGTTCTAAAGACATAGAAACATCACGTGGTGCATGAGAGAAATTAACAGATCTTGAAGCTGAACATTTGAAGGAGATACTATGCAGAAGAAGTGACTATTTTCATTGTGAACTTTTAGTGCCCACACAGCAAACAGGAGGAGGCCAATCTACGCCTGTGTGCTGGAGACTTCTGTCTCATCAACGATGGGGACGATGTGAAACTGGACAGGAAGCATGCGTACTACTACCAAGTACAGGCTCAGCTCCACATTGTGGGTGCTGCTGACTATTGTGACTTTGTAGTGTGGAACACAAATGACATCTTTGTAGAGAGGATTTTGCCTGATGCGGAACTCTGGGTCAATGTCATTCCCAAAGTTCAAGAGTTCTTCAGACACTGTGTTCTTCCTGAAGTGTTGGGACAGCACTTCACAAAGTGAACCAAATCATGTTTGAAATGTTTGTCTTTAATCTGTGCATATTCCTGTAATAAATTGTAAATAAATGGTCGTTTATAGAATATGAATATCACAACAGGTCAAAATCTTACAGCTTTAGTTATATAGGCACAAATAAAACAAATTGATATCTGAAATATATAGGTAGTTTAGGTTAATTAATTGTTTCTTTCGTTTGTGTAGTTATTCCTAGGTTGTTATATTTTTGTTGTTAACCACCCTGATCAAAATAAACCTTCTAAAGGGCTTCACATCGCTTGTTGCTGGTGGTTCTTGGGAGCTGGGAAGAGGGGTTACATTTCCATGTTGTGCCTGGGTTTCCCCTAGGCCGTTTCCTCTGAAAACGACTACATGATATTCACTCAAATTGTCACATGTTGTGAAGAAAGAAAGCGACCAAGTTGGACAATTTTTTCCAGGTGTAAGCTACATCCTACTACAACAAGCACCCAGTATTTTTTAATTTTTTTTATCCACTTTTTCTCCCATTTTCTATTTTTCTCCCATCCCAATTTTCATATCGTCCAATTCAACCCTCCCCTGTCTTTGAACGTTGTTTCTTGCCTCCCACAAGCCGGCTGCAATGTGGACTAAGTCATACATAGCACGAGTCCCCTCCGATACTCTAGGTAACAGCCGTCGCATCTTTTCACCTGCGCGGCTCGATCTTTCAGTGTCGGGGGTCTAGGCTTTGGAAGGGCCCCGCCCCCGTCGCTTCTTGATTCTACTGCGCAGGCGCACCAACCGACCTGTAGGAATCGCTGTCCACAACGGCCGATCCCCACCTTTCAGTTTCCCTCCCCGTAATACGGCCAATGTGTATTACTGTGGACGACCAGCTAAACTGAAAGCAATGTGGAGAGCGGGGCTCGAACAGGAGGCATCCTGTTCGAGCCTAGTCTCCAGCATTTGTTGCGAGCGTCTTGCCCACAGCGTGGTACGTCAGTACACAACAGGTTCTACACACAAGTATTTCACAGCCGTCAAAGTCCTTGGTCAAGTCCATATGCTACCCAGAGGCACTCAAGCTCTCTACAGCTGCAACGAGGTATTTATTAGGGGAAAGTAATTGCAAGACAAGGACATCTGCAATTAACCTATTATGACACATTTAGGGCTGGCTAGGAGTATGTTTAATCTTTGAGGTCTGGAGTATGATGATGTAAACCAGTGCACTACAATTGTCCCTATAAATGCTGACCTACATCACATTTAGTAAATCAGTTACTAATTATGGTTGTACAACTCTCTCTTCCTATTGCTACTTGTATGCATTACAGGTATGGATGTAAATATGAGGCAACAGCCAGAAGACAATATGAACAACTGCAAAGTGTGGACCATGAGGGTTTCTCCTGCATGGACAGTGGACTTTGGCTGAATCCGAAGTGGCCATACATGGGAGCCTCACCAGATGGAATTGTCACATGCGCCTGTCATGGAACTGGGGTTTGTGAGATAAAGGTACCAGCTATTTCTTCAGTATGGATTTGGATATGCATTTACCATTCATGTTTTGACGTCCTCAATACCACAGTAAAGCAGGTGTATTGGCATTGTGACGTGACGCCTCAATAACACAGTAGAGCAGGTGTATTGGCATTGTGACTAATGGAACTGGGATTTGTGAGAAGAGTAACCTAGTACTTTGTAATTCAATGCACAGTTTATGTTCCTACATGTTCTAAAGACATAGAAACATCACGTGGTGCATGAGAGAAATTAACAGATCTTGAAGCTGAACATTTGAAGGAGATACTATGCAGAAGAAGTGACTATTTTCATTGTGAACTTTTAGTGCCCACACAGCAAACAGGAGGAGGCCAATCTACGCCTGTGTGCTGGAGACTTCTGTCTCATCAACGATGGGGACGATGTGAAACTGGACAGGAAGCATGCGTACTACTACCAAGTACAGGCTCAGCTCCACATTGTGGGTGCTGCTGACTATTGTGACTTTGTAGTGTGGAACACAAATGACATCTTTGTAGAGAGGATTTTGCCTGATGCGGAACTCTGGGTCAATGTCATTCCCAAAGTTCAAGAGTTCTTCAGACACTGTGTTCTTCCTGAAGTGTTGGGACAGCACTTCACAAAGTGAACCAAATCATGTTTGAAATGTTTGTCTTTAATCTGTGCATATTCCTGTAATAAATTGTAAATAAATGGTCGTTTATAGAATATGAATATCACAACAGGTCAAAATCTTACAGCTTTAGTTATATAGGCACAAATAAAACAAATTGATATCTGAAATATATAGGTAGTTTAGGTTAATTAATTGTTTCTTTCGTTTGTGTAGTTATTCCTAGGTTGTTATATTTTTGTTGTTAACCACCCTGATCAAAATAAACCTTCTAAAGGGCTTCACATCGCTTGTTGCTGGTGGTTCTTGGGAGCTGGGAAGAGGGGTTACATTTCCATGTTGTGCCTGGGTTTCCCCTAGGCCGTTTCCTCTGAAAACGACTACATGATATTCACTCAAATTGTCACATGTTGTGAAGAAAGAAAGCGACCAAGTTGGACAATTTTTTCCAGGTGTAAGCTACATCCTACTACAACAAGCACCCAGTATTTTTTAATTTTTTTTATCCACTTTTTCTCCCATTTTCTATTTTTCTCCCATCCCAATTTTCATATCGTCCAATTCAACCCTCCCCTGTCTTTGAACGTTGTTTCTTGCCTCCCACAAGCCGGCTGCAATGTGGACTAAGTCATACATAGCACAAGTCCCCTCCGATACTCTAGGTAACAGCCGTCGCATCTTTTCACCTGCGCGGCTCGATCTTTCAGTGTCGGGGGTCTAGGCTTTGGAAGGGCCCCGCCCCCGTCGCTTCTTGATTCTACTGCGCAGGCGCACCAACCGACCTGTAGGAATCGCTGTCCACAACGGCCGATCCCCACCCTTCAGTTTCCCTCCCCGTAATACGGCCAATGTGTATTACTGTGGACGACCAGCTAAACTGAAAGCAATGTGGAGAGCGGGGCTCGAACAGGAGGCATCCTGTTCGAGCCTAGTCTCCAGCATTTGTTGCGAGCGCCTTGCCCACTGCGCCACGTAGCCGCCAAGCACCCAGTATTTTCATTGTGACTACATAGACAATGAATATGATTTTCTCAAGACAAAGATAATTTAATAACGGATTCAAAAAATTTTTAACTACAAACAACCATTCAAATCTAATTAGAACTGATTTAAAAATGACAAAGATTAATTGAATGAAATTAATAAATTTTTATTTCAATAAAATAATAATGACACACAGACAGGTAGAGGGAGACATATACATATATTTGAAATATTATTATTCAATATTATCATTAAACTATTTGTAGTCCGGGCTAGAACTACACACACCCGTTAGTGGAGGTCTGAGAAAACATCGACCCATTATTTATAATCATAAATCTACCTCAAATCATTCAATGCAAAACTATGCAGGGCATGCATCTTATTTTCCTATTTGACCTTTGCTTACTCCAGTGGGACAACAGAGTCCGAAAGATTGGATAATGCACAGCAAATTACTCCAATCTTATCAATCAGCGCCAGTGACTCGCCTGTTTTTACAGCCATGTGTTCAACGGGCAGGGTACTCTGCAGAATTTGGTACTTTCTTCTCACTAATCCTATGACCCTTTCCACGTGAATACGCACATTAGCGAGTTTTCTTGTTTGCTCAACTTCATATGCAGATAGCTGGCTCTTCCCTTTTGTGAAAGCAGGCATATTCAATGAAGCACAGTAAAACCCTACACTATCCCCTATAGTAAAGCCACAGTCTGCCAGAACAATGTCTCCGGGTAACAAATTATTTAGAAGGCTACTCTCTTCAGTTATCTGCTTGTCACTCACTCTCCCTCCCCAAGCACGAGAGATGTATGTGACATATCCTTGAGGAGCAATGCCAATGAGAAATTTAACTGTGTTATGGTGTTTATAATTGGACCAGGTTTGTGCTCTTGCCAGCAAATTAGCCTTTCAAGGAAAACTTCAAAACAGTCCACTACCTTGCACCCAAATGCTTGCCTGAATGACATTAGCATTGTAGCTTGCAGCACCTCTCGCTCTGGCCACTCTATTATAAACTCTAATCTTTCATGAAGTATGCCAATTATCTTGTGCCAAATTCAAGAAACAGTGGAACAGGAAACATTGAACCTGAAGGCCAAATCTTGGAGTGGAAGGTTTAGTCTCAACCGAATTAAGACCAACATGAACTGTTTAAATTTGGAGAGCGCGGACAAAGAGCTATAGTTGATGTGTGGCTCACATAGCTGAAACACTTGCATCAAAACTAAGAAATTAAAAGATAGTTTAGTTATATAATTTACAAATTGTATAAAGGTGGTGGTAATTATTTTGGTTAAATCATGATGTAAACAAGTGACATACATAGTTGTCAAAATACATTTAATTTTCTCTCTCTGTCTGTCTGTCTCTCTCCCACACTCTGCCCCTTCTGTCTGTCTCTCTCCCACACACACTCTGTCTCTCTCTCTCTGTCTGTCTCTCTCCCACACTCTCCTCCTTCTGTCTGTCTCTCTCCCACACATATGATGTAAACAAGTGACATACATAGTTGTCAAAATACTTAATGTAACATTGGCTACATGAAAGCTCCTCCATGCATTATATTTAATTTACCTTTGTGGTATTCCGATGCTGGGCTCTGTGAGCCCTCACCGAGGTCCAGCAATGCCTCTGCTGCATCGGTGCAGGTCTCATCTGCTTTTCTGGACCTCAACCTTTCCTCACGTTGACATGATGAGTCTGTCATTGGTTTACCTTGCTGGTAACCAAGGTTAACTGTAGGAGCCCAGTCTGGAGAGTCTACATCGTTGGCAGCACTCGGGCAGCCTGAATAAAATAAATAGCAAAGTGATAAACACCCAACAATGACAGCAAAGAGGGATAACAGTTAGTAGTTTCGGTCCTAAGAGATCGTTGAAAACCACTGGCCGTGATAGCTAGCTAATGTTAGCATTGCTAAAAACAAAGACACCGGAAGATAGCGTCAGCTATCTAGCTGCGAAACACAAACACACAGGGTGATATCACAGATGTAACGTTAGCTATGTTTCCAGCAATATTGCCTCCTGGTCTGTATTTTTGTCAGTTTTATCCAGCTATGTAAGGCTACGTTTAGACGAGCGTTTTGGGATGGAAGTCTGAACAGAAACCGCAAAAGTCGTCTTGCGGTTTCACTTTTAATTTTGCGTTTAGACGAGCGTTTTGGGGTGGAATTCTCTGTGCAGACGAGGCTGTAACAACTCGAGACAACGGAGCCCCGCTGTCACACGATTGGCGCATATGTCACATGACGTGCTGTGAAGACCCGCCCTACTCTGCCTCTGATTCGCAGAGTGTGGGTGGGGAATGTGATTGGACCAAAGCAGAGTCACTCACAGACAGTGGGGGTCCAGTCATAATAGTTGTGATAGCCGCGGGACAGATTCTTGTGTATTTAAAAGTACTGCCAATGTAGCCTTCAGGTGATCGCCATGGATAGAATCAGACATGCTTTGTTTATGCTTCTAGGCTACTGGCGCATGCCTGTGATGTAAGCAGTAGGCGCGATGAGAGCCGTGACGACCCTTTCGTCATCGTTTTATGCGGTTTTACAGTTTAGACGAGAGCGCAAAGGTTTACCGTTTCTAGGAATTCCACCCTGGAAGGTGGTCTCACTTTTTTACGGTTTCACCCCGTAAAAACGCTGTTTCCGTATAAACGAAAGGCACATCTGAAAAAATATTTTTGCGGATTCACCTGCTAGCGTTTCCGTCTAAACGGGGCCTAAGTAGCTAAATTACTGCCTTACCTTTCACAAAGTGGTCACTGCATATACGAGCGTTGTCTGATTCGGCTCCTCCAGACTTCAACCGGAGATTTCGGATCCACGCCTGCCGCCGTTTTTCTGTGACTTTTTTAAACTTCTCCCCTTTATGTATAACCACTTTCGGGACTCGAAAGTACCCCTTGTTTTTTTCCCGATTCGATCGGTTGGTACAGCCGTAAACCGCGCAAAACTTTGGCATTTTAATCAGAGAGTCTCACTGACTATAAGTATCTTCGTTATGTGCAAATCACTTCCTGCCCCCCAACAACATTCCACTAGAGCGAATGACGTCATCTGCAAACAACCTATAAGAAGGGAGACTTAAAGGGTAAATACACCCAGTAAGATACCTGAACTACTGATGTTCTCTTGTAAAGAGGATGAGTTAAAAGGTCAATGGGTCTCATTCTCGAACGAAGTTACGACAGAATATTTCGTCTTAGCCAGATTTCGGCCTATTTAAGACACATTAGGGCTGGGAGTGGGAGTCTTCAAATTTTCCTGAGATCTTATTTGAGAGCAGATCTAAGAGTGCTGAGGAGCACACTTAAATATGCTCTCAGCCCACGATCAAATCTCATGATTGATTGACTAATTTAAAACGTTATTATAACTTGACAGACTGTGTTCTCATAGTGATTCCTTCACGTCAACGCTACAGGCTCAAATCAAATCAAATCAAATCAAATTTATTTATAGGGCCCGACAACACACGTTAATGTCCCCATGGGCCGTACAGGTCTTCTTTAAACAAGTCAAGAAGACAACATAACAATAAGTCAAGAACAGAACAAGAACACCATAAGGTCCAAACATTTTTAGATGAATGCAAATAAATGAAAGAATGCAAGCACTCCCAGACATACCCCACGCGAAGGTAAGGAAAAACTCACTAAAACCTAACAATAGGGAAAAAAGCTCCACAGGCAGTGTGGAGGAGAGAAACCTTAGAAGGGCCATTCAAGGGGGGATCTCCCTTCTTAGATGTTGGTGATAGTAGTGTTGCAGATGGACAGTTGGTAAGCATGCACTCATGTGTGTGGTGAAACACAGATGAGTGCATGCAATAGCAACTGTACATTTTGAAAAATTAAAGATAGAGCTAATAGCGATAGCAACTGAACATTTTGAAAGATTAAAGATAGAGCTGATAGCGGATCTATTTGAGGCACAGGGGCGGCGCAAAGAGGGTCACGTCCTCCCCGTCTTAGTCACGGGACATTCAACACTCCGGTCGTTGCTCAGGGACAGCCGGAGACAGGGAGATAGGGGGTGGCGCAGAGAGGGTCGCGAACTCCCCGACATCATCGCGGGACATCCGGCACTCCGGTCACCACTACGAGACCTCCGGAGACAGGGGGGCACGCAGAGGGGGTCGCAATCTCCCGGCCTTCGTCACGGGACGTCCAACACTCCGGTCAACACTCCAGGACAGCAAGTCATAGGGAGACAGGGAGACGGGACAGGCGTTAGACAGCTCATGAGATTGTAGTAGGCGGACATAGCAATAGATACAAGTGGTAGGCATATATGTGAATGGAGTAGATATATGAAGTAAGCGTATTATGTGAATAGAATAGAAGTACTTAACCAGGCCTCCTTGGAATTAATTACTTAATCATAATTAAAATAAATATGACAATATTTGTACGATAAGAAATTACGAATTTGATGTCGGAAAAATAAATAATATGGATTCATCTGATCACAGGGCAGCTGGATTAACCATATCTGAACCAGCTATTTTGGACAAATAATTACTCAGATATTCAAACACAATTATGCAATTATTGTGAAATGATTGAAAATAATAATAATTTAATGCCTTCTGTGGAATTTGTATTTCTTATTTGTTACACATCTGTTTTAATGATTAATTATATACATTTGAAAGAATGCAGGTCAACATGCAATGTATCCCATTGATTGGTATACAATGGGACAGACCTTTGTTTGATTGATTGATTGAAAACTTTATTAACAGATTGCAGAATGGGTACAGTACAGTACAGCTCAATTACATAAGGGGATGCAGACCAGAGAAAGAATTTCGTCTTGTTTACATCAGGGTCCCCCATTTTCAATTCATCATAACATATACAGTATGACACACACGACGATAGACAGTACTGCTACATCTATACATTTATGACATACCAGATTTGCAAATACAGTACTGTTTGTGTTACAAAAAGAGTCCAGAAAAGAGAGTACATTTGACGTAGAAACTGTTGGAGGAGGTTGGGTAGGAGGGGTGGTAGACTTACACTGTACAAGCAAAACTGTACATTGGAATATTGACAAAACCATACTTGGTCATTTACTGTACATTGGAGGGGGTTGATATAGCTATAAAACTGCATTCCTTCGAATATATCATTAATCAATTAAACTTATATTGAAATACACTATATAGCCTATAGTATACACCAACACTGAAATGACAGTGGATAAATAAATAAGAACTAAAGCTAATCGGTGGAAATAGACTGCATTAATATTCCATAACAAGTCTTGTGTGCGCCTACGAATGAACAGTAGCCTATAGGCTTATGGAATAATAAGCCATACTGCATTCATTACGCCCGCCGTAGGCTATATTATATGTCATTCATTCATATACAGTACTGCGCACGCGCGTGTGTGTCTGTGTGTGCGCGCGCGCGCTGCGGCAGGTGTGTACCGCGAGCTGTATATGATGCCAATACATTAATCTAATCTAGTTTTGATGGGCGCAAGCGTGATTACGAAACATAGCCGCATTTCTCGGAGACGCTCTCTGATTGGCACTGACTGACACTAGGTTTCATAATCACGCGGCTCGCAAAGCACCACCGCCATTCCATTTCACACAGCTGCGTCACTAGTTGCCTTATAAGGAACTATGGAGGCGGTGTTTTGTATGCAAATGAGCTGAACGGGAACGCGCTTTGGAGTTTACGACAGAATGCCATTCTCCAAGCAGATATCAGATCATATAATTTCTGCGACCGTTTCAGCCACTTAAGACATATCTCCAGCACGTTCAGGACTCAGAGTGTACTTGTCATAGATTAGGTCTCAGTGGTTCCAAGATAAGTCTTCCAAAATATATCTTTGGAAAATGTTCGGGAATGAGACCCAATGTACCCAATAAGATACTTGAATCCCATTGATGACATTGATTATAGTTGAATCACTGATGGTTCTCCTGTAAAGAAAGAAGGTTTAAAGGGTAATTTCACCTAATAAGGTATTTGCATTCACATAACCTAGAATATTCCATTTGGTACTTTTGTTGTGTTACACCTTCAAAGGAAGAGTTTAAAGGAACATTTCACCTAATAAGGTATTTGCGTTCCCTGCACATTTAAAGGTTTAAATTAATATGTTTAAACATTTACCTATTGAAATGATAAACTGATATAGTGTTTACTAATGATAAACTGATATAGAGTTTACTGACGATAAAAGGATACATCCAATATCCAACCTTGAACCTAGCTTTTAGCTAGAGATAACCTCAGAGACGTCCGAACCAAACCTAATGTGTTGATCCAATCAATCTAGGACTTGATATCGAACTTACCCTCCTTAGAGGGGAGGTTACTGAAAGAACCTAAAAGGGATACTTCAAACAACTACTACTTTGTACTATACGTCTATATGTCTATACCTCTTGCAGAGACAAGTCGCATTTCTTTCCTCTCTCCCTAGGCCTTCAAGGCCGTTCCTACCGCCGCCTCTACTGCTCCATGGAGCCCGACGCTGCTATACTCTGCTTCGTGCCGGTGGCCGGACTATACTCAAATCAACTCTAAATGGATCTAATCAGTGGATTGCATATTTTCTTCAAGAAGCAGAATAAGGCTAACCCTCTCTGCCTATTGGGACATCATAATCGGGATACCAACTTGAAGACAAGACGTGGTCATTTTTGGATTATCGAAGCTTTTGGACTGCAATAAGAAGATTTTGGATCTGTTTACCGCGCACAGGATCTACCAAAATGAACTGATAAGACTCTTGGACACTTGGACTAATAATGCATTCAGTCATTTGGACGGAGTTGTTAAAACTCACTCCACTCAAATCAATAGAGTTATATTTCACTCTATTCAAATCAAATTTAAAGTGACGTGGCTGGGATAAATGGGCCAGTCAGTCAGCCAAAACAAATTCCTGGACCAAGGTCGAAACAGGGAGCTGCTGGAGTCGAAGGCCCTCTGGGAGATAAGAGTGGCGAGCGGCTCCCCCACCCGCAATCCCTACCTCCCCCACCCAGGACTTGGCTTGTGCACTCCCCCCCACCTCCCCCCCCCCCCCCCCCCCCTTCCTCTGCATTGGCGCTGCACTGTTGGCTGCCTCGTGTGAGGGATCACTCCCCCCCCCCCCCCCCTACAGCCCTGTAACAACCCCAACCCACTCCCCCCTCCTTCCGTAAATGGCGCTGCCTATGACGGCTGCCAGTCTGTTTGCGGTGGTGAATATGCATATGTTTGTCTCAAGGCTCTGTACCATTATTACTATCTAAAATGTAATAATTGTGGAATATTACTGTAATGAGCTGTATGTGTATGATCCAAGCGTCCTATGATCCTCATAGGAGCAATACAGAAAAAAGCATTCCATGTGAAGGTATTCTGTATCTTTGCATGTCAACTAATAAAGAAACTTGAAACTTGAACTTGTATGTCTAGCTAGCACGCTTATTAATAAACCGGTCATTATTATAATTCTGTCTCTGGTCCACTATTCTTTTAATTGTGCATATTACTCCTCTCCTCATTCGAACCTAGAACTGTGCCTGTGGCGAACAGCTGTTACAGTAAGTGACACGAGTGCTACATAAATTTGGTGAGCCAGCCAGGAGGAGTATATCACGATTAAAAGGACCAGTCTTTAAGTCAGAAACATAAATAGCGTGTAGCGATGGACGTAGTTCAAACAAGCAGCGTGAAAATCCCTAATTCGATCATAGTCAGCGGTATAATCGATATTACCACTGACGATGAACTGAATGACTTTCTGATGAAACACGGCTCCATTCGGAGAAAGCTCCCCGTAGACCCTTCCGAGTTAGAGCCAGAACCACGTGTTATTATCGAATACCACAGTGGCGAAGCCGTGCAAGCACTTTCCCATTACCGACTAGACACGGCCGACGCTAGTTACCTCATTAGAGATTTAGCCAGCGTTTATGTACCTGTAGTCAGCAACACGGCTACACAGACTTATCTCTCAGACCTAAAAGAGATAGCGAAACTGAGTGGCGAAGACCTCGCGGAAGTCCTCAGGAGAGAACTCTCCACCATCGGCAACGTCCTCACCCTGAACGATCCTGAACCCCAAACTGACGAAGAAACAGGTGGGGAATTATTAGAAATGGCAGACCAACATGTTCCAGAGGCTGCAACACAAGCTAGCCCCTCACCCAGAACAATCCCAGAGCAGCAAGTCCGACTAGAGCACAACCGGTCTCCTTCACCAGCGCGCTCTCAAGAGAATGCACAACCTGCTCTGAGACTCTCCGATGTCAACCCACCTGAAGTGTAAAATATGATTGTGGAGCACATAGTGCGAAGCGAAGACTCAGCCATGCACAGCCAAGCATCACTGAGACTCAGACTCTTCTCTGGGCGAAGACCTCGGCCCGACAGAGAAGTAGACTACGAGACATGGCGTTCCAATGTGGGGCTTCTTCTCAAAGACACAAAATTGTCTGATCTACACAAGTCCCGGAAACTCCTAGATAGCCTCATGGCACCCGCCATTGACATCATAAGACACCTGACACCTGAATGTCCCCCAGGAATGTACCTGGAGATCCTCGACTCTGCCTTCGGAGCCGTCAAAGATGGAGATGACCTTTTTGCAAAGTACCTCCATACAATGCAAAACAATGGAGAGAAACCTTCAGCTTACCTTCCACGACTACAGGTGATGCTGAATACCACCTACAGAAGAGGAGGAGTAGCTGCAACCGACCTTGATCAGCAACTTCTAAGACAATTCATCAGAGGCTGCTGGGACAACACCATGATAACCGAGCTGCAGCTAGAACAGAGAAAGATAAACCCACCTACCTTTGCAGAGTTCCTCCTGTTACTCTGCACAGCAGAAGACAAGCGCTCTTCCAAAGAATGCCGCATGAGACAGTACCTCAACGTTTCAAAGCCAAGGGTATCGAGTAACTACCAGGGCATCTGGAACCAATGCAAAGAGGAATGCACTTCACAGCCCATTCCGGATACCAGCTCCGAAGTCCAAAGTTTAAAGGCTCAAGTTGCAGACCTACAGACACAGCTCACAAGAATACCAAACGACGACAAGAGAAGACAAGCGAGGCCAGCTCCCAAGCAAGAAGCCCCGGCATCAGTTAAACCGAAGCCGACGACTGACAGAGGTACTCCCAAGTCCCAAAAGTCAGAGACTCCAAACCCAAAGAACTACACAAACAATAGACCAAGACCCTGGTATTGCTTCAGATGTGGAGAAGATGGACACATAAGACCCCACTGCGAGAGTGAACCAAACCCCTCTCTGGTGGTCTCGAAAAAGAAATTAATAGAGGAGAAACAGCATGCATGGGACGCTGAAAACAAAGCCTACAAGCCCGATTTAAACTAAAGACAGTTTCTGCTGAGGGACAGGCGGGAACTGAGTCACGAGAGAGACGTCTCAGACGGAAGTGGCGAGCCTCCAATATGTGCTCGGCCTCCCATACCAAAGAAGTAGCCCTACCAAAAGGACTTGTTGGAGATAAATGCACTGCACAAGTAACCATAGAAGGTAAAGAGTGCAGCTGCTTACTCGATACAGGCTCCCAAGTGACAACGATCCCGAATTCCTTCTATCAAGAGAACATGTCTCATCTACCCATCCACTCCTTATACGACCTGCTTGAAGTGGAAGGAGCCAACGGTCAGGAAATTCCCTACCTCGGCTACATCGAAACTACAATCAAGTTTCCCAAGAGCATGTTCGGAGTAGATGTCGCCAGACCCCCACGGGAAGTATCCAGGTCTAAGGTTAAGGTGTGCAAATGCACGGATACACTTCCCAAAGGGCTCAGCCGACCTACCACAACGAATTTCCCCAAGACCACAAACAGACACGGGAGAATGATTTGAGAAACAGTAAGAAAGCTTTTATTGTAGGAAAAATAGATATCTAACACAATGGTTATACTTTACATAAATAATTACTAGTTAACCTATTTAAAAGACCCACGCATCCTAGGCCTGGGGGTAGTTAAAAAGGAGGAAGCGCTCAATGCCCTGACAGTCCACCCCCAGGCTGTTACTCCCACCCACGCTACCTATCCCTGCCCTTGAGGCACTACACACGTGACTAAAAGTGCTCACCCTGCACACGGGTCTATGACTATCACACACTAGTCTAGAATCACACTACACCGCAAAACACAGCTCACTGCAAATAGCCTAAAATAGGTATATATATCACACCATCTCTCGGGGAGTCACGGCAAATGATTATAGAGAACACAGGTTATGTAAATACACACTAAGTGTCACACAGCAACTAAGGGGGCTGGGATAGAATAGTGGGTGCTGCTCACCGCTAGGGGTTGTGACCAGGCCTAGAATACTCCTCTCATATCCTAACCTAGGTTTGGGGCAGTGGAAGCGCTGAGTTACAAACAATACAAAAAAAGGTTTAATTATGACCGGGGCCCGAAGGTGAGGGCTGGAAGGACGCCTCCCCCTTCCGCTCCTGTAGCCCCTCACGCCTTCGGGCTAAAACCGTTCTGTCCGTACTGGGGTGTTTTAGTATACTCCAAGCGAGGGCGTATGATAATGTCCTCCCGCCTGCAATGGAAGGCAAAGTCAGTAATAGCAAAGTCCCCCCGTTCACGGGTTCGTCACGATGCACAATTTATATATTCTCCATATGATAAAACAAAGAGAGAGAGGTAGTTCACAGAGGGTGGAGCGTCCAAACTACTGGGCTCAAATCTTCTACAGTTTTACTGGCTTACTGCATGCCGTTCTGATAATCTTCAGCTCCACGCTGTTAATATTATTCATAATTCCAATACAGTCACTGTTCTTCTATTTCTTCATTTACCGCTCGGGAAACAGTTCGCTTGTCAGGCGCGTATTCTGATATCTTGTATCCATTTACTCACGGCGTGCAGTGCTACGACAATGTCTCTCCTGTCTGAGGCTCCACCCGTTCTACAGCAGGGGGGACACCGCAGTCGGCAACATGAAAATGTTCCACTGGAGAAAAGCACAAGACAAAAAGAGTTGCGTGTCCTCGTACTCCTGCAGCTCCGCGTCCTCTGGTGTCGTCCTCTCGACTCCCGTTTCCTTCTGCTACTGTCCACCATTGATCCTCCTTTCAACAGCGCCAGTACTTCCGGGCACCGCCCCGCCAGCCAGCCAATACACTTCTTGCTCCCTCAAACGACACTCCCCAGCTGCGTAAGAAAGAGGGAACACATGTGTAGACTGCATGACTTTAAGTAGGCTACCCCCCCCTGGTGGTCCTGCACTCGCCTGCTGTCGCTGTCTTCTGCACAAAATCACCATCCTCCCAGGATGGCTCTCCACTCTCCCACGGGACTTCCTGGACTCCGTCTAGACAAGAAAGAAGGGACAGCATGGTGCAGTACAGTGACGGTGATTCGAATACCCATCATAGGCCGATATACACTTGCCTGTTATATCAGCCAGGTAAGCCTTTAGGTCCTCCTCCAGACCATCCCGGGGCACGTCCTCCTCTTGGGATCCCGCAGGTACATCCACACCCCCATACAGACACCCACATACCCCCACCCGCGACATAGACATCGAAGCGCCCACCCTAGCGCTGATTGTGCCTGATATGCGCTCCTCTCTGTCATCAGCGCTGATAGGCACAAACGCCCTAGATATCCTGTACAAGCAGTACGCAGATACCACATCTCAGAACTACCAATCCCTGCCATACGGCTACAAGGTAGTCTTGAAAAGCCTTGGAGCCAGACATAAACAGTCTGCGGATTCCAGCATGGGCGAAGTGAAACTACACAGGAAAGACCCTGAAACTATCGCTCCAGGTCAGACCAAAGTCCTCGAGGGATTAGTGAGTTGCAGAGCAACCAATGCAGGAAGATGGGTGATGATAGAGTCTCCAAGGTCAACGGCCTTGCCAGGTTGAATACTGGTATCAGATGGCTTAGCAGAGTGAAGTATCTCTCTGTTCTTCATTTATCTCTATCTAAGTTCATTGATCGTATAGTTTTCTATATCACCCTTCTCCTGCATTGGTTAGGTAGTTCTCAGATGTTCGGTTCAAGTAAGGAGAGACTGCTGACAAAGTGGTCAAAATAACTGCGGTGTTTATTAATACCACAGCTTAGGAATTAAAACAATTACATTGTCTCTTTGATTCAATCTAATCGTCTCTTTCATGTGGCTGTTGTCCATGCTCGGATCAGCTAGGGTGATCAGAGTTTTCTTCTTCCGGTGCGGTTCTCTGGTTGTTGTCTTGGTTTCCAGGCCAACACGCGCCTTCTCTCTCGTGGTTCGCTGGTCTGGTTGTCAAGGCAACCTGGTCTCCTTGCCGATCAGGCAGGGAGCGCTCGATTTCGTATCGGCGGAGTCTGCTATGAACCTCGGCTCGGTCATCTGGTCTCAATGGCTCTCTGTGTCATCGGCTCTCCCGTAGCCGGCTTGGCGAGTCTCCCTCTGTCGGTGGAGGTTTTCAGCGCTCCAGCTGCGATGCGATCTCTGTCATCGTCTGTGTCCATGGCTCTGTGTCTCCATGCTCTCAGGATCCTTCTCGCTGTGTCTCAGGCTCGGCTCTCGAGTTCTGTGTGTCTCTCCAGGTCCTTTCTGGTGTGTCTTCTTTTTTGTGTGTCGCCATCAGCCCTTTTTATCAGGGGGAGAGAGAGAGAGAGAGAGAGAGAGAGAGAGAGAGAGAGAGAGGGGGAGGGGGAGAGAGAGAGCGTCCCTGCCTGCCTATTCACGTCTATAATCTGCCTTTCCTTATTTGGCCATATTCCTTGTAGCCGGCTTGTCTCAACATGTTACACTTATTCTGCTGACACAACCGTTTCACCATAGAATCTTGCCGGGCTGTTTAATCATTGATTAGTTTAATGCGTGCCATCTCTTCATGCTTCTTGTGACAACAGTTTTCATAGTCTATGGGGAGACAGACTGGCTCTTGATGCATAGATAATAAAACATGAGCTATTTCCATCTACAAACTCTTTACCATTCTGTAATTGCATTTTAGAATACTAAGATAATTCTTTATTGTCTAGCCAGTGACTCACTGTCTTGTCTTCAGTTGGGTCCACTTTTTACTTTATTTGATTGAACTATTTATCTTACTGCTTGTTTTTCCTATTCTAAAGTAATCTGTAATCTAGGTTGTAGCTCTATTTTGATCACTAAGTATTTTGTTCAGTATTAACATTAATTAACAAACGATGTAACTGGTGGCATTCTACTGTGTAAGGGGAGATTTCCAAATAGTCTGTGTCACCTTTCTGACCTCTGGGTCTTCGTCAGCAGCTGCCGTGTATCTCAACTGTTATTTCCGTTTTGTTTTAGTTCCTTCCTTCAAAGATAATGATCTCCTCTCTTGTCAGTTGGAGGTGGCCTAAACCACAGCTGCTAACCAACCAGTGGAATGTGCATTAACGTCATAAACAGTCTTTTGCCCTATCTCCCTCTCAAGCCTAGGGTCACAGAAATAACTCACAAGGGGATATCTAAATGGCCCTTCTATCAATCAGCATTTTGTCTTTCTAATCATTACCTTGTACATTTCAGTTGGCTATGTTCATATTTTCATTTAGAAATATACGACAAGAGCTACCACGAAAACTGCCACATTGTATACCAGTCATCCTCAAGAACGAGTCCGACCACGATATCACCCTGTCCCCGAAGGTTGTGATAGCCGAGATACATGCAGTCATGAGAGTCCAGTCCCTCAAGACACTTGACGCAGAACTATCGACAGACCCTAACCTAAATTCAAAGCTCAAGTTTGACTTTGGAGACTCTCCAGTACCCCAAGAGTGGAAAGAGAGGATAACTGAACGACTGAACTCCATGCAAGAAGTTTTCACACACCACGATCTCGACTTCGGATGCACTGACAAGATAAAGCATCACATAAATCTCAATGACAAGATGCCATTCAAACATCGGGCGAGACCTATACACCCTCAAGATATAGAAGCTGTGCGCAACCACATTCAACAGCTCCTCGACACTGAAGTCATCCGAGAATCTGAATCACCCTTCTCGTCGCCAATTGTAGTCATCAGGAAGAAGAACGGCGATGTCAGACTATGCATAGACTACAGGAAACTGAACCTCCAAACAGTAAAGGACTCATACGCCCTGCCCAACCTGGAGGATTCCTTTTCAGCACTGACAGTGGCCGTGTGGCAATAAAAGAAACTTGAACTTGAACTTGAGTGCTAGATCTCAAATCTGGTTTTTACCAGATCGAAATGGAAGAAAAGGACAAGCACAAGACAGCATTTGTCTGCCCGCTGGGATTCTTTGAGTTCAATAGGATGCCTCAAGGAATAACAAACGCCCCAAGCACGTTCCAGAGGCTTATGGAGCGGTGCGTGGGAGAACTGAACTTGAAGCAAGCCCTCGTCATCCTGGACGATCTGATCGTTTTCTCTTCAACGCTAGAGGAACACGAGGAGAGACTCATGCGAGTCCTGAGCCATCTGAAAAATTATGGGCTAAAACTATCCCCCGAAAAGTGCAAATTCTTCCAGACCTCCGTAAGGTATCTAGGCCACATAGTGTCTGAGAAAGGAGTCGAAACGGACTCAGAAAAGACAACCGCACTGAAAACCTGGCCAAAGCCAACCAAACTGAAAGAACTGAGAGCATTTCTAGGATTCTGCGGTTACTACCGTAGATTCGTCAAAGACTATTCAAAGATAGTGAAACCCCTCAACGCACTTACTGCCGGATACCCTCCAATGAAGAAGCACGGAAAAGCTACAGTGAACACCGAGAAGTATTACGACCCTAAAGATCCCTTCAATGACAGATGGACCCCCGCTTGCCAGACAGCTTTCGACGCTATCATAGAAAGGCTGACAACTGCCCCTGTTCTCGGTTTCGCCGACCCCAAACAGTCCTACATATTGCACACAGATGCAAGCACACTAGGTCTCGGCGCCGCCCTCTACCAGGAGCAGCAAGGACGGAAGCGTGTCATCGCTTATGCAAGCTGCGGATTGTCAATATGTGAAACCAGGTATCCTGCCCATAAATTAGAGTTCCTTGCCTTAAAATGGTCGGTAACTGAGAAGTTCCAGGATTACCTCTACGGAAGACCATTTCTCACTGTCACTGATAGCAACCCACTGACATATGTCCTTACCACTGCTAAGCTTGATGCCGCAAGCTACAGATGGTTATCCGATCTATCAACCTTCGATTTCCAGCTGCAATACAGAGCTGGAAAACAGAATCAAGATGCTGATGAAAGACACCTCCCTGAACCAGAGCATGCAAACATGAGTGAAGACATCATTAGAGCCATCTGCGAAAGACACTTAGTTCGCGAAGTGATCGACAACGGCTCTAAAGAGACACCATCCAGCATTGCATCGGTGGTATCACTTGCCCTCCACCCAAGTGCAATCCCAGACAGCTTCCAAGGAGAAGATCAGCTGGGTGGCCTACCCGTCGTTCCGCCGAAATGAGAGAAAAGCAAAGAGCCGACACCTGTATCCGCCAAGTACTACAGCTTGTGGAGTCAGGGGAGAAACCCCCACCGACACTCAGAAAGGAAATCACCGAACTTTACCTTCTACTAAGAGAGTGGAACCGGTTAGAAGTATTGGACGGAGTCCTGTACCGGAAGAGACAAGAAGGCGCACAGACCCATCATCAACTTGTGCTGCCTGAAGACCTGAGACCTATGGTCTTAAAGAGCCTTCACGATGACATGGGCCACATGGGCGTGGACCGAACCCTAGACCTCGTCCGAAAGCGATTCTATTGGCCCAAAATGTCAGCTGAAGTAGAAACAAAGATCAGGACCTGCAACCGATGTGTAAGGCGTAAAGTTCCACAAGAGAAAGCTGCCCCGTTGGTGAACATCACAGCCACACGACCACTCGAGTTGCTGTGCATGGACTTTCTCAGCTTGGAACCAGACTCCAGTAACACAAAAGACATCTTGGTCATTACGGACCACTTTACGAAATACACAATAGCAATCCCTACCGCAAATCAAAAAGCATGGACAGTCGCTAAATGCCTAAACTCCACAGCGACCAAGGTGTGGATTTCCAGTCCCGCACAATTAGAGAGCTGTGCGAGCTAGCCGGCATCAAAAAGATACGATTTACCCCGTACCATCCAAGGGGAAACCCAGTTGAATGCTTCAACAGGACCCTGCTTATTATGCTGGGCACCCTGGAGAATCAGAAGAAAAGCCATTGGCGAGACTACGTCAAACCTCTAGTGCACGCCTACAACTGTACTAAGAACGACACTACTGGATTCACCCCGTATGAACTGATGTTCGGGCGACAGCCAAGTTTGCCTGTGGACATAGCCTTCAACTTACCTGTCAACTACCAGCCAGGCTCACACTCGCAGTACGTCCGCAGTCTGAGATCCCACCTTGAAGCAAGTTACAGAGTAGCTACAGAAAATGCAAAGAAGACGGCGCACCGTAACAAAGCCAGATTCGACAAACGAGTTGTTGAGTCTACCCTGCAGGAAGGTGACAGGGTTCTCGTCAGAAACATACGCATCAGAGGCAAGCACAAGCTAGCAGACCGGTGGGAAGCAGATATCTACATTGTAGTGAAACAAACTGGAAATGTCCCAGTCTATGTAGTGAGACCTGAAACCAGAGATGGTCCACTACAAACGCTCCACCGAGACCTACTGCTACCTTGCGGATTCCTTCCTACTACCCCTGAGGAAGATGGACCTACTGTAAAAGACAAACCTAAGCGACCAAGAACTCGACAGAGCCCAAGAGAAGAGAGCTTGAATGAATCAGAGGGAGAAGACCCAGATGATGACTATCTTGATCTCACTTATCACTATGACCATGGAGGTCTAGTGGTGGAAACACAACCCTTTCCAGTGCCCACTGTCGAGCAGGACCCCTCAGACGCAGTCATTCTTCCTGAGGGAGCTCCAGGGACAACTTATTCAAGTTTCTTTAATAGTTGTCATACAGAAGTACAGAATACTTTTATACAAAATGCTTCTTCTGAGTCTTTCTGTGCTTGCCATGAGACTCCGGTATCGCTTGCCTGACCGCAGCAGTTCAAAGAGGCAGTTGTTTGGGTGGCTGGAGTCTTTGATAATTCTCTTAGCCTTACCCCTGCACCGCTGCACCGCCAGGACCTTGACCTCTTCCAGGTAGGCCCTCTCGTCGTTTGCAGAGATCAGGCCCACCACTACTGTGTCGTCAGCAAATTTGATGATTGTGTTGTTGTTCCGCTGAGCCACACAGTCATGTGTGTACAGGGAGTAGAGGAGGGGACTCAGAACACAGCCCTGGGGGGCCCCTATGTTGAGGGTGATGGATGAGGAGGTGCAGTTGCCTGCTCTCACCACCTGGCGTCTGCCCGTCAGGAAGTCCAAGACCCACTGGCAGAGGTCATAGTTCAAGCCCAGGTCGCTGAGCTTGGCTATGAGTTTGGAGGGGCTATGGTATTGAATGCTGAGCTGTAGTCGATGAATAGCATTCTCACATAGTTCCCCTGCCTCTTGTCCACGTGTGATGCTGCTGTGTGCAGCAAATGGGCTATGGCGTCCTCCGTGGACCTGTTGGGGCGGTATGCAAATTGCAGGGGGTCCAGGTTGATGGGGAGGGAGGAGCAGATGTAGCCCTTTACTAGCTTCTCAAAGCACTTCATGGCTATGGAGGTGAGAGCTACAGGGCGGTAGTCGTTGAGGCAAGCAGGCTTGGAATTTTTAGGTACAGGGATGATAGTGGACTTCTTCAGGCAGGTGGGGATGACAGCCTGTTCCAAGGACAGGTTAAATATGTCAGTGAATACCGGGGCCAGTTGGTCGGCACTCGGCACAGACGTTTAGGACGCGGCCGGGGATGCCGTCCGGTCCTGCTGCCTTCCTGATATTAACTTTTTTAAAGGTCCTCCTCACCTCATGCTCTGTTACCCTGAACACTGAGTCTCCATCAGCAGACCCCCCCCCCCTCCATTGCCGTGGCTTGTAGGCTGGTGTTGTTATTCCCAGCCTCAAACCTCGCATAGAAAGTATTGAGATAATTTGCTAAGGAGATGTCACTGCTCAGTTTGAGGAAGGTGCCTTTGTAATCTGTCATCGTTTTGAGGCCCTGCCACATAGCTCTGGAGTCAGCCTGTTCAAACTGAAGTTCAATTTTATTCCTGTAGCGCCGTTTTGCTTCTATTACTATCCTCCTTATGTTCAGTGATGGGCAAGCTACTTGGAAAATGTAGCAAGCTACACTACAAGTTACTCTCGATTAAATATAGCTAAACTACAATGGAAGCTATCCCCAGAGAAATGTAGCAAGCTACACTACAAGAACATGGCTAAAATAGCTAGCTACATCGGCACTACTTTTTTTTTTTTTTTTACTTTGTGATCAAGTTTACACCAAACAAATAGGCAGGCAAAAAAATAGCTCAGTTTGATTGTTTATTATAAAACTGAAACAAGCCCTCGGTCTGGCTTTTTGTGTCATCCTTTTAACATGAGGAAAGAACTGTGGAAACGTAATAAATAAAAGGCAGTGAAACAATAATAAAATAAACACAAATATATACTCCCTCTATTGGAATGGAGACTTTTCAGCACAGGATAAACTACTGTTTCAACTCAAACCACAGTAACAAAATGACAATAACCTGGCCAAAGAAAAAGTGCAAGAAACATTTGTCTACAAAATAGACATTAACGAAATCCTATGTAACATTTATACATTCTTAAGTACGGAAATAAGCAGCATGGGGTAATCGGCATTGGAACTATACTACTACAGTATGTACTCAGAGTATAACACTCAAGCTTGACACTGCTAGACAAACAATACTATCCTTGGCTGCTAGATATGTAACTCACAAAACATTCCATGGCCACAGGTTGAGAACCACTGGTCTAGGACGATCTTTTCCCTATTTTTTTCTTTTCTCCACCCCCCAATGTACAGTGTACAGTGTCCCCCTACCCCAACCCCCCCCCCCCCCCCCCCCCCTAATGTACAGCCCCCACCCACCAACCCCACCAACCCAACCTCCTCCAATGTACAGTTTCTACGTCAAATGTATATACACTCTTTTTCTGGACACTTTTTGTATCACAAACAGTACTGTATTTGCAAATCTGATATGTCATAAATGTATAGATGTAGCAGTACTGTCTATCTGTATGACGTGTGTGTCATATATGTTATGATGAATTGAAAATGGGGGACCCTGATGTAAACAAGACGAAAGTCTTTCTCTGGTCTGCATCCCCTTAACAATTGTATGTATTGAGCTGTACTGTACTGTACCCATTCTGCAATCTGTTAATACACTTTTCAATCAATCAATCAATAATATTGTTCATAGCAGCTAGCCTATCTCAGACAGACTGTTAGTTAAAGCTGTTGATAAAAAGTGCACTGACTTGTGTGCTGTTTGGGAACAGTTGACAATGTTTATGTAAAGACAGTAAGGGTTTTCATCAGCTCACCTGAATATGTGTTCTCAAGTTAGTATTGGACGTGTGGGACGTCGAGAGCAGCTTCGTTTTTGGTTGACACAATAAACACCTAAACACATATGTTTTAGGCGTTTTTTCAGTCAAACTCATAAACGTGTCCAGGTAGGGCCATGGAGATGCAGTGTTGTTATTGTTGTTGACATCATCTTCATCAATGCCATCAGTGGAAACATCAAATCCCTCTGCCATTATTTCGCGCTGTTATTGTAAATTCATCCATTCATTCTCATTCAGTGGTCTGCGTTTAGATTTTCACTTCCTGGTTTGCGGCCTGGAGTCCCGCCCTATCCTGCCTCTGATTGGCCTACCCGTAATATTTTGGCCTACCATACCCAATCGTGAGTCGTCACTCATATCTAAACAAACCAACCAATCATAGTGGGTTTTTTACGGGGAGTTTTTTTTTCTCCTCGCAGATCTTCCTGTCTAGACTGCGAAAGTAGCGTGTAACGTTTCTCGTCGCTGCGTTACTACTTCGTTCTATAAACAGCTCCGCTACAGAGACCGCTACCCTGGTTAAAAAGTAGCGAGCTACCAGCACGCTACTGAGAATTGTAGTTAAGCTATGTAGCTTCGCTACTTGTAGCAAGCTACTGCCCATCACTGCTTATGTTGTATCTCGCCACCTTGTGGTCATTCATGTTGCCTGTCACAAGCCCGGCATTGTATGCTGTGGTGCACGCTTTCAGAGCATCACGGACGGATTTGTCTACCCAGGGTTTTTGATTTGGGTAAACTCTAATTGTGGTAGTGGGGATTGTTTCTTCCACCAAAGTATGAACAAAGTCCAGCACTGTCTCCGTGTAGTCATTAATGTTATCTGTGTTATCGCGGAACACGCCCCAGTCTGTACATTCCAGTGCAGCTTGGAGCGTCTCCTCTGATTCCACAGACCATTTCTGCACCTCTCGCGAGACTACCGGCGCGCACTTGATTCTTTGTTTATACTCTGGAGAAAGAAAGATGGCCGCATGATCCGACTTGCCGAAACTGCGAATTGCGAGTAACAGTGGTCTAAAATGTTACCGCCTCTGGTGTTACAAGTCACATGCTGGTAGAAGTCCGGCAATACTTTTCTCAGATTTGCGCTATTGAAATCGCCCACAACCACAATGGCAGCATCGATATTCGCTGTTTGGATTCTATTTACCTCGCCATGTAGCCTGGAGAGTGCGTCGCCTGTGTTAGCGTGTGGTGGAATATACACTCCGATCAAGATTATCGACGTTAATTCTCTCGGGAGAAAGAAAGGCCGGCACTTGATGGATATATACTCCAGGTTGGGGGAGCAGTGATTCGAAAGCTCTTTCACGTTGGCTGGATCGCTCCAGTTGTTGTTTAACATGAAGGCTATTCCACCTCCCCGCTGTTTGCCGGATTCTGCTGTACGATCCTTGCGGTGTATGAAGAAGTGATCGGCCGGTTGGATAGCGTGGTCTGGGACGTCCGGCGTCAACCACATCTCGATGAAGCAGAGAACATTACAATCTCTAACGTCTCTTTGGAATTGAATCCTTGCTCTGATGTCGTCCAGTTTATTGT
This sequence comes from Notolepis coatsorum, assembly GCF_963971535.1. Lineage (NCBI taxonomy): Eukaryota > Metazoa > Chordata > Actinopteri > Aulopiformes > Paralepididae > Notolepis > Notolepis coatsorum. Next base: position 53,830,565 of record NC_140168.1, read on the forward strand.
CTATTGATTGTACATTGGCTAGCAATATACTGGGTAGTGGCGTTCGGTGTCGCCTGGCTCGCAGTCTGTTTCGGACACCGGCTCTTTTTCCTCGTCACCTGGATCCTTTGTTGTTGCGTGGGTCGAGGTCTGGTCCGATTGTCCTCAAGATCTCGGCGGGCCACTGTTGTTGTTCGGCGAGCTGATCCAGAGAGTAATCCAGTTGGTAAGTTTCCCGTAATCCAATGTCTATGAGTGACTGACGGTCATACACATTAAATGCACCTACAGTTGGTACAAACAAAACTCTCAAAACTATAAATATTAACAAAAGTAAGCACAGTCTCGACGGAGCGCACAGATAGGCAGCCGGTCATAGCAGCGCCATGTCATTGTATGACCCGACGACACTGAACAAGACTATCCCATCCGCAGTGAGACCTACTGAAGGCAGTTTACCTGACCCAGATACAGCGGATCGGGAAAATTACTTACCTGACATGGATCAGGAAGAGAACAACCTACCTGAAAAGACCTTACCAGTTATGAGTTCAGAGGAGAACAATACTAACATGAATGAACCAGAAACTGAACCAGATGGACAGGAGGATGTCCAAGACAATGTGGAAAGAGAAGAGGAAAGAGATGTCAGAGATGGACAGGAGAATGTCCAAGACGATGTGGAAAAAGGAAAGGAAAGAGATGTCAGAGATGAACCCCCAAGAAGGTCGACAAGACATAGAGAACCTCCAAAAGTCCTGACTTATCCCCGACTAGGAAACCCATTAGTAACGATAATCCAGTCACTATTCCAGAGTCTAAGCTCAGTAATCACAGACTCTTTAGATGACTCCGACTCCCCAGAACCCCATAGGATTGTGATAATGGGAACATAAATAGTTAATGCCATTGAATAAGAACATAAATAGTTATTGCTATTATGAAAGAGCATAAGTAGTTAATATTATTGGGTACCAAGTCCTTTGAATTACAGCACTGCCCTTTAATTTGCTTCATGACGCGAGATAGATACAGTATCACGACAGCCACGCCTTGCTTTACAGCAGGTGAATCTGCACTACGCGCAGATGAGACACACAGCATCCACGGAGATGACGCAGCTGAACGTTGCTGCTGCCAAGATGAAATAGCATGATAAAAACAGTTATCAAACAGTTATAAAAGATTCCCCCAGTTGCAAAACCGAAGAAGCGTTGCAGTTAACCCTTGTGGCTTCCTGGTCATGATTTCTACTATTTTTCTACTTTCTTGACTTTGTGTGTGAGCACAGCGGTGTCTGTGTTTATTATTATTTCATGAAATTGGGGCCATATCTCAATTTTACATATATTTTCATTATGTCAAAAGATTATGATTTGAAACGCTCTAAAAAAAAAGTTAGTCATATAGGGTTCAGTATATAGTATAGTTGAATAGCGTCACTTTTCATCACATTTTTTTTTTTTTATCTCTAATCTCTAATTTTCACATCATATATCGATAAATAAACAGAATAATTACACCAGGCATTCAAAAAAAAAACAATACATACCTTTTAGTAATAGATTAGTACTAACCGGTGCGTATTAACGCTTACTAACGGCTATTTCTGACCGCTATTTCTGACCGAAATAGTCAACCTTTATTTTTTATAATGGCAGATTCTTATTCACAGGAATTTTGTCCATTTTTCACACGCTGTAATATGGTGTCTAAAATTTATTGAAATATGATGAATATGGATATGAATATGATTTTTTTCAATAAAAACAGACTTGGTATCAAACGAACACAAATATAAGTGGTTAAAATTCGGAAATATTTGTAATTTGTTACAGATATCTTGAGATTGGGCTATTAATGTTAATCATGGGGATTTTTTTTTTTTTTAATAGTAAACAGTTAAAATTATATGGCTTTAAACATGATGTATCATTTCATCTCTTAAGCCCAGTGAGTGTCAAAATCCTTAGGAAGCCAGTAACCTGCGGTTTTGGTGAGTTTCATCAACATTGTGCTGTTCATTGTCGAATACGCAAAATGGTTAGCTCCATGCTACAAGCTAATAATGCTACAAGCTAAATAACGTAGCTCATTCTTAAATGAAAAAGGAAGGAACCATTTCAGAAGTACTTATAATTGTATTGATATGCTGTACGATAAGAACATGGTCTATACATTTTGACTGTTTTGAGAGTTTAATATGGAGCGTGAGGAATGTCCCATGTGCTAGCGCACTTTAGCCTAACTTAGTATGGGACAGATGGACATTCCCACGTGCTGTGATAAGATAGCCTACTTTAGCTTAGCATAGCTAAAAGTAGCCTGATTGATTATTCATTCTGAAAGCAATGAAAGGATGATGAAGCGATAAAAGATGGTAAATAGCTTTTATTTTCTGAATGCCTGCTTGCAAGCAGGCCAGGTTTTTAGGTTTCCCCAGCACCCCGTTCCATCCTGGGAGCAGTTCCAGACCACCCATCACCACGTGTGCCCACGCGGGGACGAGGCGGTGTGCCGGATTATACAAGATGGCGAGCCAACCCACTGAACCTCTGATATAGCTCAAGGCTAATGCCAGCCTGATTCGAATACCCCTGTTGCTCAACTCCTATTACCTCAACAGTCCAGTAGGATTGAACTGATTGAACTTGAATCATAAGAACTCCCACGGATTGAACTGACCTATATCCTTTTCTGATACACAAACTGATTGAACGAGAATACAAGGACATTCCAAGGGCTTCGACCCCGTTCACCTTTTGTTATTTTGATATTGTATTTTGTATTTGATTTGATTTAATTTGATATATGGGTACTGATATTTCTCCTATAAGAAGGGAGACTTAAAGGGTAATTACACCCAGTAAGATACTTGAACCACTGATAAGATACTTGAACCACTGATAAGATACTTGAACCATTGATATTCTCCTATAAGAAGGGCGACTTAAAGGGTAAATGCGCCCAGTAAGATACCTGAACTACTGATGTTCTCTTGGTCAATATACCCAATAAGATACTTGAATCCCATTGATGATATTGATTATAGTTGAATCACTGATGGTTCTCCTGTAAAGAAAGAAGGTGTAAAGGGTAATTTCACTTAATAAGGTATTTGCATTCCCATAACCTAGAATATTCGATTTGGTACTTTTGTTGTGTTACACCTTCAAAGGAAGAGTTTAAAGGAGCATTTCACCTAATAAGGTATTTGTATAATCCAGCTCCACAATCTCAGACCGCTAGAGCCATGTCCTTCCTGAAGCAATACGGTATTTCAGATGTCTGGCGCTTCCTTCACCCCACCGCCAAACAGTACTCTTTCTTTTCACCAGTTCATCATACATATTCTCGAATTGATTATTTGTTTATCGACAACACATTTCTATCTCAAGTGCGTTCCTGCTCTTACGATAGCATTGTTATTTCAGACCATGCAGCAATAGTCTTAGAGCTAGCCTTCCCGGACAAATGTCCATCATTCAGGCCGTGGAGACTAAATCCACTATTGCTATCTGAGGACTCATTCTCGCCGTTCCTATCCACTAAGATCACATTTTTTATTGAGGTAAATTCTACCCCTGGCATGTCTATGTCCATCATTTGGGAAGCTCTTAAAGATTTTCTCTGCGGAGAAATTATTTCTAACTGTGCTCGACGTAATAAACTGCGCAACAGCAGACGCTCTGAACTTTCAGACCAAATTCTTAAATTGGATCATTCATATTCAGTCTCTCCGACACCTTCACTTTATAATGAAAGAGTGACTTTACAGACATAATTTAACCTCCTCTCCACCAGTCTGAGCAGCATCTACTCAAATCACGCCAGTCTTTTTTTGAATTTGGTGACAAACCTAGTAAAGTGCTGGCACTACAGCTAAAACACTGCACCGCTCAGAACTTGATCACGCAAATTAACTCTGCCACTGGAGAGATCTATATGGACCCATTGGAAATAAATGGTCAATTCAAAACATTTTATTCTTCACTATATACCTCTGATTCCCCTAAAGACCCCTCTCTCATGAATAGTTTTTTCGCAGATTTGGATATACCAGTCATAGACAATGATTCAATGATGCTTTTGGAAGAGCCCATTAGCGCTGATGAAATTCAACAGGCTTTAACTATGATGCAGAGTGGGAAAAGCCCAGGCCCAGACGGGTTCCCTGTGGAATTCTTAAAAAAATATTCCACCCAGTTATGTCCCATTATGGCTTCAATGTTTGAGGAATCATTTCAATCCCGCTCACTCCCTCCGACTCTCTACCAAGCCTCAATATCCCTACTCTTAAAAAAAGATAAGGACCCGAAAGACTGTGGCTCATATCGTCCTATTTCTCTCCTAAACAATGAAGCAAAGATCATGGCAACGGTACTCGCTCGATGACTGGAATCTGTTATACAAAGTATTATCCATCCAGATCAGTCTGGTTTTGTAAAGGATAGAATGGCTTTTTTCAACTTGTGGCGCCTTATGAATATAATTTACTCCCCCACGAGTCTCCCGTTGCAGAGGTTGTTGTTGCGCTAGACGCAGAGAAGGCCTTTGACTGGGTTGAATGGGACTACTTATTCTATACTTTGCAGAAATTCGGTTTTGGTGACAAATTTGTGTCCTGGGTCAACCTTTTATACTCCTCTCCAGTGGCATCAGTTCGAACAAATGATGTGACTTCGGAATATTTCCCCCTACATCGCGGTACAAGACAGGGTTGCCTTCTCTCCGCTACTATTTGCGTTAGCGATCGAGCCACTAGCTATTACCTTTCGCATGGACCGCCATGTCCAAGGCATCATTAGAGATGGACAGGAACAAAGAATCTCGCTATATGCGGACGATGTCCTGCTGTATATCGCGGATCCAGTGGCCACACTTCCACGTGTCCTTCACATACTATACGAGTTTGGTGTCTTTTCTGGTTATAAATTAAATCTAAACAAAAGTGAACTTTTCCCCATAAACTCTTTAGCTAGAAATCTCCCCCCCTCTATGTTCCCCTTCAAGCTTTCCCCAAGCTGCTTCCGTTACCTTGGCATAATGATAACATATAAACATTCTAATCTCATAGCGTCCAACTTCACCCCTCTACTGGAGCGCACTAAGCAGGATTTTATCAGATGGTCGTCACTTCCTTTATCACTTGTTGGCAGAGTGAATACTGTGAAAATTAACACATTACCATTACTGTATTTATTTCCAAATCTTCCAACCTTCATTCCAAAGTCATTTTTCCAAGCCCTCGACAGGGCAATATCAGATTTTATCTGGATTAAGCGCCCAGTCCGAATAAATAAAATGGCCCCCCAGAAGGGTCCTACTAATCACCCCAAAGTACCAGAAAATACCCCAAAATACCCCAAAATACCCCAAAGTATACCCCAAAATACCAGAAAATACCCCAAAATACCCCAAAGTATACCCCAAAATACCCCAAAATACCAGAAAATACCCCCAAATACCCCAAAGTACCCCAAAATACCCCAAAATACCCCAAAGTACCCCAAAATACCCCAAAGTATACCCCAAAGTACCATAAAATACCATAAAATACCCCAAAATACCCCAGAATACCCTAGAATACCCCAAAGTATACCCCAAAGTACCAGAAAATACCAGAAAATAACCCAAAATACCCCCAAAATACCCTAAAATACCCCAAAGTATACCCCAAAGTACCAGAAAATACCCCCAAAGTACCCCAAAATACCCCAAAGTATACCCCAAAGTACCAGAAAATACCAGAAAATACAAATTTTTTCAGATATCTACAGATACGTGATTTTGTTAAGAGCTAATTTGCTCAGTTCCCCCATATACCTCCAAAAACTGTGATCGACCGCATCTTGGAGTAGAGGTGAAGGTTGCAATCAAAGGCTCAATATCTAAACTATATAACATCATATCCCTATCCCTACCCTCCTCAGTATTGGCTATAAGACAAAACTGGGAGTCCGATCTAAATCATCAATTTACAGACAAAGAATGGGAAAATGCTCTTGCCCGAATACACTCTTCTTCAATATGTGCCCGCCATTCACTGATACAGTTCAAGCTCCTCCACCGTCTATATTGGTCAAAGACTAGACTTGCAAAGATAAACCCTGGCATGGATCCCACATGCGACCGGTGCCACCAAGCCCCTGGCTCACTTATTCATATGTTTTGGCATTGTCCAGCACTGGCCCCTTTCTGGACTTCCATTTTTAAATCGTATTCAGACATATTTTTTATGAATGTTGACCCATGCCCTCTTATTGAATTATTTGGTCTGACACCGGAGAACGCTGCAATATCTATTGGGCAATCCAATGCCATGGCCTTTGCCTCACTCATTGCCAGACGCCTCATCCTATTCAACTGGAAGGCAGCCACTCCCCCTTCACACTTACACTGGATGAGGGATGTTATGTCTCTTATACATATAGAGAAAATCAGATTTACAACACAAGGCCACACAGATACCTTCCACAAAACATGGCAGCCCTTCCTATCTCATTTCAAAACCCATATGACTCCTTCCAAACTTGGGACCCCATGACCCCCCTCCTTCCCCAATCTACCTTCCTGACACTGCTAGCCCACGTATGGCTGGGGAGATGGCATTGGGGTGGTCTGCTAAGGGTGTTAAATTTACTTTCCATTTTATTTGTTTTACCATCTGGAAATTACGCTACTAAAATGGAGAGTATTACTTATATTATATATTATTATCACTGTCTTTCCTATTTATATATATATTTTCTCTCTCTTGTTTTCTTTTAATTTTACTTCATTTCTTTTTGTGTAGCTTTGTCTGTCACATCTGTATTTATGGTTAATTATTTAAATTTTATTTAATTTTAATTTTTAATTTTACATGTATGTTTGTCGTCGCCCTCACTGGGTGGGATGGGGTGGGATTAGGGGATAGGAATGGGGAAGGAAATGGAAGTTATATAATTTGGATAACTGAAATGTATAAATCTGTACAAATTCTTCCAATAAAAAAAGATAAACCATAAGGTATTTGCGTTCCCTGCACATTTAAAGGTTTCAATTAATATGTTTAAACATTTACCTATTGAAATGATAAACTGATATAGTGTTTACTAATGATAAACTGATATAGAGTTTACTGACGATAAAGGATACATCCAATATCTAACCTTGAACCTAGCTTTTAGCTAGAGATAACCTCAGAGACGTCTGAACCAAACCTAATGTGTTGATCCAATCAATCTAAGACTTGATATCGAACTAACCCTCCTTAGAGGCGAGGTTACTGAAAGAACCTAAAAGGGATACTTCAAACAACTGCTACTTTGTACTATACGTCTATATGTCTATATGTCTGTATGTCTAGCTAGCGCGCTTATTAATAAACCGGTCATTATTATAATTCTGTCTCTGGTCAACTATTCTTTTAATTGTGCATATTATGAGAGTGAGAGTGCGGAAATACCACCACATCACCCCCATCCTCAAGTCCCTTCACTGGCTCCCTGTCTCACTCAGGATTGAATTCAAAGTCTCCCTGCTCACCCACAAATGCATCTACGGAAACGCCCCCCTATACCTCAAAGAACTCATCACCCCTCACTCCTCCTCTCGACATCTCCGCTCTGGCCAGGCAAACCTCCTCCAGCGCCCAAGGACAAATCTATGCACTATGGGAGATCGGGCTTTTTGCTCCTCCGCTCCCAGTCTGTGGAATGCTCTCCCTGACTACCTGAGAGCACCACAGACTGTGGATGTTTTTAAGAAAGGCCTCAAAACCCACCTTTTTAGTAGAGCCTTCTGTTGACCTTTTATCAAATTTTTTTTTTTGCTCCACACATTTTATGTTCTTTTACCAATTTATTTTATCAGTTTTATTATTCTATGTTTCTCTGCTATTTTATGTTTTAGTCTTGCCTATTTTTATATTCTTTCTTTCCTTTATTCTCGCTAGCTTTTAAGTCCCTTAACTGTAGCGCTCTGAGAGTTGCCCCGCAACTGTAAAGCGCATTACAAATGAAATCTATTATTATTATTATTATTACTCCTCTCCTCATTCGAACCTAGAACTGTGCCTGTGGCGAACAGCTGTTTCAGTAAGTGAGACAAGTGCTACATTTGAACTTAATCTTTGTTGTGTGTTTTATATCATGATCTTTACTGGTTTCCATGGTAACTACTACAGAACCCATATGCCTCAGCATGCCTCACCAATCTTTTACCAATCACAAGGGCACTACTACTCTGACATGGCATCCCTTGATTTTATGTTGGTTATTGCAGCATTTATAAAAGATTTGACATCAATAAAACGTCAAAAACATGAAAACTACAGTATTAAAAAAAAATCTAAATAAAATCAGATAATCATGAGTATATAATTCCAGTAGTGTATTATGTCTGTTGTTTTGACAATTTTGGTTTCATAATGTCATCCTCTCAGCTCCGCTGCTCCTATGATCAAAAATGTGTTCAGAGAAGCAGAGAGGTTAAAATGATCACATGACTCCCCAGGTCTATAGACATGGAAAGTGTTGAAATACACTTTTAAAGGGGCACTTCGCCAAAAAAAAAAAAAAATGCTGATTTTGTTTGACAGTGATGTCATCTGCGACATTGAATCCTTGTGTTGTGTTAATTACAGCTCCATGAAATTATGTGGATGAACAAATTGCAATAGTGAAGTGCCCCCCTTTTTTTTTTTTTTTTTTTTTTTTAGTGAAAGAGTTTTGGGAAAGAGTATCAGAGAGGCCCTTATTCCTTTCTGACTTCAAGGGTGATATACAGTGAGCACTGGCAAGTGTGATGAGGTCTTTTTAGGTGGTAATGCACATGACGAGAACCTATAGTCTATTGGGTAAATTAAATTTTTTATTAATCTCTGTTCTACCGCTAATGTGATGAGAGTACGCGTTAACCCTTTCACTACCACACTACAGAAGGTGGTTAACTGCTTGTAGTGTGGTAGTGAAAGGTTAACCTTCTGTAGTGTGGTTGTGAAAGGGTTAACCCTTTGACATGTGGCAGTGAATGGGTTAACATTCTGTATTATTAAAGGGTTAAAGACGAGCACACACATCTTTCTGCACCAGAGGCAGGTGCTATTTGCTATATACATACTACTACTTGTAGCCTATATGTCGTGGGGTAAACCAATACATGGAGAATGCCATTCACATTAGCATGTAGCTAACAACATCAGAGATCTTTTTGTGAGACTGTAGAAATCGTCGGAAAGGAGAGACGCACAATTTCTATCTTGCAACCACACCAAGTAAGTAGTGTGTCATTTATTATCTTCTTAGCACAAGTGACAGCTGTCAGATCTATGCCGTGCTAAACTCTGACAGCTCCTCGTCACCAAAAACCTTTTATGAATGACATTCCACCAGCGCGTCTTCTCTAAGCCCAACCCCCAACCAACCTCATTAAAGTGACAGTGCCCCATCAATACATCAAAACAATCTAATGGTGAATTATGTCCATAGCACCCACTACATACGTCCCCCCAGAATTCATCATAACAAAAGAAGTCAATGAACAGGAGGGCGGAGAACCCTGCCATAACGGCTCCGCCTGACCGCTGTAGCGGCCGGCACCGCTGTAGGGAAAACCTTAAGGGCCCTACGGCCACTCGGGCACAGGATAGGTGGCGAGGGGGTCTCGTGGGCCTTACTCGGAAGACTGGGCAAGGTAGGGGGTCGTCCCCGCCGTGGGGGCTGGGCCAGTCCAACAGGTTTGCCCAAGTCCACATGAGCCGGTTTAAGGCGGTCTATGGAAATATGTTCCAGCTTCCCGCCCATGTCCACCACAAAGTACTTGTCTCCAGCCTCCTGGACACGGAACGGACCGTCGTATGGAGGTTTCAAGGGGTCCCGGTGGGCATCGTGACGGATGAAAACATATTCCGCTGACTGCAGACTTGTAGGGACGTGCGACCGGGGAAGGCCGTGCTGTGAGGTGGGGACCGGCGTGAATACCTTAGCCTTCTCCAGAAGTGCTGTCCGCTGCTGGGCTGCACACCAGGGGGCAGTAATGTTAGGGATGAAATCCCCTGGCACCCGCAGAGGCTGACCGTAAACCAGCTCAGCCGAGGAGGTCTGAAGGTCTTCCTTGGGGGCCGTCCTGAGACCAAGCATGACCCACGGGAGCCGGTCGACCCAGCCGCTGTCAGTAAGGCTGGCCCGAAGTGCTGCTTTCATTGAGCGGTGAAAGCGCTCGCATAACCCATTGGCCTGCGGGTGGTATGACGTAGTCCGGTGTAGCTTCACGCCCAGGCTCTTGGCGACCGTGTTCCAGAGCTCGGACGTGAACTGTGGGCCCCGGTCTGAAGAGAGGTCGGCTGGAGTGCCAAACCGGGCGACCCAGGTTCCAATAAAGGCTCTGGCCACCTCGGCGGACGTCGTGCCTGACAGTGGAACTGCCTCTGGCCAACGGGTAGTCCTGTCTACCATAGTAAAGAGGTAACTGAAGCCGTGTGAGGGGGGCAGGGGGCCCACTAGGTCAACGTTCACATGGTCGAACCTCCTTTCAGGTACAGGGAAGTGCTGCAGGGGGGCCTTGGTGTGACGGTACACTTTAGCGCGCTGGCACTCCAAACAGGAGTCAGCCCAGTCTCTTACATCTTTTCTAAGCCCAGGCCAGACAAACTTGGCGGACACTAGCCTCTGCGTAGGTTTCTTTCCCTGGTGGGAGAGGCCGTGAACAGCGTCATAAACACGCCGCCTCCATCCTGTGGGAACGATGGGGCGGGCCTGTCCCATAGAGACATCACACAGGAGTGTGGTGCCAGCGCTGTCAAAAACCACATCCTCTAACCGCAGGCTTGAGGTGGCTGACCTGAAATCCTGCACTTCAGGGTCAGTAGCCTGGTCCGCCGCCATACCGGTGTAATCCAGCCCCAAGTGGATGGAGCTCACTACAGCCCGGGAGAGGCAGTCTGCGACAAGGTTTGCTTTACCTGCCACATGTTGAATGTCAGTAGTGAACTCTGAGACATATGAGAGCTGTCGCTGTTGACGGGCGGACCATGGCTCAGACACCTTGGCCATGGCGAACGTCAGCGGCTTGTGATCCACGAAGGCCGTGAACTGGCGGGCCTCCAGCAGGAAACGAAAATGGCGGATGGCAAGGTAGAGGCCGAGGAGCTCCCGATCGAAGGTGCTATACCTCCGCTCGCTGGGGCTTAACTGGCGGCTGAAAAAAGCGAGCGGCTGGCAAGCCCCGCCTACCCACTGTTCAAACACTGCGCCCACGGCAAAATCTGAGGCGTCGGTGGTGATGGAGATTGGGGCCTTAAAGGAAGGATGTGCCAGCATGGTGGCGTTGGCTAGGGCAGCCTTGGCATCCAGAAAAGCTTTGTCTCTCTCTGCAGACCAGTCGACCGCATGTTTTGGCGCTTTACCCCTAAGGGCCTCATACAACGGCCGCATAATCCGAGCCGCCTGGGGAATAAAGCGGTGATAAAAGTTGATCATTCCGAGAAACTCCTGCAGTGACCTAACCGTGGGCGGCCGGGGAAAATTCATCACTGCTTCCACCTTCATGGGAAGAGGGACCGCTCCCTCTTTAGTGACTCTGTGCCCCAGGAAGTCAATGGTCGACCGCCCAAACTGGCATTTGGCCAGGTTGATTATCAGTCCATGCTCATTTAGCCGCTCAAAAAGCATCCTGAGGTGGGACATGTGCTCAGCCTTAGAGGCGCTGGCTATGAGGATATCATCCAAGTATACAAAAATAAAATCCAAGTCTCGTAGCACAGAGTCCATAAGGCGCTGGAACGTCTGCGCAGCGTTTTTGAGGCCGAATGGCATGCGCAGAAACTCAAATAGTCCAAATGGAGTTATGACTGCTGTTTTGGGGACATCCAGCGGTTGGACGGGCACCTGATGATACCCACGCACAAGGTCCACCTTGGAAAACATTAATTTCCCTGAAAGGCGGGCAGAAAAGTCCTGAATGTGCGGGACTGGGTACCGGTCCGGCGTCGTAGCATCGTTGAGCCGGCGGTAATCCCCACACGGGCGCCACCCGCCTCCCGGCTTGGGGACAATGTGGAGGGGGGAGGCCCATGGGCTGTCGGAGCGACGGACAATGCCGAGGCGTTCCATGTTCTCGAACTCTGCCTTGGCAATGCTGAGCTTGACCGGGTCGAGGCGCCAAGCCCGGGCATAGACTGGAGGGCCGGTCGTGGCGATATGATGTTCCACTCCATGCTTGGCTGTAGATGATGAGAACGTGGGCCGCGTGAGGCCCGGGAACTCGGCGAGAAGGTGTTGAAACTCATCTGCGGCGGAGAGCATGCTAGAGAGTCTGATGGAGTCTGCACCCCCAAGCGCACCAGCATAAGAGCAGAATGTAATGGCATCAATTAAGCGGCAATTTTTAACATCCACTAACAGTCCATAATCACACAAAAAATCAGCGCCTAGAAGAGGGACGGCTACATTAGCTGTGATAAAGTCCCAGCCAAACCGTTGGCCACTAAAACACATTTCGTCATACCTGGTGCCGTATGTGCGGATGGGGGTGCCGTTGGCGGCCTCCATGGGGGGTCCGTGTCCGCCGGATAGGATGTCCACTCTAGACGCCGGCAAGACGCTCCTCTGCGCGCCCGTGTCGCACATGAAACGCCGCCCGGAGATGGTGTCCTGGACAAACAGTAGCCTGCCAGCCTGACCGACGCTCATGGCCACTAACGAGCGCCGGCCCGGGCATTTCCCGGCCCACTGAAGCTGCACGGCGGGCGGCACTGCTTGGCTTTAGGTCCAAACCGTGCATGATAATAACACAGCCCCGCGTTCGCGTCACGCTGCTGGCGAGGGGCTGTCGCTGCGGCGGTGAAGTTCCAGTCTCCCGGCGGTGAAACAAAGGCTTGGGTTGGGAAAACTGCCGCTGCACAGTGCTGTTGACCAGCCAAAAAAAACGTATCAGCCTCCTCGGCCAGAGCGCGGCAATCGTCTATAGTGGTGTTGGCCAGAGCGGCCCGAACCGGAGAAGGCAGCTGACGCAGGAAAAGTTGCATGAAAAGGAAATCAGGCTTGTGCTCTCCCAATAAATCCAGCATCCTATCCATGAGCTCCGATGGCTTGCTATCACCGAGCCCTTGCAAAGAAAACAATCGGCTGGCCCGCTCGGTATCGGAAAGTTCGAATGTCTTTAACAGATGAGACTTGATCGTGAGATATTTATCTCGAGCCGGAGGGTTCTTTAGGAGGCTCACCACTCTGCTGGCTGTCGAACTTCCCAGGGCTGATACCACATAATAATATCTTGTTGTATCCGAGGTAATCTCACGCAGCTCGAACTGTGCCTCCGTTTGCGCAAACCATGCCGAGGCTGACGACTCCCAGAACTCAGGTAATTTCAGTGAAACTGCGTTCGTAGACATGTTGCCGCGGAAGCGTCTTCAAAACGTATAACAGGGTCACCACTGTAGAAATCGTCGGAAAGGAGAGACGCACAATTTCTATCTTGCAACCACACCAAGTAAGTAGTGTGTCATTTATTATCTTCTTAGCACAAGTGACAGCTGTCAGATCTATGCCGTGCTAAACTCTGACAGCTCCTCGTCACCAAAAACCTTTTATGAATGACATTCCACCAGCGCGTCTTCTCTAAGCCCAACCCCCAACCAACCTCATTAAAGTGACAGTGCCCCATCAATACATCAAAACAATCTAATGGTGAATTATGTCCATAGCACCCACTACAAGACTAAACTATCCGCTCTTGGTGGTAAATTGTGTTGATGTTGGTTTTGTTTCATCAACAAATGAGAGGCAGAACACACAGTGAATGTATCCGTTTTTGTTTATTGCACTTTTATTGCACTTTGTTTTCTTGCTGAAAAATAAATGCTACGTTGGCTAAATGGCTCACGCGAGGTATTTAAAGATAGTGGACTGTTGTTTTTTAGCAGGAAGTGTAGTGGCATGTTCAACCTTTCTGATTGGTTGAAAATGTTCTTCATGTTTGAACTACATCGCCACCTACTGCTTTGGCATTGTACTACATGTATATCAGTGGAGGCTGCTGACCAGGTGAAGCACAAATTATTATATTATATTATATATTAAATAATATTTTTAAAACATCCCCCACTGTGTGTCAGTGGTCAGTGGACACAGATGAAAACATATTAACATTAGGTGACAGCGGACCTGACCAGATGAAAACATATTAGGTGACAGCGCACCTGACCAGATGAAATCATATTAGGTGACAGCGCACCTGACCAGATGAAATCATATTAGGTGACAGCGCACCTGACCAGATCAAAACATATTAGGTGACAGCGCACCTGATCAGATCAAAACATTTTAGGTGACAGCGCACCTGACCAGATCAAAACATATTAGGTGAAGGTGACAAGGAAGCCACAGACTCATACCCCCCCGACACTCAACTAACCGCCTCGGACAGTCCTTCATACCAGTGGTCATCAGGCTCCACAACAGTGGGCAGCGACTGCTGCCAGACATCGACCTAGAACTAATAGGAACCCAAGTAGGACAATAACACTACCTTATGCATACTGCACCTTATGTGGATACTGTGATACTGTGAATAATGAATAATGTATATTTCAGTTAGTTAGATAGTAAATTATATTGACCTATTTGTTTACACCGCTTGTGTTGTTTTCACTACCTGTACCCCCCCCCCCCCCCTTCCCCCATGCTGCTATGATGCCTGAATTTCCCCAAGGGGATCAATAAAGGAATATCTTATCTTATCTTAAAAGGAAAGATGAAATTACCTACCTGGGTTCCATCCTATAGAGGCAAATTGAAGTATATTCTGCTTCATTTATATCTGATTCTAAGTTCTGTGATCGTATAGTCTTTTACCCTTCTCCTCTGCATTGTTTGGTATTTCAGATGTTCGGTTCAATTAAGGAAAGAAGCTGACGAGGTGGTCTGAATAAAACAAACTGCTGTGTTTATTTCCATTTCTAAATAAACCACAGCTTTGAATCAAACCAGTACCAGATCTTTACTGTAATCTAATTGTCTCTTTGATGTGGCAGTTCTGTCCATGACCTGATCAGCTAGGGCCGATCAGAGCCTTCTTCTTCGGTGGTGGTATTGTTGTCTCTCGGGTTTCCCATGACAACACGCGGCTTCTCTTTGTGGTGGTCGCCAAGGCAACCTTGGGTCGTGAGTCTCAGCGCTCAAGCAAAGAGCGCTTGATTTCGTCTCTCTCCGTGGCAAGATCTCCTGCTGCGAAGCGATCGTCTATCATCGTCTGGGTCCATAGCTCTGTGCGTCTCCGGCTCGGCTCTCGAGTCTCCGGCTTGGTGAGTCTCTCTCCGTCGGTGGAGGTTCAGCGCTCCAGTCTCCAGGTCCCTTCTGTCCAGGTCTGTGTGTGTCTCCTTCCTCAGGATCCGTGTCTCCTCCATCATTCAACCTGCAGGTTTTATAGAGAAGAGAGAATCCCCCCCGCCCTTGCGCCGTCCAGTGCCGTCACCCCAGAGAGCATGCTTTTCTATTGGCTAGAAGGTCTCCCCTCTAAGTGACACTCATTTGGGTCTTGCGAAACAGCGTTACAAGGTGACCTTACAGAGGGGACATGAACTAGTTTCCTCTTAAAATGATTTACCCAAGTGTCCCTGAATGCGACCCTCATACAGATTGAAATCTATCACCCACTCAACCTAACAGTGGATATCCCAGAATGGCCTGTTTGGTCTGCTAGCTAAAGTAAACAGAACTCTTCTCTGCTGGCCTTCAGGCTGTAATTTTTTGACTTAAAGTTAGTTATTGGGCGCACCATCCCTGTTCGTTGTGTGGGGGAAGATGTGTCATCTGTTTGACATTTGGTCGTTTCTTATTTTTATGGCACTCTGGGCTTTTTCCTATAGCTGCTAGGTGAAGGGTGAAGGGTTGCACAGTTAGCTTTTGACTGAATTCTCCTGTGGCCTTTTCCAGAAACTGCTAGATGATTTTGATCCCTCCTGTAATGCTTATACGGGTCATTTTGATCAATTTAATTTACGACAATCCCTTCTCTGAGGGGTCTACCCTCATTATGTAACCAGTAAATTTCAAAATCAAAATGATATAATATTTCCATAAAATATAAACAATTTAAAAAAAATCAAAAAATCCAAAAAAATCCAAAATGCATCATTCCACTTACCTCTTCTTTTTGCACGTGTCCAAAATTTACACAAATCGAACTACCAAACCCCTTTCCATCTGTACAGTTACAAAATTCATCATTTCACCTACCTTTTCCTCCTTGCACAGTTATACACATTATCAGTTATTAATACGACATCCAGTTCTAGGTCCGTTTCTTTATACAAAAAGAACATCGTACCATTCTCAGTTTATTTCGTTTATTACTATACATTATCCGTGTAATTAGCTTCAATGTGTCTGTTTTGTGTAATTGACTCTGCAAGAAAAGATTAATACATCACACCAATAAAAGATTAACACTCTAAACATTGAGGGAAATTCAAACAAGCAAACATAAATCATTTCTTCTCCTTGAAAAGACCACTGAGGCCTCAATTATTCTTCGCTTTCATCCCTGTCAGTTATCCCTATTCCAACCTCCTGAGGTCTTTACTGCTAACTCGTTTTTGACTGTTTTTCTTCTTGTTGTATTTTGTGCTAACCACAGCCTCTTCTTTGTTGTATGCAGGTCTCAGTACTGCTCCGATTTTCCACAGAAGGAAACGATTTTCCCTCTGTCCTTTTTGCATTTTGGATTGTTATTTACAAACACACAATGGATTGGAAGGTCTCATTTTTCTCACAGATACATCTTTACTGTTCTGCATTTTGACAATACATTTTTCTCCAAATTACTTATCTATATATTTCACGGCTTCTTAAGTTAGCATTCAATCAAATCACCTTTGTCTCATTTCTTTTTGTGCTGTACTATTTTACTAGATCAAATATCTCAAGTTCAACACAATACTACCTCCACCCTTGAAAGTGGAATAACCATTATTTCACTATCAATACCTCGTTTCCAGACAGCCTCCTCAGTCCGGACAGTCAGCTCTAGACGAGGCCAATCACCAACAGAACCTATGTGCATGGCAACAAACCACAGTCCCTTTAAACACACATCCCACATACTCCGCCAGCCTTCAACAAGCCGGTGCAGAGTCTCCCATAAGTCAATCATCAAATTCACATGTCCGCACCCTACATGAACACTATTCGGCCAATGGCGACCAAAAACCTACCGAGCTTACCTATAGACAGAGAAACACGTTTCCCCAACACTTACCATATCCCAAAAACGTGACACAACCCCCCAGATTCTACATCTGGACTCTTAATGAGCGGAAAACAAACCATGAACCAGCTCCCGTCCATTCTCAGTTTCCAGCTCATTATCTCAGACTTTCCTACCAGTCTCGCTGTGTCACCACCACCTGCCAACCCTGACCGGCGAGAGATCCCTCCCAGCCAGCCAGTTCCTAAAAAAAAATTAAGTGTCAAACAAAAACAAAGAAAATTGCAAACAAACATAAACAAAACTCCGTGAGTGCCTTCATGCAACACACCCATCAACAGAATTAAACTATCAGCTAGAGGCATAAATACCCCCGCATAACCACCAAGACATAAAAATTTAAAATTAAAAAGAAACGAAGTAAAGAAATTAAATCCCTTTTTTTTCTTTTCTTTTTTAAGTCTCCTTGACCACCCTTGGATCAAGTATGTATAATTACTAACCACTCGCTGCGAGCGTGTCACATCATTCCACTGTCTAATATTGAATACCTAATATTAACTGTTTAATCTAGACCCAAGTCCACATGACCACAAAAGTCATTGAGGTGACCATTTTTCTCTCTCTCTCCAATCTGTGCAGCCGGGCCAGGCTGCACAGGTGGGAGATACCAAAAATCGTCCACCATACCATTCTCCCTCACGTTTTCCTCACTGCCACAGCAAGAGTTGATCAGACACACTGTAGCAACAAGGAAAACCCATGATTGGTCTATTAATTAACTGTTAGTACAATTGGCTCATGCATCTGTCAGTCATTTCATCTCTCCCTGTTAGTTGCACATCCATTTTAGTCGCTTCCACTCATAACCTAATGTACCAATGCTTCTATATATTTTGTATTCTATTTTTATTCCAATCAGTCCTTTTTCCCATTTTAACTTATTAATAACTCTATTTTCCCGAGCACAATTAGCTTCGCTTGTGCATTCCTGCTTCGTTCTTATTCAACCTATGGCCTTTGCAGACACAACCCCTTTACCCTCCTTCTGAGAATGACCCAACATACTGCAAGTCCAGCAGGTCTATTTTCTGATGAACTCATGCTGTCCGTTGGACTCTCGCCGTCTATTGGACCCTTGCCGAGCCCGCCACCCTTTGTCACATGACCGAGCGAGATGGCCGATCTCCCCACAATTCCAGCACACAGCCGACGCCGGCCATCCAGGCGGTCCCAGTTTACCACGACCCCAGCAGTCTCTCGGCTGGCATCCCACAGCTCCCGCCAGGTCCACCCCTCTCCTGTCCTCTGGTCGCATGTCCTGTTGCCTGGAGAAGAGAGGGGCATACCTGTCCTTTTCTGCTGCCTCTCCTCGGGCCTGTTCTCGTTGGGAGGGGCCTGGAAACTCACCCCTCCTGCGGTTCTGTTCACCCTGTCTCGGCCCAGTTCCCTGTCCGGGCAACGGAGCACAGGGCACTCCTTGATCACGGCGGCCTAGGTCTGACGCCCGAAGCATGACATCACGAACTGTACCACTCAACAGTACATTCTTTTCAGCCAGTTCTTGCTCCAGTCTCTGCATCTCGTGTGCGGCTTGACCAAACGCCCGCTCTGTCTTCCTCAAGTCTCGATGAACCTTTTCATGTCGTTCGAACGCTTCTACAAACGCTCTCTGTCTTTCTGGAGAGAGGCACGTCATCCTCTCCTCTTCCTCCACCCTGGCCCTCGCTGGCTGGCCCCTCGTCACCGGCCCACGCCTCTCATCCCCGCTTTGGTCTCGAGGGACGACTGGACATGGGAAACAGGTGGGCTGTAGAAACTGTTCGTGTATAGTTCCATACCTGCTGTCGGTCTCAGTTCCAGCCGTACGGCCAGAGTGGACTCCGTGGGACTGCTGTAACAACGCCGCTCTTCTCAGTCTCTTTCTCTGTCCCTTGGTTAAACTGCAGTCGCCTGCAATGGACACCCCAGCATGGATCGGTTCTGGTTGGAGCAATACCGTTGTCACTGGTTCTCTCTCCTGTATTGGAACCAAAGTCAACATTTCAAGTCCTTCTATCGTACTGGTCACATGAGAGAAGTCCATCCTATTCCAGTCAATCAGATTATCATCACTGGTAAAGTCTATCTGGGAAATGTCTGCAGAGGCTCTCTGCTTTCTCCCACCATTGACATAACTTCCGTGGGCCATTTCTATATTGTTTTATACTACGGGTTATTTAAACAGACTGATTGTTTACTCTCGTTTCTGTTATTCTATTGTTATTGCTTCTAACGCTTCAGTTGTTCCTATCAATGTTCCACTAAGGTGAACTTCCTATGTTACAGTCATTCACTCCACTTTCAAACACTCCTGCAATAACCGTTTGAAAAAACAAGTTTCTCCGTCTCTAAAACTATTTCTACTTACTTGAGTTAAAACCACTCACACTGTCAAACTTTTACTGTGCAGACAAGGATTGATAACTGGCTTATCATTCATACTTATACCAAGGCTTATATAGCCGTTTCCCCAGTTGGTTATCGAAATCGTCAGAGCTCCAACTGTTCGGCCGAGCACCTGCGCAGAAAGAAAGCAAAAACATCCAACTTAACATCAGTGGCATTTCCCTGTTATTTCCACTATCTGTTATGCATTGGAAATGTCGGGCAACACTATACTAATATTTTTAGAGTGATTTGGTGTGATCTGCTGGAATATAACAATACAGCTTATCTTGTCATTTTCCGTTCCTCCAACAGGAAAAACTGGAGGTTCCAATCCCCTGTGTGTTCTTTTCACCTGATTCTCTGGGAAACATAATCATTAGCCTCCTATCAATTGTCTAATAATCTATGTAAACCTGGTTAGCCATCTGTTCCAATTTCTTTTTGCTTTGATGAATCCGTTCATCCTGATCCTATTTCATACTTTAAATTACCGTTTAGCGTATTGACTAAATGTAATATTAACTTTCGCTTCCCACCTTTCATACAACATCAATTTCATTTATCTTCACACACACACTTACATTCTTACACACAACCACTTCCCCCTCACAACACTAAAAAAAATCCTTTAGTGTTGTCACTGCTTCCAACTACCAATCAGGGAAAACTAAAGATCACTAAAACCCTGACCGTCATATAGCTCAGTTGTTCATGTTATTAAACTCACGGACACCTGCACTATACCACTCCAATATCCTCCCAGTTCCTTAAATACACAAAGAACCGTCAACTCACAGCCCAAAGCGTTTTCCCTTCAGTTTCGAACCTGAACGGAAACACCCCAAGCTCCTTTTCTCAAAGAATATCACAACTCATCCTACCATCACCTGCACCTAGCCAGGCCAGCGCTCCTCCGGTCCCCACTCCACATACACAATAACAACGCAGCTCAAACAAACATCCAACCAATAACACACAACATGCCGCAAAGCTAACCCTGTTTCCAAGGACCCCAACACGGGTCCACCACCCAACCCAGCAATGGCCTGCAGCCTACCCACAAACCATCCTCAGGCAAGCCATTGAGGGGGGGCACACGTGGAAAAAGGAAGGGATGGAGAACCACAGGGAGAAATACAAGGAGAGACAGAGGGGGGGCGGAGGGAAGAGAAAAAGGAGGGAGGGATACAGGGATACAGGGACTGAGGGGGGGAGACAGAGACGGAGGAAGGGGGGGGGGGGCTCTCAATTCAACATTAACTATAACAAAAACCGTCTATACTTAATCAGCAGACTTCACCGTATCGCCTGGTCCAGTTAACCCACAGGACTTCAAACACTATCTCCATCAACTGCTGCCAACTTTAACTCAAATCAAACCCTACTTCAATCAGACTAAAAGAGTCTGCATGGAGCTCCTAATATCTAACACTATACTTTAAATCCCACCGCCGGGGCACTACAACCTGACTAAACCACCTATGCAAACCTGGCAGCCCAACAGTACCAAGCAGGGAGCTAGAGACAAAGGAGGGGGAGAGAGATAGAGGGAGGGGGGGAGGGCTCCAAAATGAACATTAATTTATCCTTATGCAAACCTAACTTAGAAAGTAAACACTACATCAACATAACCCATGCTTTCAGCCTTACCATAAAGTCAATCTACCCTGAATAAAGCTCCCTTTGAGAACCTGTTATCTCAACAAAATCAAAGAGAGGGATCGAGCAGAGAGAGCGGCAGGGAGGGAGGGAGGGAGACAGGGAGGGAGGGGAGAGCGAGAGGGAGGGGAGAGCAAGAGCGGCAGGGAGGGAGAGAGGGACGAAGGGAGAGAGGGATCGAGAGCGATAGAGAGAGGCAGGGAAGGAGGGAGGGAGGGAGGCAGGGAGGGAGGGAGGGAGAGAGGGAGGGGAGAGTGAGAGAGGGAGGAAGAGATACGGAGGAGAAGGGGGGGGGGGTTCACGCGACCCGTCACAGCACACAACGCCGCTGGTCTCACCTCAACTAGTCCTGTCCAACATCGCCCCCTATAGCCCTTCACTGTCTACTGCCTTAACAAAAGCCCATAGCCCATCCCCCATGTACTGACCGACCGCGGCGCACATGCGCAGACTGACACATACCGTCTACATGTCCCAACCCGTCATTCACATTAGCTGCCTATCATTGGAACAAACTACCCTATCCAAAGTTACAAACAACTCACACATCCATCACATTTCTATCCCACTAGTGCCATTATACTGGGCCCACAACAAATATAGATTGATAACTAAACAAGTATATACATTCGACATCAAAAACTGGAAAAACCGATAAAAATAATTACAAATTCCCAAAGATGGTCGCTACTTAAAAACCTATAATAACCACAAAATGTCCACTACTGCTCCCCGTCCACATGTGAAGGAGAGGTGTAACAGTCAAAGAGGCAATACCTCCCTCTGCTGGAACGTTTCGTTCATCACCTCCATTGCACTACAGTATCCACAACGTCCTGCAGGAGGCGCCCTCACCCTCCTCCACAAGTGCGTCATCACGCAGCACAACACCACCCGACGTCAACCCGACGTCTCACCTTTAATAATAAAACCACAATTCCCAGAACCCCCTACACCGGAAGTCCCTGTCCACGCCTCTCTAAGGTCTCGTGCCAGCCACCAAGAGTAGCAACACGCGATATTCCCCGAGAGTTCAATCATGCTACATTGTTAGCACAGGTAGCTTAGCATTTTAGCTTCGTTAGCACAGTACTGCTAGCTCAATTAGCTTAGCTTAGCATCCATCATAACTTCTCCTAAACGGCCCATTATCCTGTTGATCCGAGCGGCACAACACATCGCGACGTTTACACAACCCCTGTCATACCCCGCAACATAACTTTAATTCTATTTAGCCCCCATCTACAGAACATATATCATTATCTTTATCCTAGTCCGCTCGCCCGTTTGGCCCCGCCTGGCCGAAATACACAGTATCTTAAATCCAACGCTCCCCAAGCCTAGACGCTCCCAGTGACGTCATCACCTCCAAAAACTCAGTTTATTTTGATCGCTTCTACATTAAATTTAGACCTTAACACCACCGATTTGAAAAATTTCAACGAACTTCACACATCATCTTGGTTCCATCACTCTCGCCATTCATTCAAATCACTCGATATCGTAACACAGCGTCCATACGATACTACTGTCGTCCTGCGGCTAACGTCGCCCGCTAACCTAGTCTCCATTCAACGGACAGTGTTATGGTTTCTCCGCTGCCGTTTTGGTCCCCAGTGTTTTATAATAATACAAAAAATACATTGGCATTCACTCATAGCTTCTAACATACATCCATCCCAACATATATACTAAGCAAAACATTGTCCTATTTATAAGCATACCATACAATTGGCCACATCCATTCTAAGCGCATTTCCTACCCTAAACCTCAGTTTTCTCCTTTCAATTTTTCCCACAAGTGCTTTCTATACCAAGGTTTTGAGAATCGCCTTACATGCTCCAGAATCTTTCTCCATACAAATTAAGCGGATTCATATGCCGTCGGCTTGCCTTGGCAGTACACAATGGCAGACGTCTCTCCCATGTTATTGCATTAGCTCTACGAGTCTAAGAAAGACTTCTGTCACGTAACCTGGCGCGAAACTCTAATCCTCGGCTGTGCGCTCAATCGTTCAACCCGATCGCGCCATTTTACTTCATTACATTAGTGCCGATTCGGCTGTGCGCTCAATCGTTCAACCCGATCGCGCCATTTCTCTTAAATTACCTATCCCTCACCTATGAAGTGCTGCGTTGTTGCGCGGCCGAGACCAGAGCCAGGTTGTGAACCCTGGTCCCCGGTGATCTTCCGACACCAACATTATCCTGGTCCATTACATCATTCATTCTTACCCATAGCAACACCCCAATTTGAGACTGCTCGACTTTCACCAAATTTAAACGCACCATTATCTTACTTACCTTCAATCCTCGCTGTCCTCGGCTGAAGCGGTGAAGATTATTCAGTCGTAGAGGGCTTCGATGAGGGCGAGAATCTCTCGGTCCATTTTCCAGAAGTAGCTTTTCGTCGTCTTCAACCGGCTTTGGTCGAATGCAGCACGGGTCTCGGCACCAAATTGAAGTATATTCTGCTTCATTTATATCTGATTCTAAGTTCTGTGATCGTATAGTCTTTTACCCTTCTCCTCTGCATTGTTTGGTATTTCAGATGTTCGGTTCAATTAAGGAAAGAAGCTGACGAGGTGGTCTGAATAAAACAAACTGCAGTGTTTATTTCCATTTCTAAATAAACCACAGCTTTGAATCAAACCAGTACCAGATCTTTACTGTAATCTAATTGTCTCTTTGATGTGGCAGTTCTGTCCATGATCTGATCAGCTAGGGCCGATCAGAGCTTTCTTCTTCGGTGGTGGTATTGTTTTCTCTCGGGTTTCCCATGACAACACGCGGCTTCTCTTTGTGGTGGTCGCCAAGGCAACCTTGGGTCGTGAGTCTCAGCGCTCAAGCAAAGAGCGCTTGATTTCGTCTCTCTCCGTGGCAGGATCTCCTGCTGCGAAGCGATCGTCTATCATCGTCTGGGTCCATAGCTCTGTGCGTCTCCGGCTCGGCTCTCGAGTCTCCGGCTTGGTGAGTCTCTCTCCGTCGGTGGAGGTTCAGCGCTCCAGTCTCCAGGTCCCTTCTGTCCAGGTCTGTGTGTGTCTCCTTCCTCAGGATCCGTGTCTCCTCCATCATTCAACCTGCAGGTTTTATAGAGAAGAGAGAATCCTCCCCGCCCTTGCGCCGTCCAGTGCCGTCACCCCAGAGAGCATGCTTTTCTATTGGCTAGAAGGTCTCCCCTCTAAGTGACACTCATTTGGGTCTTGCGAAACAGCGTTACAAGGTGACCTTACAGAGGGGACATGAACTAGTTTCCTCTTAAAATTATTTACCCAAGTGTCCCTGAATGCGACCCTCATACAGATTGAAATCTATCACCCACTCAACCTAACAGTGGATATCCCAGAATGGCCTGTTTGGTCTGCTAGCTAAAGTAAACAGAACTCTTCTCTGCTGGCCTTCAGGGTGTCATTTTTTGACTTAAAGTTAGTTATTGGGCGCACCATCCCTGTTCGTTGTGTGGGGGAAGATGTGTCATCTGTTTGACATTTGGTCGTTTCTTATTTTTATGGCGCTTTTTCCTATAGCTGCTAGGTGAAGGGTGAAGGGTTGCACTGTTAGCTTTTGACTGAATTCTCCTGTGGCCTTTTCCAGAAACCGCTAGATGATTTTGATACCTCCTGTAATGCTTATACGGGTCATTTTGATCAATTAAATTTACGACAAAATCTTTCCTGTGACATAATGGGATCCAATGTAATAAAACTAAGTCAACCAACGAACTAGATTCCTGTACCGGATCTCCTCTCTGGTAAACAAGAATACCTTGAAGACTCTAACAGGAGCACTCATTCAAGGGTACTACAACTATGCTTGCACCTCATGGTACCAAAGCACCTCAAAGGCACTAAAAACAAGATTACAAACATCACAAAACAAACTGGTCAGACTACTGCTTGACCTTACTCCTAAAACCCACCTCACCCCTGTCCACTTTGACAACCTAGGATGGCTTAGAGTAGACGACAGAGTACAGCAACTTGCAATGGGTCTGGTCTACAAGATACACTACACCACTAAGATACCCATGTGCATGTCGAAATACTTCCCAAAGGTCAGTGAATACCACGACCACAACACCAGAGGGAGTTCCACAAATCATGTTCAACCCAGATAAAATAATTTAAAAAGTAAAAAAAAAAAAAAAAAAAAAATGAAAATTTAATAAAAGAAAATAGTCATAACTTAGAAATGAGATTGCATAGGTCTATGAATCGATATCGCGATTCTGTTTCGATTAATTGCCCAGCCCTACAGTGTGTACAGTAAGTTAGCTTGGTACTTTTATACAAAATGCTTCTTTATGTTACATTTTGTATAAAAGTATTCTGTACTTCTGTATGACAACTAATAAAGAAACTTGAGAAACTTGAGATTGGCCCGAGCTAAACCTATCCTCCGGACATGCAGCTGGACCCGTTTTGACTTTGCAATGCAGCAATCTCTGATTGGATTTTCAAGGCTGCCAATCATTCAACCTCCGTGTATTGGATGTCAAGGGCTGTCAATCAATCAATCCTCCATTCAATGGCAAGAGTTTAACTGCACAGACCGTGCTTAGATGAAGTTAATAGCCTATTTTGATTAGCTGTTATTTATTATTTATTTAACAATGGGTCACACCTGTGAAGTTTTCTTCACGAATAATTACTGCAGGCAATACTGCAGTGCAGGCCTGCTCAGAGCTGTCAATTTTGGCCATTTTTGAAGAAAAAATGGCATCACTCTGTGCTCAGGAGGCAAAACGATGTCTAACTTGCCTGCCATTACGTAGCGTTCTGAAAAACGAAACTGAAACTAGGGGGTAGAGTACCGTTTACCTCCACCATCTGTTCTCTCCCCTCCAGGTAGGATTGCATCCAGCTCACTGATAGACTATCAAAACCAATTGCTTTTAGCTTGTCAATCAGAATGGAGTGATTGACAGTGTCGAAGGCCTTTTGTAGGTCCAGCATGACCATGCCGCAGTATTTGCCCGCGTCCACCTCTTGTTTGATGTGGTCGTTCAGCCTGTCAGCTTGTCGCGTATTTCTCCCATAACACACGTTCGCTCGGCTTAGTCCATTTTTCCACATTTTATATATGTCATTACCATATATGGTTAATTACGGGCAGTTCTGTATGCAAATACTTAAAATCGTGCACGAGCACGGAGCATAAAACAAGTGGCATTTATCAACAGGGAGTACTTGCAGGTGTGCGTAGGACCTGTGTATAGGTCTTATAGCATATGCATGAGCCTGGTCTCTTTTGAAAAATAACAGTCTTGTTATGGTTTGACACCGACCCCAAACGCAACGACACAAGAGAGTTGGATTCAGAGTTGCCAAATACAAGGGCTTGTTTATTTGGTGACTAGAATAAGTGAAACAGGGAAAGCAGGTCAACAAGAAACAGGTACAATGAACAAGGGGCAAAGTTCTGCTGCTCTGCAGCTTCTCCCGGAAGGGTAGTCTTGGGAAGCAGGAGCAGACCTCTGTACCGCTCTGCAGACTCTCACGGCGGACCTCTCAGATGTTGTGCAAGACCGAGAGAGGGAGAGAGGGAACGGGTCAGTGACAGAGCAGACTTGAAACGAGCTGGAGGACAGGGTGTTATATTCTTCGTGTTAAACAACACAGTGATGAGCAATATTCCAAAAACAGCCCAAGTGAATATCTTCATGTAAAACACACAGTGAGCAAAAATCCAAACACCGTCCAATTGTGAAATACTATCTTCGTGTAAATACACAGTGAGCAAAAATCCAACACAGTCCAAATGTGAAACAATATCTTCGTGTAAATACACAGTGAGCAAAAATCCAAACACAGTCCAAATGTGAAATAATATCTTCGTGTAAATACACAGTGGGAGGTGGAAGATCCCAAAATATTATTCCATAAAGGAAAGAGCAAAAACGTTAATGGCTGGGTGAGTGACTGTCTGACAAAAAGGTGGTAGACTTCAGTGTAAAGGTTACACACGAAAATCGGAATTAGGTCAAGACAGTCAGTCTAGAAAAACTCACCCAGACGAGCTGCGTAAAAGGAACAGGAACAAACAGTGGAGGCGAGCGCGCGCCACGGAGCAGGTATCCAAGCGGAGGCTTCTAGGAAAGCGGAGGCTTCTAGGAAAGCGGAGGCTTCTAGGATTTCCTGGAGAATAGCACAGTGAAACAGCAGCAACGGGGAAAAACATCCAGCGACAAATCAAGACGAACCAACAACTTAGGGTGGGGAAAACGGGGTATAAATAATGAGGGATCGATTGATTGAAAGGCAGTGACAGCTGGGGAATGTGATTGAAAAGCGTGGGGAAGTGAGGGAACCAATCAGCGACGTCTCAGATGACGTCAGCGGGGAGAAACGTGTGAACGAGGGAATTGAAATACTTGACAGAAAAAATGAATGAAAACAAAGCGAGGGTGGTTAAAGGAACAGAACGAGTGAGAAGGCAAGGACAGAAACCTCACAGTACCCCCCCCTCAACGGGAGCCGCCCGGCGACCAGGCCGACCCGGCTCGTCAGGATGGGCCCGATGGAAGTCGGTGATCAAGCCGGGATCCACGATGAGCTGCCGGGAGACCCAGCTACGCTCCTCAGGGCCGTAACCCTCCCAGTCCACCAGGTATTGGAATCCCCGGCCCCGCCGACGAACGCCCATCAACCGGCGGACCTGCCACTGGGGGTGACCATCCACTAGCACAGGAGGCGGTGGATCAGGAGCCGGAGGCATAAGGGGACTGAGGGAGACGGGCTTAACCCGGGAGACATGGAACACGGGGTGGATGTGCATGGATGCAGGAAGCTTCAGGCGCAGGGCCGCCGGACTGAGTACCTTCAGGACCTCGAAAGGACCGACGAAGCGAGGGTTGAGCTTCTTGGCCGAGGACCGTAGCGGGAGGTCCTTCGCGGAGAGCCACACCCTCTGCCCAGGGCGGTAAGTCGGCGCGGGAACCCGGCGCCGGTCGGCACCACGACAGGCGCGCTCAGATGTCCGGAGCAGCGCGGTCCTGGTGATCTCCCAAACGCGACGGCAGCGGTCGAGGTGGACCTGCACGGAGGGAACTGCCACTTCCGTCTCCAGTGCGGGAAAAAGAGGGGGCTGGTAGCCTAGGGAGGCCTCAAAGGGGGAGAGGCCGGTGGCGGAACTGACCATTGAGTTGATCGAGTATTCAACCCAGGGAAGGAAACGACTCCAGGATGCCGGCCTCTCGGCTGCCACACACCGAAGAGCAGACTCCACGCTCTGGTTCATCCTCTCCGTCTGCCCGTTTGTCTGGGGATGGTAGCCGGAGGAGAGACTGACCGTTGCCCCCAATCCCTTGCAGAAAGCCCGCCAAACCTGGGAGGTGAACTGGGGCCCCCGGTCAGAGACGATGTCCTGGGGAAAGCCGTGAAGGCGGAACACGTGGTGCGTCAGGAGGTCCGCCGTCTCGGCTGCTGAGGGAAGCTTGGAGAGGGCCACGAGGTGGACCCCCTTGCTGAATCGATCCACCACGGTCAGAAGGCAGGTGTTCCCCTGGGAGGAGGGTAGTCCAGTGACGAAGTCGAGCGCCACATGTGACCACGGACGGCTTGGAACGGGAAGTGGCTGCAAGAGCCCGGAGGGTGCCTGGTGAGAGGCCTTGCTGCGGGCACAGACCGCGCAGGCCAATACGAACTCCTTGACGTCGTTTCGCATGGTGGGCCACCAGAAACGACGAGCCAGGAAGGAGAACGTGCGATGGACGCCTGGGTGGCAGGCGAACCGGCTGGTATGGCCCCACAGCAGTACCTGGGACCGGACAGAATCAGGGACGAAGAGACGGCTCCTAGGGACGTTGCTTGGAGCACGTTGGAAGCGTAGGGCACGCCTCACCACACCCTCGATGCCCAAGGTGATGGCTCCAACCACTCGGGCCTCCGGGATGATGGGAGATGGGTCCTCAGAGGGTGGAGCCCCCTTGGAGTGCATCCGGGACAGGGAGTCGGCCTTCGTGTTGCGGGAACCGGGGCGGAAGGTCAGCGAGAAGTCGAACCGACTGAGGAAACTGGCCCATCTCGCCTGCCGACCGTTGAGGCGCCTGGAAGCGCGGATGAACGTTAGGTTCTTGTGGTCCGTCCAGATGGTAAAAGGCTCCTCGGCACCCTCTAGCCAATGACGCCACTCCTCCAGAGCCGCCACGACCGCCAGTAGCTCCCGATTGCCGGTGTCGTAGTTCCTCTCGGCGGGGAGGAAGCGACGCGAGTAGAAGGCGCAAGGATGTACCTTCTGGTCGGAAGGAGAACGCTGGGATAGGACAGCGCCCAGGCCAGAATCCGAGGCGTCCACCTCCACGATGAACTGTCTCTTGGGGTCAGGGTGGAGCAGGATAGGAGCGGAAGTGAACCTTCTCTTGAGGGAGCGGAACGCAGCGCATGCCGCTGGGGACCAGTCGAACGGCAGAGCGGGGGAGGTCAGCTTGGTAAGAGGCTCCGCCACTTGGCTGTAGTTCCGGATGAACCTTCGGTAGAAGTTTGCGAACCCGAGGAAACTCTGTAGCTCCTTCCGAGTGGTGGGTTCCGGCCAATCCTCCACTGCCTGGATCTTGCGAGGATCCGCTCGGGTCAAGCCCTTCTCCACGATGAAGCCCAGGTAGTCGACGGAGTTGGAGTGGAAACGGCACTTCTCCGCCTTGACGAAGAGCCGATTGTGGAGGAGGCGCTCCAGCACCCGGCGGACATGCAGGATGTGTTCCTCGAGGGTCCTGGAAAAGATAAGAATGTCGTCCAGGTACACCACCACGAACACCTCCAGCATGTCACGGAGGACATCGTTCATGAGTGCCTGGAATACCGCCGGGGCGTTGGTGAGACCGAACGGCATCACAAGGTACTCATAGTGGCCCCTGGGGGTCTTGAAGGCGGTCTTCCATTCATCGCCCTCACGGATACGGACAAGATGATAGGCACTTCGGAGATCCAGCTTGGTGAAGAACGAGGCCTGGGTCAGTGGCTCGAAGGTGGAGCTCATGAGAGGTAGGGGGTATTTGTTCTTGATGGTGATCTCGTTGAGCTGACGATAGTCGATGCAGGGTCGCAGGTCCCCATCCTTCTTTCCAACAAAGAAGAACCCGGCCGCCACCGGGGAGGAGGAAGGCCGAATGAGTCCTGCTTCCAATGACTCAGAGATGTAGAGATCCATCGCCTTCTTCTCCGGGGCAGTCAGACTGTAGAGGCGGCTGCCGGGAAGGGGAGCCCCTTGGCGGAGGTTGATGGCGCAGTCATAGGGGCGGTGAGGTGGAAGGGACTGAGCCCTGGTCTTACTGAATACCTCCATGAGGTCGTGGTACTCGGGAGGAACGGACGAGGGATCCGGGGGCAACTCACCAGCCGGTCTCCGGGGCGGGGGACAAGACGCCGCCTGTAGACAGCGGGCGTGACAGGAGGAGCTCCAGCCCCTGATGGTACCGGAGGCCCAGGCGATGTGGGGCTCGTGCAGCGCGAGCCAGGGCCTACCCAGGACCACCGGGACAAGGGGGGATTGGGTAATGAGGAACTGGATCCTCTCTACGTGGTTCCCAGCAATGGTCATCAAGACTGGGCCGGTCCGTTGAGAGATGTCGGCCAGGCGGTGTTGGTCCAACGAAAAGATCTCCAAGGGCCTCACAAGGGCCTCAAGAGGTATGTTGGCTTGGGTGGCAAACTCGAAGTCGAGGAAGTTCTCGTCTGCCCCAGAGTCGATGAGGGCCTCCACCGTGGCACGTTGGTCCCCCCAGGCCAGGGTGACGCTCAACAGATGGTCAGGTGGTGCGCGGCGCTGGGAATGGCAAAAACAGCTCACCAGGATCTCCCGGGGTCTTGGTGAGCCCGATCTTTTGGCCGGGTAGGGCAGTCGGCGATACGGTGTCCCGCACCTCCGCAGTAGAGGCAGAGACCGGACCTGAGCCTTGCCTGACGCTCCGCCTGGCTCAGATGAGAGCGTCCCAGCTGCATGGGTTCCTCCTCGCGCACCGGACGGGGAAGCCTGTTACCCACAGTAGTGTTGGGGACGGGGCGTCCAGGAGTCCGGGGTGCTTCAGGAGGTGACAGTCGGGCCCTCTCGCGCCTTCTCTCCAGGAGGCGTCCGTCAATACGGATGACAAGGCTAAACAGCTCCTCGAGGGAGTCGGGCACCTCCCTGGTAGCGAGCTGGTCCCGGACTGCGTCACTGAGCCCCCTTATGAAGGTTAGGCGAAGAGCAGGTTCGTTCCATCCGCTCTCCACCGCCGCCAGTCGAAACTCCATGACATAGTCCGTAGGGCTCCAGGGTCCAGACCTCGGGCTGGATGGTGGAACACTCTGCGGAGCTCCGCCACGAAGTCTGGGTAGGAGAACAAAAAATCTGCTTCCATTGCCCAGGAGGATGTGACCCACTGGGCAGCATGGCCTGAAAGTAGGTTGGTTATATAAGCCACTCGGGACCCATGAGCTGAAAAACGGCTTGGCTGATGACGGAAAACCAACTCACATTGCATGATGAATGTGGCACACTCCTCGGGATTACCGTCAAACAGCCGTGGGACGGAGAGAAGGGGTTCCCGAGGTGCGAGATCTGCTGGGGCTGCGGGGAATGTTCCTGGAGGGTGTGAGAGATGAAAAGTATTAACGGCGTCGCCCAGCGAGTTAAGCTGGGCGAGAATCTCGGACTGTTGTCCCGCCATAGCGGCCATTGAACCCTGCATAGGCAGGACCTGGTCCCTGAGGTTCTGCACCGCAGCCGCAGCCCGCTCTAGTTGGAGACCGTGATCCCTGGTCAACTCGACTTGAAATGCAAGTGCGGTTCTGACCCCCTCTGTGTCGGCTGGGGTCGTCATGTTTGGTTCGTAATGTTATGGTTTGACACCGACCCCAAACGCAACGACACAAGAGAGTTGGATTCAGAGTTGCCAAATACAAGGGCTTGTTTATTTGGTGACTAGAATAAGTGAAACAGGGAAAGCAGGTCAACAAGAAACAGGTACAATGAACAAGGGGCAAAGTTCTGCTGCTCTGCAGCTTCTCCCGGAAGGGTAGTCTTGGGAAGCAGGAGCAGACCTCTGTACCGCTCTGCAGACTCTCACGGCGGACCTCTCAGATGTTGTGCAAGACCGAGAGAGGGAGAGAGGGAACGGGTCAGTGACAGAGCAGACTTGAAACGAGCTGGAGGACAGGGTGTTATATTCTTCGTGTTAAACAACACAGTGATGAGCAATATTCCAAAAACAGCCCAAGTGAATATCTTCATGTAAAACACACAGTGAGCAAAAATCCAAACACCGTCCAATTGTGAAATACTATCTTCGTGTAAATACACAGTGAGCAAAAATCCAACACAGTCCAAATGTGAAACAATATCTTCGTGTAAATACACAGTGAGCAAAAATCCAAACACAGTCCAAATGTGAAATAATATCTTCGTGTAAATACACAGTGGGAGGTGGAAGATCCCAAAATATTATTCCATAAAGGAAAGAGCAAAAACGTTAATGGCTGGGTGAGTGACTGTCTGACAAAAAGGTGGTAGACTTCAGTGTAAAGGTTACACACGAAAATCGGAATTAGGTCAAGACAGTCAGTCTAGAAAAACTCACCCAGACGAGCTGCGTAAAAGGAACAGGAACAAACAGTGGAGGCGAGCGCGCGCCACGGAGCAGGTATCCAAGCGGAGGCTTCTAGGAAAGCGGAGGCTTCTAGGAAAGCGGAGGCTTCTAGGATTTCCTGGAGAATAGCACAGTGAAACAGCAGCAACGGGGAAAAACATCCAGCGACAAATCAAGACGAACCAACAACTTAGGGTGGGGAAAACGGGGTATAAATAATGAGGGATCGATTGATTGAAAGGCAGTGACAGCTGGGGAATGTGATTGAAAAGCGTGGGGAAGTGAGGGAACCAATCAGCGACGTCTCAGATGACGTCAGCGGGGAGAAACGTGTGAACGAGGGAATTGAAATACTTGACAGAAAAAATGAATGAAAACAAAGCGAGGGTGGTTAAAGGAACAGAACGAGTGAGAAGGCAAGGACAGAAACCTCACAAGTCTGAAGTTTCCGATGCAATAAAGAAAATTCACTTTTAGTGCTAATGAAATAGAGTAACATAGGTCTGAACTTGAGTTGTAGAAAAAGTTGTGTAGTAGTATTTGGTAACCATAGATAGATATATGTTGCCTGAAACTGGTGTTCAAATCAAACTAATGTGTTTTAGTCTTGTAGAAACATGTCAATCAAAAATAGGTTATCATTAAACCTGATATGCCCAGAGGGACAAGCTTAGAGAATGTGTGTGCTTGCAGAGACGTGGGCTCACACCAGGAGGTCATTTGCATACAACTGCTGGCAGCTGCAGAACAATAGATCAAGGGTCTGTTAAACTGGTCCTGTGGCTGATTATAGCACAGGAAGCCGGTATCTTATGCCCCAGGTCTAAACAGGCAGGCCAGGTCATCTGGTCGGATTACAACATGTGAGTACAGCTGCCAGGGGAGGAGCAAGCGTCTCCATTCTCAGTAACACTAAGTACATTTTCAAATGTCTAGTACTATACTTAGATTAGTTTGATATGAACTACAAATGGGCCTGTTTATATTGTGGTAATAATTCTGAATTAAATGATATGAAATATGACATGGGTATGACGGGGTATCACAGAGTTTGAAATTAGGCCACGTCTGAATCTACATTGGAAAATACTTAAAATGTGTTGAATACTAACTGTATAAAAGATATATTGATGTAAGTTAAAAGAATGATTAGGCCTCATGTAGCATCAAGATAAACTGTTCAATTATGATATCTCTGTTTATGTAATATATCTTGGGGTTAAACAACCAAAGTATTATGCTAGATATAAAGTGAAACTATTCTCTGGTCTTAAACAAAGTAGCGGGGGTTGGCCTGTTGAGGACAACCCCCTATTTCAAATTAAAACGTAGAGAGGCCGTGATTGGAGGAACACAGCTACTGACGTCACTTTGATGACATCACGCAGAGACTCCAGGCTTTTGATATAAGGAGGGTGTTGTGACGGTGGGAGGACACTCTGACACGGAACCACCAAGACAACACCTCACCTTTTCACACAGGAGACGACGCGGCAGAGGAGACTGAACAGACAAAGAACATTTGGAGGGAGAACAGACTTTTCTTTGTTCATCAGCCAGAGAACGAAGAACATCAACAACTTATCAACTCTACTTTAACATTAGTCTGATATAAGGGATCGGTGGCTTAGTACTTGAGTACCCTTATATCATTGCAGAATCCATTTTTCATTGTAATTACACTCTTAACTTTGAATTAAAACAGATGCTGTTATACACCTTCTCCTCTCCATTTCTCCTGCTGCTCCGCTGGTCGTCAAACAAGACCATATGGTCTTTTGAGCAGGGGCGGACCTAGCACATTTGGCGCCCTAGGCGAGATTCACCACTGCGTGAATTGTAATTTTTTTTGGTAATTTTTTATTTTTTTTATGACTTTTGCCTCTTCATAGTTCTCTAACGTTAGTCTTTCTTTCCTCAACGCTCAATTCTATAAACACTTGACCGATACCCATCAATGCACAGCGCTCTAGCATGTTCTGACTGTGAACACCTAAAGCTGAGGCTCAGACCGACCGACCGTTTTAGATTTTTGGCTCATTTTCCCTTATGTTAGAATTTTTTTTATGTAAAAATATTGGTTGCCGATATAGAGGGGGGCGCCAAAACTGCACAAAAAAAAAAAAAAAAAAAAAAAAAAAAATTGCGCCCCCCTCTGGGTGGCGCTCTAGGCGACCGCCTATATCGCCTGTAGGAAGGTCCGCCCCTGCTTTTGAGAGTACAAAGGTTTTTAGGTGACTTCAGTTGTTACTCACGTTTTTCTGTAGTAGTTAGTAGTCCAGAAGTAGTATTTCCAATCCGTTCAGAAATGAGTGATTAGGAGTGGTTTTGGTAAAAAGTGAGAAAAAAAAGAGCTCAGAAAACCATTTTCTCATTGACTCCAATGCATTCAAGGGAGAATTCTCTTCCTGTTTTCGCTTGTGACTTTTCACCTAGAAAATTCTGCCGTCTACTTTGGCGCACGCCTCACATATCGGTATGTAACTCGAGAACCGCTGAATGGATTTTGTCGCCTGAAACGGCAATCGACAGGCAACAAGTAAATATATATATTGTATGAAAAAATATGCACACCTCGCTAGAGGTCGCCAAAGTGGCGTGTCGCGCCGGTGGGCAAATCGTCCTCGTATACGGCCCGTTGCATGGTAAAGTTAAGATCAGCCAGGCTTCTTAGAAAGGTGGATAATCATCTTACTAGCAATGAAATGTCAGGCCACTGTAGTGAACTTGTACAGTATATTTACTTTTTATACTCAAGTATATTTAATATTAAATATATGAGCTACCTTTTGTTTTTAGAATTGTAAATAGATTAACCTTTATTAGAGTAATACTCTGATCAGGGTATAGGTATTTCTACTATACATCCATCACTGTCACTGCCCAATGTGACGGAAGCGTTTATGAATGAGGCCACAAGTCAGATATTTTTCTTATTTATTATCAGCAAGTAGTCAGATACATATAAACAAACGGTAGGAAAAGGACAGAGCTCGTCAGCGACATTGTTTTTCACAAGGTAATCAGTATCGCTTAGTAAAGATCATTAACACTTACACTCATACACACCCACATTCACACCTCCACATCTTTTTGAATTTGAATTTTTTTTACTTCCCATCTTGTGCAATAAAAAAATGAACATATTATGGTACATGAATATTAATTAAATTAAAAATTTTTACATCTTGCGCTTTATTTACAACTCATATTTCAAGAAACATAAATGAAAGTAAACGTTCCCTTGACTTACGTATTAGCCACATACTCAGAAGATACACAGAATAGTAAATACCCCAATCTCTTATCTCCATCAATGACACACACCGTCTCCACACTCATCAAAAATACACTCTTCCCTTTGGGTGGATTTTTTTACATTGATAATCTGTAGCGATGAGTCAGAATGCTTTGTACTTTAATTGACTTTCAGCCGGACTGTTAAAAATAGGCTTTGGTGTAAAGAGGGAAAAGATCTTCCTGCATTTCACAATTATAAACGTACACTGCAAACCAAACGCAGTGTATTGTATTCAATCTAACCAATTTGAATGAACACTGGGTTCATGCCTAATGGTACCTATACAATATGCCAGCAAAAATCAACAAAGACCAAATAATTGATTATTCAACTACAGGAATATTTGACCGCAATAGCTTGGGAGTTGTATACATCCCTTAAAGGCCCACCCGCTTTTCTTGATCCTCCAATCACAACTGTCGCTTTCCTCGAACAAACAAAATGTGTTGATTTTCGAAAAATACCTTCAAAAGTATTTTGTCAGAGGGAAGCGACAACTGTGATTGGAGGATCAAGAAAAGAGGGAGGGGTTTATGATAGATCCATTGTATTATTAAGGTTACACTGCACCTCCCAACACTATTCGATGCATAAGTGACTGCCTTTTAGCTAATATTTTGCATATATACTGTACAGTAACTTATATTCCCACAAACACCGGAGACCATGGAAAATGTCGTCAGGTGCTAGGGCTGGTGCGATAGAACCCCTGCAATTTCTTGGACTTCTTGTTCACCAGAATCACCCATCCGACTGCTACGTCGTCAACCTTCACAACACAGATCCCATCAAACAAAAGTATCAAGGCATACAAATAAAAGCAGTATGTGCAGGTCTTGGAGTGATCAAGGTGAACTTGTTGCATGGTAATTTCAAACAATACAGGGTAATGACTATTTGGAATCTGTTGGGTGCGCCGTTTTAAAATGTACCGGTAAGAACACTGGGTTGGATCGTAGGTTCCCATGATATACCGGTAGTATATCGAGACAGAATGAGCTCGCACACTCCCAAAAAACAAGGAAATATAGAATTTCAGTCGAGATTTTAATCACACCTGCTGCTAACACGTTGTTCTGTCTGACTGGAATCAACTCAATGATTTTGAAAAATACTTTCATTTTCTCTTCTTTTTCTGGTAAACCACAGGCATCATCTTTGCATAATACAATGTGACTTCCCTGCGTGTCCTCCTGCAGTGCCGGTTTGACGGGTTCATCTGGTGGAGATGATCACCTAACACCACATCAATAATCACGCCGTATTAAGCCACAGTCGAAAGAAACCATTGAAGAACAAACATAATAGTCAGTCAGGCAAAGTGATCGAGACATTTCTTTTGCAGCTGTACATACTGTAGGCTACAAAAGGTAACGTGGAGAGACCACAGGAAGAAAAGGAAAACAAATCCTATTTACATTGCGTCCCATCAGAGCACATACAAGAGGTAATAGAAGAAAATAAATATGAACAAACATTGGTGAGTTCCATTTTACAAAAGAAAGTCTACCTTTTTGTTTATTTTTTTTCTTTTCCTGTTTTTCTTAATTTTTTTACATTTCTAGCACAAGACTGTACACCATCTTGTATTGAGAGAGAGGCAGTTGCCTATGGCGATCGATGCTAGACATAAGTACGTATCATGCTGCACTAATATAGTGCAAAAATATGCCTGAAAAAAGGGAGAGAGAGAGGCAGGCGAAACCGATGATGGATAGCAGTGGTTCTGATAGCGAGGTACCGGTCTGGAATAAAAACGGAGCCAATTTTTGATCTGACAAATAATCCTACAGGAGTCTACAGCAACCACTTAGCTGTGGCCAAGGAGGGACAACAACTAGAGATGTGTGCTTTCAGGAGCAAAAAGATCTCTCATGTGTGTGTGTTTTTATGTAGGCAGCACTCTCCGACAACCTTCGTTTCGAAAAATACTTATTTTTTTTACAGACAGTAGTAAAATGGCAGAGAAGCAAAGGCAGACTTCCATAAGAAGATAAAGAATTTCCGTGAAGGCTCTTGTGAAACAAAGTATCAAAATGTAAAATCTTGAACAAAAATAAATAAAAAAAGGAGGAAGGAAGATTCTAGGCTACATTGGATGATGGATTCAGTTCAGGATTTCTCTGTTTTTGCGCATTTCTTTCGTCCAAATCAGTCCGCAGTCCTCTTCCCAGGGTCCCCAGGTGTTTTCTCACAGCCGCAGCCCACCATCGGCACTGAGGGTCCGTCGGTGGGTCGGCGTGACGACCCTGTCTGTCTGGCCAGGAGGATAGTCTCTGCATCGGCATCGCCGACAGGATGAGTGTCTCACATGTCGGCGTCGCCATCGTAGGCCAGCGTCAGAGGCTTCAGTCTGTTGTTCATCTGTCGTCTCTGGGGTTTCTTTGGCTTTTTACTAGAAGGGGAAGAGAACGGCAGATAAAGGATAAGTGAGTGGATATATAGGATTCATCGTTAGCCACTAGTTGTACTTTTCCTGCCCTTTTAACAGGATACCTTAAAAGGAACACGCCAATATAATAGGGAAATATGAGCTGCGTCGTCTCCAGAGTCGGACAAGAAGATATATACTGATTTCCTCTCAGGTAGAGACCTATCCCGGTGCTAGTCTAGCTTAGCACAAATGAATGTGAGCGGATATGGATCAGCTAGCCTAGCTGTTGGCCTAAAACACCCGCCCGGAGGCATGTATATTTTCCCTAACGCACTTTCACTTCCGTGTTCGGGTTCCGCAATCTGATTGGCCACTGACGTTTCTCTCAGCGGCAATCGCGTTACGCCTAGTTCTATCACTGGTTAAGCTTGGCGACTCTTTCGAAGTTGGTTAAGGTTAGAGTTTGGTTTAGAGCAGGGCGATAGACCACCAGCCCTGATTCCAAACTCTAACCTTAACCAACTTCCAAAGAGTCGCCAAGCTTAACCAGTGATAGAACTAGGCGTTAGCTAGCTAGCAGGCTGTTAGAGGCATAACTAGGCGTAACGCGATTGGCGCTGAGAGAAACGTCAGTGGCCAATCAGATCGCGGAACCCAAACGCGGAAGTGAAAGTGCGTTAGGGAAAATATACACGCCGCCCGGAGTTCTAAGCTAAGCTAGTGGTCCGTATCTGCTTTCATTAATTTGTGCTAAGCTAGCTTGTAGATGGATAGCTTTCTACTGAACACATAGAGAGGAAATTGGTATCTATCTTCTTGTCTGACTCTGGAGAAGACGATAAGCACATTTCTCATAATGTTGGTGTGTTCCTTTTAAAAGGGGAACACAACCCAATTTAAGAACTCTATTCCCATGGCCCAGGACAGTCCTATCAATATTTATGAACTACAGAATAAAGCTCAGTATAAAAAGTCAGACAAGCACTCATTGTCTCTCATTCATTGTCTATGGAGCAGCTTCAAGACTTTATAGTGATGACATCACAAGCCTGATACTTAGTCCCCTGGCTTTGAGAGAGAAAGAGAGAGAGAGTTGTTCATGCCCACTTGTATTTTAACAGGATTGGACTGTCCTAGACCATACAATAGGAAGAACATTTACCATTTCTTAAATTGAACGGTATTCCCCTTTAATTTAAGAAGTAGGGCTCCTTTGAAGCTGAGCCAGAATGCCTCCGTTGTCCCAACTTGCCTTTGTGTTTGTTTGCCTCAGGTCCCATGCATTGCTATGCTGAATACCATGCATTTAGTACAGTGGTTTAGTCATGCAGTAAGCAGCATTGACATAATGCTGTTTAATTACTAGCTATATCTTCAAGGGAAACTCTACACAGCACAGGTTAGAGAGGCAGCCGTATTAGCTCTTACAGTGTCTTATGTTCCTACATGTTTTGAGGCTCAGGAAGGAGAGATCTGATTGGCCACTGACGTTTCTCTCAGCGGCAATCGCGTTACGCCTAGTTCTATCACTGGTTAAGCTTGGCGACTCTTTCGAAGTTGGTTAAGGTTAGAGTTTGGTTTAGAGCAGGGCGATAGACCACCAGCCCTGATTCCAAACTCTAACCTTAACCAACTTCCAAAGAGTCGCCAAGCTTAACCAGTGATAGAACTAGGCGTTAGCTAGCTAGCAGGCTGTTAGAGGCATAACTAGGCTTAAAGGAACGCGCCGACATTATGGGAAATGCACTTATCGTCTTCTCCAGAGTCAGATAAGAAGATAGACACCAATTTTCCCTCTGTGCGTTTAGTAGAAAGCTATCCGGCTGCAAGCTATCCACCTGCAAGCTAGCCTTGCTTAGCACAAATTAATGGAAGTGGATACGGACCACTAGCCTAGGAATTCTAAGCTAGGCTAGGGGTCCGTATCTGCTTTCATTCATTTGTATGTGTATAAATGGTAAATGGCTGCATTTATATAAGTTAGCGCTTTTATCCCAAGCGCTTTACAATTGGTTACTCACGTTTTACCCATTCACTCACACATTCACACACCGATGGCGGAGGCAACCATGCAAGGTGCCAACCTGCACATCAGGAGCAATTCGGGGTTAAGTGTCTTGCTCAACGACACTTCGACACGCTGCCCGGGAGGAGGGGGTATTGAACCGGGAACCTCCGGGTGACCAGACGACTGCTGTATAATTTGCTAGCTTGCAGACAGATAGCTTTCTACTGAACACACAGAGAGGAAATTGGTATATCTTCTTGCCTGACGTGTACGACACCACTATACTCTATAAAACACCAGACAATACTATTTTGGGATACACACGATTATATACAAAATTACTTAAATATGACAACTCATAATGACACATAGTAAGAGGTGAATGGATGGTGAAGAGAGGTATTTAAAACAGCGATGGACAGGAGATGGAGTAGATGGGGATGTGGTTGCAATCCTCTATCTGACCACAAGAGAGCCCTGTTGTCTAGAGGGAGAAATGCTCAAATCAGACCTCATCATCATTCAGGACACTGTCGTTATTCACTGCTTGCAGTGACAGTGATATACTGCTATATGAATTTAGGTGTATTGTGCTGTCACACTTGCTGTGTGTCACTATGGACAAATGCCTGTGCAAGGTTGTATCTGTTTTGATACAATAAAATAATAGAAGAATGAACAATCAAATGTTGCAATTCAAAAGCTGTGAAGACCACTGCTAGTGCACACCTTCTCCAACTAGTTGTACACTACATACTAGTGTACTATACAACTACCACCATCACCACCACCACCACCACCAGTTGCAAACAGCTCCTGTACCAAAAACTCAAGTCTATCAGTCCACATTTAAACCAAGGTCTATAAATTATGAAAAACAAGCAAAAAGCAAAGCACAACTCGCTAATCTATAGACCTTGGTATGAACTAAACAGAGCTGTAAATAGAAATCTCCCGACAGAGGCGGCCTCTAAAAGCCTCTAAAAGGTCTTGTCCATGTTGGATGGACATCTCACCTCAAGGGGACTGCCCCTGTTTAAAACGATCCGACAGGCACTTATGGAAAGGAGGGTGGGGGGCACGTACGGACACAGGTTTGGAATGGTTGGCAGGAGGCCCCCATGTGACCTCGAAGGCCACTGTAAGGTTGTCGTGACCCCTTTAAGTGATGAGGGTTTCAATACGCGACTGTGTAGGTAGAAATGGAGGTGGGGATGGTAGCTGTTGAGGTAATGACGGAGGTAGATGTTGTTGTTGAGGTGATGGGGATGGGGGTGGGGTTGGTAGCTCTTGTTGAGGTGGCAGGGTTAGATGTTGTGTCTGACGGTGTTGTTGTGGTTGAGGTGAAGGGCATAGATGTTGTGTCTGATGGTGTTGTTGTTGTTGATGTGGTTGAGGTGACGGGGTTAGATGCTGTGTCTGATGGTGTTGTTGTTGTTGATGTGGTTGAGGTGACGGGGTTAGATGTTGTGTCTGATGGTGTTGTTGTTGTTGATGTGGTTGAGGTGAAGGGGTTAGATGTTGTGTCTGATGGTGTTGTTGTTGTTGATGTGGTTGAGGTGAAGGGGTTAGATGTTGTGTCTGATGGTGTTGTTGTTGTTGATGTGGTTGAGGTGACGGGGTTAGATGTTGTGTCTGATGGTGTTGTTGTTGTTGTTGATGTGGTTGAGGTGACGGGGTTAGCTGTTGTTGTTGCTCTTGCTCCTCCTGTTTTTCCTGCAGCTCTATGTGCTCTGTCCGTTGCTGTAGCTCTTCCTGTTCCAGCCTCTGGCAGTCGTCACAGGTGTACGCCACCGCGTGGCCATTATTGGGATCCATCCAGTAAAGGCCATCGGCGGGGGAGTTGGAGTTGGACTTGGAGTGAGGGCAACAACGACAGACACTGACCAGCGACGGATGAGGATGGAGGGAAGACAGTAAGGGTGGGGGGGGGGGGGGGAGAATGGAAATGGAAGAAATTATGAGGTAACTCAAAATTAAAGAAATTATATTAGGCAATGAATGGAATAAATGGACTTTGGTGTGGGTGGTTGGTTGAATGAATGATTGAATGAATGAATTAATGGATATATGAGTCCTTAAGACAAATATATAATTAAGCTTTCTGATGAGATATATTTTGAAACCTAATTATCTAATAAAGATGGCAAGTTGGAGTGCTGTACGCATTCACATTTAAAGACGGTAGAGGTTGAGGTGATTTGGATTGGAACCGCAAAAACACGGGTAGTCCAAGAACTTTCAAAATGGATATGGTTCTTCGTCTACTCTAAATGAACGAACGAACGAACGAACGAATGAATGAATGATGAATGAATGAATGAATGAATGAATGAATGAATGAATGAATGAATGAATGAATGAATGAATGAATGAGTAAGTGAAAGATTATCTGTACTGTAAGTGACTGATGGAGGGAATGGCTGAGTAAACAAAACGTGATGGTTGAGAGACAATACATAGATATAGACAAGACAGTGAGGGAATGCAGCGGCAAGTAAACATCAGACAGGTGCGCTATCTTACCATGCTAAGTAGGTCATGGAGACTATAAACACGAGAAGAACAAATGCCCCTGCCCCCACGCCGTAGACCCACGTCTTCAGCTTCCCATCTAAAGAGAGAGAGAAAGAGAGAGAGAGAGAGAGAGAGAGAGAGAGAGAGAGAGAGACATAACACAAAAGTTACGCAATAGCAGTTAGTGCAGTGATACAGCTAATAGGGTGATGAGCCAGATGTTATTGTATCAGAAATCAAAGCAGACCACCTTTGTGTAATGACCTCACACAAATGGTCTGTTGAGTCAAAATACTGGATTGGATCGGTACTCAGTTTATTGTATTGGATCAGTACTCAGTTTACTGGATTGTATCGGTACTCAGTTTACTGCCATTGGATCAGTACTCAGTTTACTGGATTGGATCAGTACTCAGTGTTGGTCGATACTTCATATTTACCACTCTTAATCTGCATTGGCAGTGAAAATAGCAGCCATTTATATTTCCTTCCTTGAGCTGAAGGGGGCAGCAGCGAGCTACGCAGAATAACTTCAGAGGAATCCCACTCTTGACATGTCCCTTTCCATCTATTAAATTGTGCGTAAACTATTGTGTTCGTGAATTCACTGAATACTGAATCACAAGGGTATTACCACCTCCTTCATCTCAAGTGTATATTAACATCTCTCTGAAGAGGCCCAGACAGGCTGTTTCAGCCTTCAGGTGAGGAGAGTGTTTAGAGAGAGAGTGTTTAGAGAGAGAGAGAGAGAGAGAGAGAGAGAGAGAGAGAGAGAGAGAGAGAGAGAGAGAGAGAGAGAGAGAGAGAGAGAGAGAAGA
This sequence comes from Notolepis coatsorum, assembly GCF_963971535.1. Lineage (NCBI taxonomy): Eukaryota > Metazoa > Chordata > Actinopteri > Aulopiformes > Paralepididae > Notolepis > Notolepis coatsorum. The sequence continues at coordinate 53,874,404 of NC_140168.1, forward strand.
TGACAAGTGACAACTACTGCGAGATGATTAAAAGTCCACATTGTTGTGAGTAGATCGTATGTGTCCTCGCCCACTGAGCTCCCAGGAGTGTGTTGATTGAATAGAACAGAACAGAACAGAATACTGTCCCACAACGGCAAACAGCAGTGATTGTGCAGGTAGTGACACAGTGAAAAATTACTTCTATCTCCTGTCCTACCAACGTATAATTAGTACAGAGGGTAGATAGTGCATATATTAAGTTAAGTTATCTAGTTTTACAGAGGGTAGTATAATAGTATATTAATAAAATGGTATCTCGTTTTACAGATAGTACATATTAATATTATGCTATCTAGTTTTACAGACGGTAGACGGTACATATTAATAATATGGTATCTAGTTTTACAGACGGTAGACGGTACATATTAATAATATGGTATCTACTTTTACAGAGGGTATAGTACATATTAATAATATGCTATCTACTTTTAAAGAGAGTAGCTAGTACATATTACTAATATGGTTCTACTTCTACAGATGGTAGACAGTAGGGGAGAGTGGGGAGAGTAGTGCCAAGGGGCATGTAGTTCCACCCCTGTTATCTAGAAAACCATAGAAGAAGTTGGTCATGTGACAACATATTTTTGAAGAGGCATCCATTTCACTCAACCTGCAGAGAAGGGAGACACCTGGCTTGAGAGGTAAGCACATTTAAGTTCAAAAAACTGTTTTTTGCCCTCCAAAGTAAAATTTGTATGATCACGGTTTTTTGATTGCTGTGTTTGAACAATTATAGACAACTTTGAAAACAGTTCACACATGTTTTAGTGCTTTAGTAAGCTACACCATGAGTCTATACAGTTAGCATGATGCTAGCTCAAAATAGCTGGGGGATGCATTTTTTTCAAAATGGTAGGCTTGGGGTGATTTGTGCCAAAGGGCCTGGGTTAAGTTGTGCCAGATATTCTCTTTGTTAAGTTGCCCCAACTTATTTTATTAACTATATATATATTACTTTATTGTATTTTATTGTTATTGTACATTGCATTCTTGCATTTTATCACTAAAACGATGTGATATTCTTAATTTTAGACCAAAATCAATCATGCCACGCAGATATACAAATGGAAGACAGACAGGGTTTCAACTCCTTTTGAGATTAAAATGATCTGTTTTACATAAAATTATCAATGGCACAATTTACCCCAGTGTATTCTCTCTAATGTCACAACTTACCCCACACCGGGGGCAAGTTGTGCCACAAAACCACTTTTTTTTCTAAAGCTATATTTCTGAAACAGTTTATTTAAGATCCAAAGTGATTGTCCCCAGGGATAAACTATATGTACATATTTTAGTTGGGGGCATTACTGTAATCCCCTTGCTTTAAAGGCACTTTAAGTAAAAAGTGGAACTACTCACCCCACTCTCCCCTACATATTAATAATATGCTATCTAGTTTTACAGAGGGTAGCTAGTACATATTCATAATATGCTATCTAGTTTTACAGAGGGTAGACAGTACATAGGTATTCATAATATGCTATCTAGTTTTACAGAGGGTAGACAGTACATATTTTAAAGAGGGTAGCTAGTACGGTATCTACTTCTACAGATGGTAGACAGTACATATTAATAATACGCTATCTACTTTTAAAGAGGGTAGATAGATAGTATATATTAATAATATGAACAGGAGTCATTACTTGCAGTTACTGATGTGTTTTCAGAACAGAACAGAACAGAACAGAACAGAACAGAACAGAACAGAACAGAACAGAACAGAACAGAACAGAACAGAACAGAACAGAACAGAACAGAACAGAACAGAACAGTGATTCCTTGGAAGTGAAAATACAAGAATAGAAATACAGTGACCTGGGCCAAAGGGCTGGAGGAACCAGGTGCGGCCGGCCCTGCCTGGTGTGCTGGCCGCGGGCTGGGTGGGGTTGAAGGCGCGGATGGTCTTGACGTCGGCCTTGTTGTCGCCTGCCGTGGGGATCTCCAGCACGGGGATGACCGTGCACTGGTCCAGCAGGCCGTCAGACGTCATCACCTCTGTATAGCCATCGTCACAGCCACACACACCCGCCTGGGAGAGAGAGAGAACACAGGCTGCTAGTTAGCCCTCCTCATAGGCACACACAGCCGCCTGGGAGAGAGAGAGAACACAGGCTGCTAGTTAGCCCTCCTCATAGGCACACACAGCCGCCTGGGAGAGAGAGAGAACACAGGCTGCTAGTTAGCCCTCCTCATAGGCACACACACCCGCCTGGGAGAGAGAGAGAACACAGGCTGCTAGTTAGCCCTCCTCATAGGCACACACACCCGCCTGGGAGAGATATATAGAATCAGATCTTGTCATGTCATAGAGTTGGGCGTTAATTCAATATTATCGTTTATCATATGGGGATCTTATTGGGATGAAATTATGATATTGTGATATTGTTTCACGCAATACTGTCATGTAAATTAATGATAACCACAATTAACTAATATCACATTTTACATTATCATGCAGTTAAATGTGACTGATTGGATTATTTAACTTGTGATTTTGTATACGTGAACAGATATCAGGAAAATATTCCAGGTGGTTATGGTGATGTGCATTTCTTTCTTATCGCCCTATCATATCATATCACATTATATAGCCTATCTTAGCCTATCCTATCCCATCCAATCCAATAAGATAAGATAAGTTATTCCTTTATTGATCCCCTTGGGGAAATTCTGGCATCATAGCAGTATGGGGGAGGGGAGGTACAGGTACATGGTGATAGTAGAATACATAATACAGGTAATACAATTATAGTACAGTAGAAAGGTAAAAAAAAAAAGGCAGTGTAAACAATATAATATAATTAACTCAATAAAATTGAGTATATGCATAATGAGCAAGTAGGCAGTGTAATCAAGGTGCAGATGAGGGTCTGTATGCCATATCAGTTATATTATGCATTACAATAAATATAGTTACAATTAGGGATGGGTACCGAATTCGGTACTTTTGAGGTACCGAACCGAAACACGTCGGTACTACCGAGTATCGAATCAAGTGAGAAACATTTTTTTTTTTTTTTTTTTATTATTATTTTTTTTTTTACTTTTTTTTTTTATTATTATTTTTTTTTTTTCATGTCGACGTTCACACGCACAATATATGCTTACCTAGGATTTGACTTGATTCAACAACAAAGCAGTCGGAGCAATGACAAGCCGAAAACTGTCGAAATTGTAGTTATTTGAAGTTTGGATTTTTTTTTTTACGACTGAGGTAGGTAAATTACATTTCTTGAGACTAAAGTACCGAAAAAAGGTACCGTTGGGTACCGGTATCGATTCACAGGTACCGGTACCGGTACCGGTATCGGTTCAAATGTGAAAGGTACCCATCCCTAGTTACAATGGACACTAGAATCTAAATATATACTATGAGTAAGTAAGTATACAGTATACACAGGTGCAGTATGCATAAGGTACGTATGGCGCGATATACGTCATATGTTCTACGTTGTCCGTTTAGGTGGGAGTCAGACACACTCTGTGATCAGACAACCTAGTAGTTCTCCAGTTCTGCTGCCGTTAGTTCTCCGGCTGCTGGCAGCGGTCCCTGCCCACTGTTGTGGAGCCTGATGGCCGCTGGTACGAAAGACTGGCCGAGGCGGTTAGTTGAGTGTCGGGTTGGTATGAGTCTGTGACTGAACGTGCTTCTCATCTTGACTAGCTCAATCCAATCCCCTCCCACTCCACCCCACCCTATGGTATCATGTCATTCCATATCATATCATAGTGTCATTTTGGTTATCACAGAAGGGAGGATAAGCAATATTACTTAAAGGCATATTTCTGGCTCATATCCCTGACATTTCAAAAGCCTTAAAACTCAGATCACCTCAAGTGTGTAATTGTTTCCAGACAGAAACAGCCTCTTGCTCTTAACACTTTCAGCGCCAGCCGTTTTATCCATCCTTGTAGTCAATGGGCCACGCTTTAAAAGATAGGGATTTTCACTGTGCGTCATGATGTTTGCAGGGCTATATCTATATTATAGCTATGGAGACAATACTATGGCTCATTTGACAGTCACTATCTATCGTCCAACATGTAAAAAAGTTTTTCATGTATACGTTTGCGTGTTATCCTGTGGTGAATATTGTATAGTTTCAGAGGGATCCTGGCTAATTCCTGGAAGCTGTGTTATGGAGCGCTATGTGAATTTTGCTAAAGGCGTTCATGTTGCTCGCCTGGACACGTTACTATTTCCAAATCAAAGGTATATAATAGGTATTATGTTTCATCATGAATGCATCAAAGGGGGGGGGGGTCGTTTTTTGATGCTCTGATCGTCAGCAACGGCATACGTTTTGGAGTATGTTACATATGATCGTTGCGATCTATGTGAAATCATTGTTGGATCAAAGTAGGTTTGATGTCATATAGTCCTTACCTTTACTAGGAGGTATCCCAAAAAGAATATTCCAATTGTCTGATCGCGATTTCCAGTATTGATGTCCATCGGGTCCCTGACATGAAGTGGCACAAGATATGCCTCAAGTGTGCTGAACACATTTCAAAGTGCTTGGATGAATCGATTCACTTGGCTTGGTCTAAATTCTCCGCCCTGACCATATACAATGTAACACACAGTGTAAAATAAGGTTTCAAAGGGTAGCCGATACTGCCACCTAGCAGGATTCAGCTGGTATTGCACTCTCGGGGTCTCAGAATGAGTTCCAATGGTAACACTGAGGTCCGTGAGACTGTATAGAATAAAAAAATCGGATAAAATAAAAAACGATGAAAACAATCGAAAACCAACTATACTCAGGTTTTGGAGCTCAGCGGTTGGCGAGATAACCCGACTATAGTCGTGGTTGGCCATGAATGAGTTAAGATACTGTTATTTCTCAGCAAAGATTTATGTGTCTTAGGCCCAGGTTACACAAGGGGAAAACAGGAACGTTGTATTTTCGAATGATTTCGTTTGCATGTCCAAGTTAAAAGGCAACAGTGTTTTAGCTGGCATTTTCATTCTCCTAGCGGCAACGCTCCAAGGGGGTTTTCTTTCTCAAAGTCCCTTGGAACGGTGACATGCAAACTTGCGCAAGCTGGAGACAGAGCCGTTCACGTCCAACGCCCATGCGCACTAGACACAGACGTCCGCGTGCCCTCACCAACGTGAGGGCTGAGAACATTGAAGAGAACCAGAAGAGAACAGGATCTAGCCATATTTTTCCAGCACTGGATTAGTCAACATGAATGACCAAATAGCTCAGGTGTTCGCGGACTTTCTTTAAAAACTATAATTCAGTTGATGGTATCACAGAACGCTAGAACAAGACGCAGACGCATGTTGGGAATGTTTCATGCGCACGAGCATCCCCGTCTCCGGCAGCAGCGTTATTGACCCTACCTGGAGCGCCGGTTCTGGATGAGGAATTTTGTCTATGGAGTTACGCTTCCTGAGGAATGGCGTGAGAACTTTAGAATGTCAAGATTGTCCGTGATCAACCTCAGCAAGAGACTCTGTCCGCATTTGGAAGGAATCACAACCAATATGCGGGTTCCCGTGGATGTACTCACAAAGGTAGCTTGCACATTGTATTACCTGAGCGACGGGGGCAGACAAAGGAAAGTCGCAAATTCATTTGTAATATCTCGACCATCTGTTTCTATCATAGTCCGACAAGTCTGTAAGGCCATCACCCCCTACCTGGGTCCAGAATACATCAGATTACCGAGAACAGAGGCTGAGGTGAAGTAGCATGTCGCCAGGTTCTATGAAACACAGAGAAGGCCTCACTGTCTAGGTGCAATCGACTGCACACACATCGAAATCAAAAGACCCTGAGGTGGTTCCACAGACTACGTCAACAGAAAGGGGAGACACTCTTTCAATGTACAAGCGCTGTGTGACTCTAACTACTGTTTTATGGATGTTGTTGTCATGTGGCCCGGCAGTGTGCACGACGCTCGCATCTTTGCGAATTTGCCATTGTGTGCTGCCCTAACCAATGGGACAATCCCCCCCTGCCCTAAAGAGCTAGTGCCGGGCGAAGAGCCTGTCTCTGTCTTTCTTCTGGGTGATCCAGCATATACACTGATGCCATATCTGATGAAGGAATACCCTAATGGCGGCACAACCGTACCGGAACGGTATTACGGGCTACAGCTTTGCAAGGCACGCATGGTGATCGAGTGTTCGTTCGGACATCTGAAGGCACGCTTTGCGATGCTCCGGAGAGCTATGGACATAAACACAGTTACACAGAGGACCTGCCTACTGTGATCTATGCTTGCTTTGTTCTGCACAATTACTGCTAAGTTCACAAAGAAACTGTAAGCGACCTGTGCGTCCATGCTGGTCGCAATTACGAGAGGGAGTTCCAGCCACCAAGCATAGCAACTAACGCAAGAACGGATAACAACGAGACGGAGGGAAAGCGTGTGAGGTGTGTGCTGACCACATTTTTTGATAGTGGGTAGTAGTCATGCCTACACTCTAGTTCAGCATGTTAGAGGCTATTAACGTGGACATTGTGTATTGAGTAGAATAAAGTATGTGAAGTGAAAATGAAACGTTCCAGTCTTCCCTTAGTGTAACTTCAGCCTTAATCTTTACCTAATCTCGCCAACAGGCTAGTGTGATCTGAAGAGGTCAGAGAGGCCTGCTGTCTGCTTTTGGAGGGTAGGTGTGTGTGTGTTTGTGTGCGTGTGTGTGTGTGTCCAGTAGGCGTCTATACTTTCCGCAACGGAGCTCAGTTTCCGGGTTCCTCTGATTGGCCGCGACCCCCACGTGACCCGCGCTAGCACGCCCCCTTATCCACCGCTGCCGCTGCCGCCAGAGCGGCAGAGGTCCCTGCCTTCCTCAATTTATACGCATGGAAGTATTGGTATTGACTACGCCGTAACGAATCATTAAAAAAATATACCGTTAACTGGAATATGTTGTGCCTTTACACATATGTTGGATTATGTAATTGGTTTGTCATGACAAACAAATAAAAAAATCGCGATTTACCCGCTGGCTACAACAACACACAGTGACTGCATGTAGTTGTTGTAGCCACCTCCTCAAAGGCAGGAATACTAAGCTCCCCCTTAAGCTCCAGGAGAGAGGAGAGAGGCTGAAAACCCGCAGTTCTTGCCCGACTGATTTGTCTGATGAATACCCCCATAACATGGAGGTCCCGAATGCATGGAAGTATTGATTGCGCCGTAACAAATCATTAAAAAAAGATACCGTTAACTGGAATATGTTGTGCCTTTACACATATGTTGGATTATGTAATTGGTTTGTCATGACAAACAAATAAAATATCGCATCGCCGGCTGTCTCTGGCTTGCTCCAGCGGACACCAGAGCTCAGCCAGCGGCGAGAATATGCTGCCGCGAGCCACATCGCTGAGCTCTGGTGTCCGCTGGAGCAAGCCGGCGACGCGATATTTTATTGGTTTTTCAAGCCGGCGACGCGATATTTTATTGGTTTTTCATGACAAACCATATTGTGCCATATGTGTAAAGGCACAACATATTCCAGTTAACGGTATCTTTTTTTAATGATTCGTTACGGCGTAGTCAATAGTATAAATTGAGGAAGGCAGGGACCTCTGCCGCTCTGGCGGCAGCGGTGGATAAGGGGGCATGCTAGTGTCGCGGGTGGGGGTATGTGTGTGTCTGTGTGTATTCATGGAGCGGTGGGATCTACCCATGGGAGTTCCCTCTCTTGCGTTACAGGCTGTGCCGTTGGAGGAAGCTGATTGGCTGGCTGGCGCATAGGGGCGGTGCCCTGGGACCCCGCGAACTCGCTCAAAAGGGTGGCGAGTATTGTCAGCTGGGGGCGAGACACAGAAGGACGAGACCCGGAGCAGAGGAGGAAAGAGAAACCCGAGGACGGCGACTGGTGATATTGCTGGTACACACGGCGCTATTGCTGCTTCCTGAATGAAAACGGGAGTCGAGAGGATGGTAACAGAGGATGCGGGGCTGTAGGAGTACGAGGACACGCGACTCTTTTGTGTTGTGCTTTTTCCTCCAGTGGAACCAGTTCATATCGCCGACTGCGGTGTTCCCCCCCGCAGTGGAAACGGGTGGAGCCTCAGACAGGAGAGACATTATCGCCACACCGGCCGCCGTGAGTAAAGAATGCAAGACATTAGAATACGCGACTGACAAGCGAACTGTTTCCCGAGTGCAAATGAAGACATCATAGACGAACAGTGACAACATTGGAATTAGGAATATTATTAGTAGTGTGAAGCTGAAGATTATCGGAATGGCATGCAGTAAGCCAGTAAAACTGTAGAAGATTTGAACCTAGTATTGTGGATACTCCATCCTCTGTGAACTACCTTTCTCTCTCTTTTCTGAATCATATGGAGGATATCTAATTTGTGCATTGTGACGAACCTGTGAACGGGGGGACCTTGCTATTACTGACTGTGCCCTCCATTGCAGGAGGGAGGACATTATTGCACGCCTGGTGCTTGGAGTGCCTAAAACACCCCAGTACGGACAGAACAGTTTTTAGCCCGAAGGCGGGAGGGGCTACGGGAGCGGAAGGAGGTGGCGTCCTTCCGGCCCTCACCTTCGGGCCCCGGTCATACTTAAAACCTTTGTTTTTAGTGTTTGTCAACTCAGCGCTTCCACTGCCCAAACCTAGGTTAGGGTATGAGAGGAGTATTCTAGGCCTAGGCCCTACCCCTAGCGGTGAGCAGCCCGTGCTATTTTATCCCAGCCCCCTTAGTTACTGTGTGACACTTAGTGTGTATTTACCTACCTATATTCTCTCTAATCATTTGCCGTGGCTCCCCGAGGGATGGTGTGATATCGATACCTATTTCAGGCTGTTTGCAGTGAACCGAGTGGTGTGGTGTGATTCTAGACTAATGTTTGATAGTCATAGACCCGTGTGCAGGGCAGACCCTTTTTCTTCACGTGTGTAGTGCCTCAGGTGCGGGGATAGGTGGCGTGGGTGGGAGCCACAGTCTGGGGGTGGGTTTACAGGGCATTGAGTGCTTCCTCCTTTTAATTACCCTAGGCCTAGGGGCGTGGGTATTTTAATCTAGTCTAATAGTGTTTAGGTAGATTTATGAATTCGTATCTTATGTATTAAAGTATTGCCTGTTTTTCTTAAATACCATTATGTAATAAAGTATTGCTTGTTTTTGCTAAACATTCTCTCCTTGTCTGTCTGTGGTCCTGGGGAATCTGTTGTGGTAGTTCAGCTGAGCTCTTTGGAAAGTACACCTGTGCGCTTGCACTTCCTAGCTGTAGACTGGGGTGCTTTTCATTGGGGTCTGGTGACACTAGCGCGGGTCACGTGGGGGTCGCGGCCAATCAGAGGAACCCGGAAACCGAGCTCCGTTGCGGAAAGTATAGACGCGTCCAGTAGCCCAACATTCTTTCACAAACCCTCCTCTCATCCCCCCCCCCCCCCCCCCTGCTTTCTCTCCCCGCAGGGGGTCTCCCTTTATTTTCCCACAATCTCCTGGAAGATAATCAGGCTCAGAAATACCCCCACAATGCAAACAGTGGCTGTACACGTCCAGCGGCAAGACGGGGCTCATTTGCATATCCGAAGGTGCCAGACAAAGGAAGGGGGCATATTGCATATCACCTGTTTTATATGCAGCTGGGGTTCAATATATGGCCCCAGCATGGCGGCACATTTCTGCCCCACTACCACACAGATAAAACACTGTAATGCAGGCGTGTGGATAAACACCACCCCCTCCTATAGCCATCACACACCCCCACACCATCGCCTTCTTATAGCTCTGGTAACCGTATCATTGTTCCAATTACTGCAGGCCTCTCCCTCTTGTGCGCAGGCATGCCCTTATACTGTATGAGCACACGTCTGGTAGGCTACTGTTCGTGTAAAGTGTACTTTAAAAACCTTATGTTTAAGCACAGCATGTGTGCAAGTTCAGTAGCACACCGGGGGGCTTCTACCACAAAAGTTGTCATGGTTACAAACGGTAGCAGACGGCACTGCACCACGACGCACAGAACAACCACAGCGTTGACTGTGAATGCGTCATTGCGTCCCGACAAAACATCCGTGCCAGATCGTCCGTGAGTGAGTGAGTGAGTGAGTGAGTGAGTGAGTGAGTGAGTGAGTGAGTGAGTGAGTGAGTGAGTGAGTGAGTGAGTGAGTGAGTGAGTGAGTGAGTGAGTGAGTTGAGTGAGTTGAGTGGTATGAGGGGTTGAGTGGTATGAGGGGTTGAGTGGTATGAGGGGTTGAGTGGTATGAGGGGTTGAGTGCTGGTGGTGAGTGGTGGCGTGGCTGGTTCTGATTCAGTCATCTTGAGGGCAAGAATGCCCCCATCCCCCCTCACCCCCACCAGTCATTCAAACTGCTCTCCCGAATGTCTCTGGGAATTGAGTTCGCTCGTACTAAAAACAAATGGCCCGACAGCAAAAAGACGCGAGTTGAAAAGAGAAGCATGGATAGATCTCCACGACACGACAGGGTGAATGATAGAAGAAGCCCTGTGCTTTTAATACTGCCGGTAGAAGACAATAACACAGACCTTTATGTGTCCTAGATGATGTTTGTGTGCTGTCTCGAGGGACGGGAGATAACGTGGTAAATAAGGAGGGTGTGTGGGGGGGGGGGGGGGGTATAATTGAAAAATAAAATAGAATCTTGATTAAGTGTTTTAATTTTCCGTGTTGCTGTAAATGTGTTGAAGTGCATTAAACAGTGCGCCAGATGCTCTCCAGTGCTTACAGCCCAGGTGTAGCGTGGGTAATGGGGGACGGCATCAAGACACACACACACACATACACACACACACTCTCGGGCGGGCGGGCGACCGGCGGGCGCGTCTTCCTGTGTTTTTCTCCCCACTTCTTACTGTTTTCCTTAGCTATACCCAGATGGAAGCTTGTCAGACCCCTATGGGGGGAAAAGCCCGAGATCTACTCTTTAGGATACTGCATTAGTCATCGCCGCCCGCTGCCACCGCTGTTGCCCCGGGCAACCGACTCCCCCGGAAAACTCACCTCTGTGCAGAGGGAACGTGGCTTGTTGCAGGGAGGGTCACATGATCGGTCAGCCACGGGCTGCGCTGTCATCAGGCACCCACCTGCAGGGCACAAAAAGTCACGTTTATTATTATTTATTTGTTTGAGCGAGTGGTTGTGTCGGTATGGATGGACGTGCTGGAATAACAGATGTCTTTGTACATAGAAACACACTGCACAGACACGAACACACGAGCTGAAGACACACGGCCCAGATTTCTTCAGCTGCCTTTGTTACTCCCCTCCAGTTTGTAGCGCTGGAGGCGAGCAGGATTAGAGTAGCTACATGCCTTTCTCTCTCTCTCGCTCTCTTTCTCAAAACAAAAACAGCAGATCTGTGACTTCTCACCATTCCGCTCATGGCCGTGTTCCTGCTTGGTGCGTTGTTGTGATACTGGAATAATTCGATAATTAGCTCTCTGGGAAGCGCGCTAAAAGAAGTCTCCCCCCCTCCCCCCATCTGATCCCAGCAGACAAGATAGCAGCCACTGCTATTAAATCCTGCTTTAGCGAGACACACTGTATGTCACAGGCTCACAGCATGTAAGCATGCCGGATGAGATCGACTTTGGTAAATACAAATGTGTCCCCGATGGATTGTCAGTATTAAAAGTCCACATCTGTGATCCAAGCATACACAAATGGGTGGCCCCACTGCTCAAAACAGAAAGATAGGAATGGAGACGTGTTTTCTTTCTATATTTGATTGACTGAGCTCTTGATGCAAGGGCTAAACACTAGACGATTAGTAAATATGAGTTATAATTGTATTTGTCGTATTTCACTGGTTGTTATTGCATGTTTATATTTGTGGTGTTTGGTTCTGAAAAAGCGTATTTTCTATCTAAAAACTGTTATTCTTCGAGAATGTATGTGAATATACCCCATAGCTCTACTCACAAGGTAAAGATTGGGGCTTTAAGGCGTGTGGTGCAACCCTACATAAGACCTCCATATTCTTTCTACAAGGAAGATATTGGAAAGAAAACGAAGAACAAAATGAAGAAAACTGGTCTTGCCTCGCCCTGGCCCTGGCCTCATCTCTGTAAGACAGAGAGAGAGAGAGGCAGCTCAGGGGAGAATCCAATCGTCCTACCGCAGCACTGGAATGGGAATGCCTGGAGGGGAAAAGGCAAGGGCTGGCTTTTCTCACTAAGCTTTTTCTATTCACCACGCTAGAGAAAATCAATACACATCTGCAAGAGCGGAGAGAGAGATACTATATACTGTGGAGAGAGGGAGAAAGTAGACCCAGCCCTATAGTTCAGTTAATACCACACCGCCCACTGTTTTCAACTAAAGCGATTTAAGACCCATCTTGTCGATGGGTAAGGAGTCAAGAGAGTAAGGTGTGTTATGAAGTCTAGACAACCCGGATAGACCAGTGCATTGGCGACCAGGATTCTTTGTCAATCAAGTGAGGCCTGGCAGTCCTACTGTACCGAGCACAGACCTCTAGCCTGACATGTCAGACCCCATGGAACATATGCAAGCTAGCTCTCCATTGGGTCTGAAAAAATAGCTTTGCCGGCGAATATGGTCGTCAATAAAGTAAATATATTGTTTAAACAGTGGTGATGTGTTGGTATGCTGTAGCCTATCTCGTGCCGCAATGAATTCCAGGGAGTGTGATTACATTGAAGTACAGGGGGGGAACATTACTTTGTGACCCTCTCTGTACTAGCAGCAGCAGCAAGGCAAATCTCACACATTCCCGAATGCCCGTTGCCTTGGGAACACACAGATAAATTGTATTTCTTCCTGTTATTTAATGTAATCAAAGCGGCAGGAATTATTTGCAGCACGAGAGATAACACACTACCGTGTCACCACGGTGAGTCAAATTGACTTTATTGATGACCGTTTTTTACCAACGGGCAATTGATTTTAATTTCTCGACATTTCAGACCTCATGTGTTGATGTGACTTCTGCAAAGTTCCTAACATCACCTCAGTCACAGGGTTTAACGGGGAGGTTGCCTTGGCTGCTGGAGGGGGTTAAAGTACAGGGTGCAATATTCCAATGAGGATCAGGGGGGGGTAGGGGGGCAGGGGGGGCGTGCAGTGCAACTGGCACTGATCCAGCAACCAGACATGCACAGAAAAATGCTAAATAAAAGAGGAAAAGAAAACCTGGTAATCTATCAGAGGCCCCGCTGAATATTCACGAGGTGACGCAGAACTCGGAGAGTGAGTGAAGTCAGTATGAATATTCACGAGGAGAACGCCGCACCGGTCGTGATGAAAACATTCTCATACAGAGGAACGAGGAACACAGGCGATCCGCCAGTGGAAGCGGCATGAAATTATGCACGCCATCTGGACGGCGGGGCGGGCGCCCAAGCATTCATTTGGCCCCTTGATAATAAAAGGATAACCGAAGCGCTGTACACTCACCTTACATAGGAATATAATACGGTACTAGATCCCACACAGACGGGGGAAACTGCACTGGATCAAACTTAAAGGGCCAACAATGTAAACAAATATTTTCCGGTGTTTTTATTTTTACACAATGAGGGGTTGTCTCAACACAGAGGAATTGTGAAATATGTACAGATGCAGCAAAGTAGGAGTGTGGCCTTTGCTGCCATCGGGAAGGCAGCGGCCAGGTCCGTTACCGGGTTACGTGTGCAATAACAATAATCAACCAGTAGGGGGCACTCAGGTTACACCAATGTAGCCACATCGATTTAGACTTTTCGTCTCCCGACTGGATTTGGCAAAGGTTTGACCAACAAGAAGAGGACTTGAGGACTAAGGGTGACGTACACCGCACTTATAGGTAAATATAAATAAATATAATTTGTATATCTACTGTTATTGTTTAACGTTATGATTAAAGCAGTGATTAACTAATTCCGTGCCAACCACGAGTATAGTCGGGTTAACCCGCCATGCGTTCCGTGCCAATCACGCTGTGACCTGCTGGGGCAGCGGACTGAGAGCAGTGGACACAACCAGGCTGGATAAGCTGGTCAGGAAGGCCAGCAGCGTGGTTGGGGTGGAGCTGGACTCTCTAGCGAGGGTGGCGGAGAGGAGGAGCCTCGCTAAGCTCCAGGCCATCAGGGAAAACCCCACCCACCCACTATACACAGACTTGGCTGACAGGAGGAGCATGTTCAGTGCTAGGCTCACACTACCCAAATGCAGCACTGAACGGCACAGGAAGTCCTTCATTCCAACAGCCATCAGACTATATAATGCATCACTGTGCCTCACTGCATCACTGAGCACAGAGCGGAAGCTCATTAGTGGCAGGATGACGCGACTAGCGGCCTCCAGGCTCCACAACAGGGGGCAGCGACGGCTGCCAGACAGATCTAGGTCTTATTGGAACCCAAAGAGGACAATACACTACCTAAAGCATACTGCACCTTGTGACACTGTGAATACTGGAATATATATTTCATATTTCATTAGTTAGATGTAAATTATAATTATATTGACCAAATTGTTTACCCCATGCTCAGTATGCTCAGTATATTCTTACTGTATTTATTTCTGTATATTTTATTTCATTTCATTTTATCCTATTTTATTTTACTCTACGCTTATCCTAGGCAACTTGATTTGATTTGTGTTATGATTCTAAATTGTGACCTGTCCTGTCTAAATGTTTAAACGATTTGCAGTGTCTAATTTCCCACGGGATAATAAAAGTATTTCTATTCTATTCTATTCTATTCATAGTCAGGTTTTAATCGTTATTTCTTTTATTAGCGATATCCATTCATTTTTCATCCATCCAGCCTGACATTATCATTGGGAATGGGTCTGAGCTCGCAAAGGGCAAATACCGTCACCTATCGTCTCCCGGATGGTATTGCACATCATTGGATTGCATTGGCTGGGACTGTACATCAGAAAAAAAACTCCGGTCCGGGGTTTCCCTTCTCGGGCAAGCAGTATTGTGTTACCACATTCACTGGGGAGGCTGGGAGCAGCGTCGATTATGTGTTTTGGACTATAACGTTGGATCAATAAATGCGATCAATATTTGGAATGGCGATCAGGAATTGGATTAATCTTTTTGCAGAATATCTGATGTGAGGTAAGGACTCTATTTTACCAGTCTTGGGTTAATCAGATGTTCCTTTCTCCGCCATCGGAGCGTGTGTGTGTGTGTGTGTGTGTGTGTGTGTGTGTGTGTGTGTGTGTGTGTGTGTGTGTGTGTGTGTGTGTGTGTGTGTGTGTGTGTGTGTGTGTGTGCGTGCCGTTAGCGCTGACCAAGGCACGGATAATCGATTTTTTTTAGCCCGCTTCTCTAGCGTGCATAAGGACACAATTATACTATCGATCTATAATAATCTAGCGTTTATTTGAAAACGATTAATAAATCAGCCAAAAAATGACAACATGTTTTGTGTATTCCACTAAAGGGCTAATATCACGGATTTCTCTGGAATTACTAGAAATCTCCAAAACTATACTCGTATTCAAAATGGTATAAAACGGAAATGTACAGATGAAAAAACAATCCGTTTCGTACATGTTGACTGCAAGCAAGTCATTGATAAGCGACGAGTGTATTAGACCCATAGCCATAATTTATAATATAATATAATAATATTACCACACTACAGACGGTTAAACGTTCACTACCACACTACAGACATTTAACCGCCTGTAGTGTGGTAGTGAAAGGGTTAACCTTCGGTAGTGTGGTAGTGAAAGGGTTGACCGTCTGTAGTGTGGTAGTGAAAGAGTCAACCTTTGGTAGTGTGGTAGTGAAAGGGTTAACGTATACAATCTTGTTCTAACTAAGATTCACTGAAAAAAGCAATAATCTAATCTACAATTAAGCATTTACTGGCATTTATTTAAAATGTGTTGGACCTTATGGTGTTCTTGTTCTGTTCTTGACTTTGTTTAAAGAAGACGTGTACGGCCCATGGGGACATTAACTGATTAACGTGTGTTGTCGGGCCTTACAAATAAATTTGATTTGATTTGATTTAGATAACAAGATGAGAGTTTAGCAGGGATAAACGTTTTTAATGGATAGATATTTAGATATTTACAGTACAATGAGATTGACAGATAGCCGGCCTGGCAACACATCAGAATGGCTTTGCGTCTTCCACAAGAAATTATATTAAGATCAACACAAGAGCGCAGCTTGAGCGCTGCCTATTTCCGCCGGTAGAATGGAGCTAGAAAAATTGCAGCCACAATCGGTATAGTTAGTAATAGGGATGTGCATCGATTTCCGAATATTCTTTTTTTTTTATCCACTTTTTCTCCCCATTTTCTATTTTTATCCCACCCCAATTTCGTGTTTCCAATTCTTCCCTCCCCTGTCTTGAACGTTGCTAGACTATGCCTCCCACTGGTCGGCTGTAGTGAGGATAGAAGCCTTGCATCACGTGTCCCCTCCGGTACACGAGGAGGCAGCCTGTCGCATCTTTTCACCGCAGCAGCTCAAACTCTCAGTGGCGAGGAGTAACGCGTGGGAGGCTCACGCTGCCGACGCTACTTCCTGTTTCCGCTGCACCGGCGTCACCCAACTGACCTGTAAGAGTCGCTGTCCACAACGTCCAATCCCCACCCACCGGCTTTCCCACTGTGGAATAATATAATGATTCCCCAACTCCCTCATGTAAAGACATTCCCCTCCCCTTTCTCCCCTATCCTGTGTCCCCCCCCCCACCCATTTGACCTATCAAATGAGACCACAACCCCCCCCTTTTAACTATATAAGGCTCCTCCTGACAACAACCCAGGTCTCTCTACCTGGGTCATTCAGCTGACCACCTGGGGAGAGCCCCTCAGCCATTCTCTCTAACTACTATTTGTACATTTCTATCTGTTAACCTCTTCTTGACTGAGAACCTTCTTCTTCAGGATATCCACAATATCCCACAATTGGCGTCTACAAACTTGTGACGGACTCTTTGCGTCCTGGCCCTGCCGTGTTGTTTCATCTATACAGACAAAAGTGAGTATATAGATGGTCGACCAAAATGTATGGCAAGGAATTAAAACCTTCCCGCTTTTCTCTGTGCCAGGTGAATGTTACGGTATGTTGTCAATATTGAGATCATGGCTGAGTGAGAGTAATGTGCATTAATATATCTGATCTGTATTGAGAATCGGTACGGGGGAAACGCGTGTACTCCGGTCCTTATCAGGCGGTTCTGAGAGGATTTTCTGGGTTGTAGTGCTATTCCCGGTCGAGCTGGTGCCGACCAAAAGCTAAGGCACAACATAGGTTGTTGGATTGCTATCCCTAGTCTAGCTGGTGCAGACTGAAATATAGGCAACAAGGTAAGATACGCGGGCTTATTAGACGTGATATCCTTGGAAAACGCTACTCTGTTGGAAACTGTTCTATGATTCTTCGGCAATAGGCGGGAAGAATGACCGAGAGCTGGGAGTATCATGATTAGATTTACCAGAGTAACGTTGTAATATTCATAGTTTCAACCTCAAACTAAGCCCACGACCTCTTCCATTCCTGAAAACGATGTATTCGGATTAGATAAACCATTAACCTTACAGATAGCGGGAAGCTGACTACGGGACGTCCCGTTAGGACGTGTCCTACATTAAACGGGACATTAGTCGCGTGTTGAAGAGACCGTGAGTTTGATTAAATGGTATATTGAATCTAATATAGCGCTGTTAAATTTAGAAGTTCAGGTTCGGTCGTTATGCGTTAATAACGGTGTATAGTGTATATCAAGGGTATAAAAGCCTTATCGCAGCATGGTGCTGGTCGATTAAACGAACAGCGATCCGATACAGATCAGGTATACACACACGTTTTCTTTTATGTATTATTGTTTGTTTGTCTGTTTACGTTTCGTTTGTATGTGCACAGTATTATAGAACCCGTCGCGTTGCTTTATTAAGATAAAAACCGGCTGATATCACGTTTTCTTGTCTGTTTGTTTACGTTTCACATGGAACCTCATATGATGCACAGGCTCGTTCATTCGGTTAGAAAACGCTGGTTCTAGGTGAATTCCAGGCTATTGAGAGCTCGCGGAAAAGTAGTGCATGGATTGCAAAGCGTTATTTCCGAGGTGAATGGGAACGCATGAACGTCGACATGCTGCGCCACCCCGACAGCCTACGACAAACCAAGGCCAACGCCGTGTATCTCCACCATCCGTGTGAGAGAGAGCGTCCTACTGACTGGCCACTACACCGGCAAACCTTCGCCCTCCACTAAGTGGTACCGCGATAACGAGGAACGGAAGGCCGACCAACACAGCACGGTCAAGAACACCCTTCCGCCATGTCTCTGGGCCTGATAAAGGCCAAGCGTGAGCACAGCGACAGATGGAGAGCAACACAGGCTCTGGGAGGGGAATCTACAGCGTCCTCGTGGACGGCCACCCCACCACTCCCAATAACCCTGTGACCTTTGACGAGATACACAAGGAGTGGATGGCGACCTGAACACACGAGAAACGCCTAACACTTGCAGTAAAACAGGCCTAGCACATATTGTCCACATTGTTATTTTTTTTAGATTACTGTCTTACTGCCTGGCGCTGCCACACGACAGACTCACAGAAACATCAACTGAATGTACGATACATTCAACACACATCAATACCACCACAGAAGGACGCACCCCTGGCAGAGAACAGCTTGTCAACAGCGAAGCAACATCTGTCAGATTCATCTTCACAAACAAGAATTGTATCACAAATTTAACATATATCTGGAAAATTATGAACTAAGAATGTGATGTTAACACGGTTAGCATAATCATCTGTTATATCATTTATTTTTAATGTTCTCTTTATACACATTAGCCACTAAGGTAATGTCTATTGTACATATTACTATGTTTGTATGTGTACAACCATGATCTTAGCTCCCATAGATATTATCATGAAGACACATAGTTAACACTTAAATGTCTGATTCACAACGTGAATGACTGGCCAAGCCAAGATAGGCACAACCAGAGCTTCTAATGATTATGTTATTTGTTGTTTGATATCAGAGTTGAGGACCAATCATTGATATAGGTATTTGAGATTATTAATAAAAGAAAAGGGTGATATTCCCACATCCCACATCTCTGATATCAAAATAACACAGACTTTAGTCCAGTCAATCATGTCATGAATCACGTATGTAAATATTTCTATTTTAAACTGTTATGCCAACCACGGATTTGAATTGATTTTCATTCATTAATCCAGTTAACCAACAAATCACAATGGCCAAAATTTTCATTATTTTAATTGTTTTCTATTTCATTCATTATCTGATAACCGATGGATTACATCCGTCCCATTCTTTTACCATATCTATTCACTTTTCAATATTTTACCTGTTCCAAATAATCCTGGTATATTATATATATTAATCTCACCCACATTATGAAGAGAAAAGTGAGTAACTGTGGAATAATATAATGATTCCCCAACTCCCTCATGTAAAGACATTCCCCTCCCCTTTCTCCCCTATCCTGTGTCCCCCCCCCCCACCCATTTGACCTATCAAATGGGACCACCTCCCCCTCCTTTTAACATCCCGACAACAACCCAGGTCTCTCTACCTGGGTCATTCAGCTGACCACCTGGGGAGAGCCCCTCAGCCATTCTCTCTAACTACTATTTGTACATTTCGAGCTGTTTGGTTAATAAACCTTGTTATTAACTGAACCTCTTCTTGACTGAGAACCTTCTTCTTCAGGATATCCACAATATCCCACACCACCCTCTAACACTTGCCAATTGTGTTAGTATGAACAACCGGACAAGCCGGTAGCAACGCCGAAAGCTGGGCTCGAACCCAGCGTCTCCTGCGTTAGTGGCGAGCGCCTTGCCCACTGCGCCACTCAGCCGCCCTGATTTCCGAATATTCTAATAGTTAAATTATAAAACAATGTATTAGTTTATGCAAATATTGTTTTGTCTCAAAAAATATATTTTCCCTTGTTTTTACCAGCATCTACAATGTGTAGTCAGTGTATTGAGAGGGGACCATATTAACTGTTACACCACTGAAATTACAAATAGTAATTTTAAAAGCTTTGCCCATCGCTAGTTAATAACACCTTGTATGTGCATGTATGTGCGTGTGAAGATATCTGGACGTGTACAACATGGTGGCTCACTCATAAACCTTCTATTTTCGAGTTTAAAATATGTTTCAGATAAAATTTGTAACAGTGAGTTTGATTTGAGTAATTTGATCTGCAAGGTCTAGTTTGACAGTTTGATCAGAATTTGTTTCAATGGTACAGGCTCGCACACCATTGCTACATGTACGATAAATAGCATATTTGTACGATAAAAGCAGCAGCTCGCTCGTTACAGGCACAGAAACAGCCCGTTTAGGACAGGTTTGAAACAGAGTGGTATAGAGGTTGCTAGAAGGCATACGTATTATTATTTTTTTTTTTTAGCAAAAAAAATGCTAAATACATGTTTAGGGGACTTCAAATACCTATATTAAAATGACTACAATATGGGACCTTTAATTCATTCCTCCAGATAGCCCAAATGCAGAAAATGACACCAAAATCTCATCTAAAAGTGATGTGATTAGTGACTCCGTCAGAATCAGGTGGGGGAGGAGTAGTGACGTTTGCTTGGCGGTGAATCCTAAACTGACGTGTGATGGACAATGGGATTAAAGTGTGTGCGTGTGTGTGTGTGTGTGTGTGTGTGTGTGTGTGTGTGTGTGTGTGTGTGTGTGTGTGTGTGTGTGTGTGTGTGTGTGTGTGTATGTGTGTGTGTGTGTGTGTGTGTGTGTGTGTGTGTGTGTGTGTGTGTGTGTGTGTGTGTGTGTGTGTGTGTGTGTGTGTGTGACTCCAGTCACCCGAACAACTGCCTCTTTGAACTGCTGCGGTCAGGCAAGCGATACCGGAGTCTCAAGGCGAGCACAGAAAGACTCAGAAGAAGCTTCTATCCCCAGGCCATCAGGCTGCTAAACGAACAATGAACACTACACAACAACAACCACCAAACGCACATAGCACACACATCCACACGCACACACTCACTTTAAACAAACACACTGTAGCACCCACTCCACACACTTTATAGCACACACCCACTTTAAACAAACACACTGTAGCACCCACTCCCCACACTTTATATTTATTGATGAAGGATTGCACTACAACTCGTACACCTTACTGTAAATTGTACCTAAATTGTACCTCATCCCATTTCTGCTTTGCACTATATAGTACTGTACATTAGTACACTGCATAGTATTGTATATTATATGGTAACTCAGAACATTGTACATATGTCTATACCGAACACTGTGACCTAATTTTCTTCTTCTAAATTACATGCTATACTATGTTATTTGATACTATCTTGTCTAGCACAGTCTCTGGAGCGTAACAGTAAGAAGCATTTTGTATGAAAGTATTCTGTACTTCTGTATGACAACTATTAAAGAAACTTGAAACTTGAAACTTGTGTGTGTGTGTGTGAGACGCTGTCAGGGATTAAAAGGGACTCGCCTTTCCCTGCTTGCCGCGCTGACGGGGAATGCTTGGGAATGCAATCTGCACATGTCTCTCTCTCTCTCTCTCTCTCTACTGATGCTGCTGCTGGATACCCTTATCCACATAATGACCCCCCCCCCCCAGCCAAACCACGTAGTTGAGCAGAGCAGAGGCATCATGGGCCTCTGGATTGTGTGGCGTGGGCGACGGGTCGCTTGCTGACAGCGTCAGAACGTCGCTGCTGGGAGCTTATGGGGACCTAATTTAGATCAGCGCACGAAGCCATCCACAGTGGTATTATCTTGTCACAAAAGTTGAGGGGCAGCATGGACAGTTATCAGCAGGTATAGATACAATGCACTCCAAGCTGGAGGAGCTGAGGAGGAGATGTCAGGGGGGGTACTGAGGATACTGCCAGGGGAACGCTGCCTGCCATGTGGCTAGTCGAGAGAGAGAGAGAGAGAGAGAGAGAGAGAGAGAGAGAGAGAGAGAGAGAGAGAGAGAGAGAGAGAGAGAGAGAGAGAGAGAGAGAGAGAGAGAGAGAGAGACACGTGACAGGGTACTTGGACATACCGGTGACGTTCAGTTCGTCCGAGCGCTGACACCAGACCTGTCGGGATGAGCTTCTCCAGGCTCCAGTCATCCATTTGTATTCATAACACTGGCCCTCTGTAGAGAGAGAGAGATGTGGTCAGGACTTAAATATAAATATAGGAATATAGGAAATGCATATACTACTGAATAGGACTTAGTCTCAGAGTCGACTGAGGCTGTGAAACTCATGAACACATTATCCAAAAATGTTAACACATATAGCCTATTTATATATATATATATATATATATATATATATATATATATATATATATATATATATATATATATATATATATATATATATATATATATATATATATATATATATATATATATATATATATATATATATATATTATGTACTTTTACAGGCACGAAAAACACAATTTTGAAATTCCACGATTGAACCATTTCACTACCACACTACATAAGGTTAACCCGTTCACTACCACACTACAGACGGTTAGGGTTAACCTTCTGTAGTGTGGTTATGAAAGGGTTAACCCTTTGTTGTGTGGCAGTGAAAAGGGTTAACCTTCTGTATTGTCGCAGTGAAAGGGTTAACCATTATGGTAGTGTGGTAGTGAAAGGGTTAATAGTGGAATATGACTGTGCTCTCCGGCGCCTGTGTTCTCAGACGGACCTGTGCACGGCCGGGCCTCCCACTCCTGCTCTGGACACTGCATCAGGTTCTCGGGCTCCTGGGCCAGCGCCGCCCGGGACCGCACCTGGACCGAGCCGAAGCCCAGGTCGTCCCCACTCACACAGCTCAGCTGACACAGGCTCCACACCGTCCACTCCGTCAGGTAGCACTCTCCTACACACACACACACACACACACACACACACACACACACACACACACACACACACACACACACACACACACACACACACACACACACACACACACACACACACACACACACACACACACACACACACACACATACACAAGACAGTTCAGATGTGAATAACTTAACATCACCGTGTTTTTATGGAGTCAGTGATTATACTCTTAAATTAAACAATATTAAATAAATTATTTCTGAACAATCACATTCGTTTATGTAGAGTCATTAAAATGCCGGTGTTATTCCCACTAGGGCTGTAACAATACAATGACACGATACATCACAATACAAAAATGGGATGATATGGACCACGGACTGTGACGATTGTATCATTCATTATTTTGAAAAGGTCAAAGGGACCCAACGTTTATTTTGAAAGAGCTTCTGTGGCAAACCAGGAAGATCCAACATTTCTCCTGGTTGCGGGCATAACATAACATAACTGGAACATAACATAACATAACGGGAAGCCATGTTTGAAGCATTGGTTAGCTAGTAGTTACAAAGTTGCTCACTAGCTGCTGATAAGAAATATATCATTCCCTGGATTTAATTGTTCATCTGTCACAAAATGTTTTCTGGCCTTCATCAGTGAGTCCAGTACAGAAGTACAGAGGTCCGGTCTCCGACAGTTCACCAAATGCTAACGTTAATGCTGCTAATAGTTAGCAATGAAGGTCACTGCTAACATTATTAGCAAAGAAACCAAACAACAAACTGCACCTTGATCCAGATGGGGCTTTTATTGGGGTGATCTCTACAGAGACGGTGAAACATCATGACGTGAGGTTTCAACTTCATCATCGATCAGGTGAGCGGAAGACATTTTATTTTCTTTGACCGACCCGCTGTCATGTACAAGTAACATTACAGTATTCAGTCTGAGGTGTTCGCGGTGGTCAGTGTAGGAGATCATTTTTATTTGTATTTTTTTCCCAGAGATTTGTTTAGCTTGTTCATCATGTGCCAATCTCAACTCTGTACACTGTGAAGGCTACAGTTGAATATACAGTAGGCCTACAGTGTGTATTGTTTGTGCATGCTGGCTTCCAGGCTAATGTTGGGTAACTAACATCCGGTGTTGGTGGGTTTTGAGTAGTTAGTAGCCTATTTGCTAGTTTCTAACTTACATTTTTGGGTTTATGTAACACAGTAGTTATCCAGCCTTTTTGCTAGTTTCTGACTCAAGATTGAATGGAATTGTGAGCTGAGTGTACCGTTACACTCCTAATTCCCACTGAATTATGTAGTCTTGAGAAGCCAGACTGCTCCCCATGACAGAAGCTCAGACACCAGACATCCAAAATAAAAATAAAGGCACTCAAATATTTCCCCACAAAGCAGCTCAGATCCATTTGTCATTACCCTTCATCTGCCTGGCAGCTTGGCGTTCTCAGCAGAGAGAGTTCCTCTTTTAAATAGGTCAGAAAACTCCCATTGTCAGAATCAGAATCAGAAAGGTCTTTATTGCCAAGTATACTTTTCACATAAAAGGAATTTGCTTTGGACGTTACTGGTGCGACATAGCGGACAGACATTAAAATAAAATGAAATATGAGCTAAGTTAAGCACAATAGAAATAATATATTTATGAAATAAAATATAGGCCAGGGCTGTATGCAGGGGCGTAGCTGGGGGGGGTGGGGGGGGGGGGGGGTTTAGGATGATTCCAAGGGCCCAGCACTGGGGGGGGGGGGGGGGCCCAATTTTTTTTTACACAAAATTATGTTTTTTTTTTCTTTTTTTTTCTAGACATCACTCAGGTGTACCGGTATTATTGATGCTCTCATTGATACTATGTTTGTTTCTGAAGTGTGTGTGTGTGTGTGTGTGTGTGTGTGTGTGTGTGTGTGTGTGTGTGTGTGTGTGTGTGTGTGTGTGTGTGTGTGTGTGTAGGAGAGTGCTACCTGACGGAGTGGACGGTGTGGAGCCTGTGTCAGCTGAGCTGTGTGAGCGGGGACGACCTGGGCTTCGGCTCGGTCCAGGTGTGTGTGTGTGTGTGTGTGTGTGTGTGTGTGTGTGTGTGTGTGTGTGTGTGTGTGTGTGTGTGTGTGTGTGTGAGATATATAGAGAGAGAGGGGGGGGCTTTGGTAGACTATTGCATTGGTCCATTCATTGAAGATGAACGCAATGCGACATCCTTTACTAGGCTCACCCACCAACAGTGCAGGTGCTGAACTGCTGATCCGAATGTATAGGTAAAAACCATATTATGCGTTTTCATCAATAAATAAATGGCCAAAAAAGATTCCGCTTGCACGCTTATGCGCGCTCACATTCACTGGGGGCCTACAAATATATTCTTTCATGGGGCCCAGAATCGACAGCTACGCCCCTGGCTGTACGACTATATAAGAGGTTGAATACAATTATATGGGATATAAACTAAATTAAATATAGCACAATAGATATAGTACAATTATAAGTAAAAAGAAAATAGGAATAGGAATAGGCCAGGGCTGTGCAACTGGGCAGATGTGGTCAATTATACAATTATATACACTAATTAGAATGAAGTAACAATACAGTGGGCAAGTATACAGTCCAGTAGGGTGTGTTAATGTAACACAGTGGGGGGTGTCAGTGAGGGTCCCGAGCCTTGTTGATGAGGCTCACTGCAGAGGGGAAGAAACTGTTCTTGTGGCGTGAGGTTTTGGCCCTGATGGACCGCAGCCTCCTGCCAGAGGGGAGTGACTGAAACAGGTTGTGATTGTAGTGGCAAGGTTGATGTGATCACACTTGTGCATATTAATTCATCAGGAAGCATGAAACAAATCTGCCTATTATGGTTAGCAGAGCAGCACACACACACGCACATAATTCCTTGTGCTGTGTTCACTGTGGCTCAGGTAAAGGGAGTGTTTAGATTTAGGCTTTTGATCTGTCAGTGATGAATAGGTTTACATACTGTCTAAGAAACTGGACAGATGGGGGCCAATGAGAGGGTGTGGAGGTGAGTATGAGTCTTCTTTGACCTCTCTGACTGCCAGCAGTAAGCCAATTTTACTTGATTATGGGCTGATTATATGTCCGTGCAGTAGCCAAAGCACAGCGGGTTGCAGTTAGGATTTCGTGTGGACATTGGTTGTGGCATCGTAATGAGCAAGAGTACACACACACACACACACACACACACACACACACACACACACACACACACACACACACACACACACACACACACACACACACACACACACACACACACACACACACACCACACACACACACACACACACACACACACACACACACACACACACACACACACACACACACACACACACACACACACACAGGCTTGTACGCACGGCACAAGCGCACATTGATACACAGAAAATGCTCGCATGTGCACAGACGCCGTCAGCATATTCGTGGCTGCATCAACTAATGACACAGTTGTCTACTTCTTCTGCGCAGAACATGTCAAAACTAAATATTGGATCTGCCACTCAAAGAATAGGGGGAAGAGAGACATTCGTTTTGAATATGAGCCGTAAAAATTCGGAAAGAGTTTTCTTGCGCAATACAAGTGAAAGGTACTTCACTCCATTTCAGATGTCTAAAACCTTACATAATGTTACGACTCTAGATTCCATATGTCTAAAACCTTACATACACACCTCTTACTCTAGATTCCAGATGTATAAACCCTCACATACTGTTACTCTAGATTCCAGATGTATAAACCCTCACATACTGTTACTCTAGATTCCAGATGTCTAAACCCTCACATACTTTTACTGTAGATTCAACCCTCAAATACTTTTACTCTAGATTCCAGATGTCTAAAACCTATGCTGCGTGTGCAGGGGGTCTCGTAAGTCTATTTTTATGAGCCTGTCGAGCAGCAGGCTATCTGTGCACTAAACACTTGGGCGTTAGTGCCACACTAGATTCATGTTACGAGCGAGCCCATAATGCGGTGCTGGCCCATATAAATGTCCATCTCCAGTAGTAAAAGTTCTTTACAGAGGGGGCACGGAGATCACAATGGCCAGCAGCAAAGTGCACTCCACTGACATTTACCACTGTGTAACCGGGTCCCTATAGACTCGAGAGGCACTGTGCGGGTCACAGGGCACAGGGACGCAAGGGGCACTTTACCTGGACAGGGGACAGTGCACGGCTCCTCCAGGACGATCCGTTTGTCTCCGTCCACAGAGAGCTCCACGTCCCCGCACATCTCATCGTCCACCGGGCTGCCCTCGCTGCGACCCGAGCCGTCCGAACGACGACACGAAGCAGGAGATGTTCCGGAAGCGCAGGCCCTCTCCGCACCTCGCCCCCTGCACGGGATTACAACAAGAAGAAGGGTTGAGGAGGAGGGGGGTTGGCTGGGGGTGTTGTGTCGGGGCAACGGGTCAAACACAGCACGTCCTTGTGACGCTTTGCTCGCACATCCATGTCAGGTAGCAAAATACTGGTATGTTCACTCAAGTGCAGAGAGCCCGCTCCGCTGTGTCTGCTGTCTACACAACACCCAGCTGTTAAGATGTTAGGAGTTTCTCTTGATTTCTCTATTTCTTTTCTCTCCGTCAGTCATCCTCCTCCTGCCCATTGATTGTTGGGTTTGTCAGGATCGGGGCGAGAGACAGCTGGTGAGTTGCCAGGTGCTGTCAGACAACACAGAGGGGAGGGGAGAGAACGCTCAGAACAAAAGGAGGCTGACCGTGTTCCCCTCGCTAGGAAAATCCAGCATCCTGTCAAAAATAAGCTGCTTCAGGCAAGAGAAGACAGAGAGATGTGTGTGTGTGTGTATGTGGGGGGGGGGGGGGGGGGGGGGGGAGGCAGAGATGCACCATCCTTGTCTGTCTGCCTGTCTCTCTGTCTGTCTGTCTATCTGTGTGTCTGTCTCTCTCTGTGCCTGTCTCTCTGTCTGTCTGTCTATCTGTGTGTCTGTCTCTCTCTGTGCCTGTCTCTCTGTCTGTCTGTCTATCTGTGTGTCTGTCTCTCTGTGTGTCTGTCTGTCTCTCTGTGTGTCTGTCTCTCTGTGCCTGTCTCTCTGTCTGTCTGTCTCTCTGTGTGTCTGTCTCTCTGTCTGTCTATCTCTCTGTGTGTCTGTCTCTCTGTGCCTGTCTCTCTGTGTGTCTGTCTCTCTCTCTGTCTGTCTGTCTCTCTGTGTGTCTGTCTATCTGTGTGTCCGTCTCAGTCAGACCTCTCGGATTTAATTAAGCCCCTCGATGAGCTGAGCGTTGCAGACGGATGCCGGCACGGAAGAGTAAAGAGAAGAAAAGGGAGAGAGAGAGAGAGAGAGAGGAGAGAGAGAGAGAGAGAGAGAGAGAGAGAGAGAGAGAGAGAGAGAGAGAGAGAGAGAGAGAGAGAGAGTGAACCTTTATGTCTGGGAGTACCATTCTTTAACAATTGAATAGTGTTTTTTTTCCCTTTTGCCATCAAAAAACTAAAAACAAAAGATACTTGAGTCCAAAAAGAGAATGATGAAGGCAGGTGATGAAATAACAATGTGATGTGTGATGGGGTGGAATCAGCAGACAGACAGCACTATTTCATATGACATTCCATCACAGCGTTGCCGCTGTATGAAAAGACAGCACCTGCAGGACAATGGGCTTCTGGACTGACCTCAGACCTGCACTGGGACCAGGCGCTGTAGTGCCAGCGGTAGCAGGGCTTCACGGGGCAGGGCTTCCACTGCTCCACCTGGGAGGGGCATGGCCGCCCGTCCCCCTGGGGGGCCTGGGTCACTGTCCTCCTGCGCCACAGCTTCCCTGCAGGATGAGGATGAGGAGGGGGGGATTAATTATTGACGAGAAACCCCGAGCGAGTGTGGTGTTTCTCATGGACCGCAAACTGTGACCAATGCCACTTCTCTTCCCCCGCCGATAGTGATCC
>NC_140168.1:53903364-53913364 GCF_963971535.1 Notolepis coatsorum
TGCCCCCCACTGGCCGGTTGTAGGGAGGATAGAAGCCTTGCATCACATGTCCCCTCCGATACATGTGGAGGCAGCCTGTCACATCTTTTCACCTGCCAGCACGGACTCTCATTTGGCGAGGAGTAACGTAGGAGGCTCACACTGCCCCCGCCATTTTCCTGACTTTGCTGTGCAGGCGCCTCAACCGACCTGTAAGAGTCGCTGTTCACAACGACCAGACTACCACCCTTTGACTTCCCACCCGCTAACTCTGCCAATTGAGTTAGTATGACGGCCGGCCCAAGCCGGAGGCAACGCCGACAGCCGGATTCGAACCTGGTGTCTCTTGCGTTGGTGATGAGCGCAATGTCCGCTGCGCCACCCAGCCGCCTCGCCTTTTCATTCATTTCTGACTTAAAAGATTTTTTGTGAAAATATGTGTGAATATGGTCACTCTTGTCATGTCATCTTGGAGGCAAACATTGCACATCTTTGGGCAGAGGCTCCAGAGACAGGTTGCTGGACGTCATATGGTGTACAGTAACCCATGAGACTTCGGCTGAACCCAGATTCGTCTCAAACAAGGGACTAAACACGTTTCGCCACAATAATTTGGAACGCCCTACCCACAGCCGTAAAGGAATGTGAATCCCTACCCTCCTTCAAAACCACTCTCAAAGAGCACCTACGGGTGGCGGCAATTAGAAACTGGCCCCAGTAAAATGTCAAAATACCCCCACCCACCCAACCCCCTCCAATGTACAGTTTCTTCCCCTTCGGATCTATATTTTTTTATTATCTCTTTTTTCATACACAGTACCGTATATTTTTCTTGTATGTCATAAATGTCTTGATGAATTGGAAATGGAGGACCCTTATGTAAACAAGATGAAATAATTTTTCTGGTCTTCATCCTCTTAGCAGTTGTTTGTATTGAGCTGTACTGTGTTGTACCCATTCTGCAATCTGTTAATAACGTTTTCAATCAATCTATCAATCAATAGGGTTTACAGTAACCCACAAGACTTTCCCCTAAGACTTCCGAAACCAAATTGCATGCGCATATCCCAAAACGTCATCATTGTTTACAAACTGTAAAATGGTGTGTATGATGTCCAACATTATCATATACATCGAAATCTAAATAATTCAGGTATTTTGGGCAGACACAGACAGTCCACTTGTGTTTTTCTTTTCATTTGTAACATTTGATTCAAGGTCAATAAAATAATGAAAATAAAGAAATGTATAAAAAGAAAACATTCTTACCGGTGATGTTGTAAGAATAGTGGAAGCAGTTGCTGTTGAGTTTGCAGGGTTCTGTCTCTCTAGCTGGAGGACACTGTTTGCCCTCTCCAGGTTGGCGGATGGGATACGCCTCTCTCTCCCTGGTGCTGTTGCCACTGCATGGCTGGAGGACAGGCAGAGAACAGGGATAAAAGCAGGATCTACCTTCATATTTCCCAGGCTTAAAGGAACACGCCAACATTTTGGGAAATTAGCTTACCGCTTAGCTAGCTTAGCACAATGAATGGAATGGGACATGGCCGGTTAGCCTTCAGGAGAGGTGTTAGTTGGACAATGCCTAGGGCTAACCGGCCATGTCTGCTTCCATTAATTGTGCTAAGCTAGGCTAATTGAAAAATGTATTGATTGAAAACCTTTATTTATCACCGAGGAGAGATTCAGATGTCCATCACAGCATAACAGCAATTTAAAAACAGTTAATGGAAACAATTAATACATAACATACACTTAATGTGCAGCCAGATAGCTTTCTACTGAACGCAGAGAGAGGAAACTGGTATCCATCTTTTTGTCTCTCTCTGGAGAAGACGATAAGCTAATTTCCCAAAATGTTGGCATGTTCTTTTAATGCAAAAATCAGGTGAGTCATAATGAGTGTGAATATACCAACTTCCCAGCTAAATCTAACATCTTCTTTTGATTCATATTTCCCCACCCCGCATTTGACTTAGTTAGTATATTTATCCACTCTCTTTGGCAGTTCAACTCTCTTTGGCAGCGCTATAGGTGAAGCCAGCCGACTCCCGGGGTGTCAAACCATTTCTATTTGGAGGGCTTTCTTAAAAGGGGCATCTTTCACACATTTCCGCGGTAATTAACTTTCCCTGGAGACGGGTGGCAGGGTGCCCAGGAATCACAAGAAGAGTGACGGCATGACCTCACCCCCTCCTCCACAGCCACACATTCTACCTCTAATGCCTGCGTTTATACTCCAGCCCCGGCTGCAGCGGGCTATTTAAAGCAGTGTGAGCTCGTCTATCTTGCTGAAAGTCTTCCCCCACGCCCACCCATTCCTTCTCACACGCAGGGCCCTCCCGGACAGAGAAATCACACCTACTGTACTGAATGGTATCATTTAAATTGAGAGCGCAATGGGGGGACCTGCTACCCACAGAGACATTCCTCGGCATGGGGAATATGGTTTATAAAAAAGAATTGTATTGTCATTTTTGTGGTCACATTATTTTAAAGGTTTACATTACGGCCCTTCTGGAGAGCTTTGGTCACGGCAGAGAAAATTACTAGCAGATTATTATTCTAGGAAAATGATTTGCTCTGTTCTCCCATGTCCTGTGATACACAGCTAAATCTAATAACCAATTAAATCCAATGCAGGAATTACACAGTGTTTTCACGAGTCTATGCTCGTGTTTCGCCATACATACTGCAGTCTGATTTATGAGGGACCACCGTGATATCGTGGTACGGTACGCCACAAAATCGATTCCCTAAACTGATGAAATAACACATCAATGATACTTTTGCATCACTCAATCCACTGCCATCCCTCAGGCCTGCGTTGCTTGCCCTTCACACTATAAATGACCTCAGGAACCTGAAGGTCGGGTACGTTTCAGTATGGTGTGTGTCATTACCAGCGGGCAGGGGCTCCAGGCGCCCCAGTCAGACAGAACACAGTCCTCGGGGCAGGGCAGCCGGCTGTCTCTGGCCCCCAGGGCCATCTCCTCCGGGTCACACAGATAGTCCTCCACCTGGTCAGATGGCCCGTCGATGGTGTTCTGCATACACCTGGACACACAGGGTTACAGCCATGACTAGCGTCTTTGTTTATTTCTTTGATATCATTTTACCCCCTCCCCCCTTGTTTTGGAACAAGAAAACAAATAGGCAATGACTACAGTAAGCTGTACACTCGGGAACAAGCCAAATCAGACTCATGCTGTATTTATACACCTTTTCAGTGGAATTCCCTTGCTAAGGGGTTTGGGCCCAAGTGTATTTCTTGTCAGCCGTTCTAACACCACAACAGGATCGAAACTTGGGCCCATTTAAAATGTTAATGGTGTCATTAACTAAATGTAAAATGTAAATGTAATCTTGTCAAGTTTGAAAAGGTCTATGCTGTATACTTACAGTGTGTGTGAACTACTGTATACAAATCAAATAAAATTTATTTGTAAGGCCCGACAACACACGTTAATGTCCCCATGGGCCGGACATGTCTTCTTTAAACAAGTCAAGAAGAAATATCACAATAAATCAAGAACAAAACAAAAACAGCATGAAGTCCAAAAAAATTTAAATAAATAAATTAATAAATTAATGTAACACTCCCAGACATACTCCACGTGAAGGTAAGGAAAAACTCACTAAAAACCTAGCAATAGGAAAAAAGCACCACAGGCAATGTGGAGGGGAGAAACCTTAGAAGGGCCGTTCAAGGGGGGATCTCCCTTCTGGACCACGTTGGGGGTGCTCCCATTTTTGTGTTTGCATGGGCCGACTGTGACTCTCGTGGCAAAAAAACATCCACGCAAGCATAATATACTTGCTTTATATCAGCACATCTGAGCCATAATAACACTAATCCAGGACGTTGGACCGTCAGACTGAGTTGTTGAGTTGAGTTTATTTTATCTCGAACAATCAACCATATAAAAAACACAATAACATTTATTTTTTAAATGAAATCTTACATTCTTCATTAGATGATAAACAAATGAGTTTGAGAAGGAGCAGAAGGAAGCAAATGCTCATCTAGTCCTGCCCCTTTCTCACAATATCACACATAAAACAAAATCTCTTACAAACCTAAAATAACAAACAAAATAAACATCAATAAATAGAAATATATAAAATAAAATGTTTAGAGCTCGTCGTTTTTGTACTCATCAATGAGAGTTTTCCTATATCTATTTTTTAACAGTACAATGTTCTTGAGATCTACTGTAGAGATCTACTGTGGCAGTGGTATTTCAGCATACGAGGTTATCGCTGACGTGATCTTACCTGACTTTCCTCGTCTGAACTCCCTCCCCGCAGTTCTCCTGCACGTCCACGTTGCTGACCTTCCACACACTCCAGGGCTCAGCCACCCACACGTACTGCCCACAGTCACTGAGGCAGGGCACCACTTCATACACCTGGCAGGAGAACACAATGTCCACTCAGATCTCATACAACATATACTGTACAACCTCGCCTACTCTGATCTCATACAACATACCGTAGATACTATAAATAGGTATGTAAACTCTTAAGAGAAAAACTGAATAAACTGAGTGGATTTACCACCCACTACATCCCTGGATATAGCAACGGACGGTAGCACTTAATTGGATTGGTTCTGTATGATACTGGATTGTATATTTTACATCAAGGCTATTTTCTCTCACCTGAGCCTGTAGAGTGAAATCCGATCAAAAATCCAGCAAGAAGGGAAGGAAGAATAAAAGAAAAAACATCATTCAAGTTATTGTGCGTGCGGTACTTAAGCAGACATCTACATTTAAAGTATCCAGTACAAGGACTTGCATTTATCCCAGACTGTAACCCTCCCGCTTTAATCTTACATGCCTTGAGAATGAGCTTTAAATTAGCTAATGAATAATACATTGAAATATGTCCAACAAAGTACAGTCCCAACATCATTAATGAGAAACACTATGGCGCTCCTTTAATCAAGTATAATTTATTCAACATTACTATACAGCTAGCAGAGGTCCTGTTCTGGTAAGAGCAGAGAACTAACCCCCCCCCCCAACCCTGACACGCACACACACACTCACTTGGTTGACGTGGTCCAGCTTAGGGCACGGCCGCCCGCCGTTGTAGGGCTTCTCCCGCAGCCACTTGGAGCGAACTTTGACCCCGCTGCCACACGACTTGCTGCAGCGAGACCAGTTGGACCACTCGCTGAGCTTACAGTCTGACGGGCAGGGAATGATGCAAGCCTCCTCGATATAGCCTGCAGACAAGCCAAACGCAGCATGGTAATGACGACAACAACAACAACAACAACAACAACAACAACCATCACCACCACAGGTTCCATCATCTCTGACTCCCACACAGTGAGGCCACAGAAAGAGCTCATGAAGAAGTAACATTATGACACTAGAGGTTGCCCAAAGCAGTAACAACGGAAACGGAAAGCTCTTGTGAAAAACAAGCACTATTCAGCCTATGATATTAACAGCATGTTAGAATAGGTCTAGCCAGGTCTAGGCTGCAATCAGGGACATTTACCATGGCCGAGTTTTCTGTGAACAGGAGGAGTCAATATTCAGATAAGACCTATGATCATACACTCTGACCACAGTAGGGCCATGTGCCGGATGTTCCGTTGAAGACTTTTGTTGGTGAAGATTTTGTGGTTATTAGAGTAGAGTTTTTTGGTATGCAATGCCTCGCTCCACATATGTAACGGATGGATTAGCATTTCTTCCACAAAAGAATAAAGATTGAAAGGTCATTGAGGTCTTCAGGGGATAACGTTACACAACCCATTTTAACAAGCCTATCCGATTTTTCATGGGTTTGCAGCACGTTTCGGCCCATCCAAAAAGCACCTGGATTTTATAGTGTTTTTAAACATTTGTTTGGATCATGACTGACTGACGGATCGGAAGTCAAGGGGAGGGCAAAACACTGATGCAAGTGTCCTCTTTTTTGGTATGGACTGAATCTATTTCCTCAACTTGGCCTTACTACAGTTAACGATTCAAGATTTTTTATAAACATATTTGAGGAAATCGTGTTTGCAGTAGAGATCTATCCTAACAACAAAACGATCAAATCCAGGTTGAAAATTGGTTAATGGCCCGTTAAGGCAGAAATATCAGGCAAAAAAGGAACCTCTTGTGAAGATGAGGAGGGAACAGGGACCGAGAGAGACCCTACAATGACTGGATATTGAGGACAAGAATATCTCCATTACTAGATAATGGCCATCAGCGTTAAAGCGTTCTGACAACTATCCCCCCTAGTAAGTAATCAGGCTCACTGAGTGACACGCATGCCCACTCTAATAACAAGCCGCTCTTTAATCATGCGTTTTAAGACCCTGCTCAATGGCTTACGGGAACTTGCAATCATTCATGTTCAACCTCCCAGCCTTCCATTACATCCACTGGTTTAATTCCATGGTCTAACCTGGAGCTAAACTGCCTGTAAATGCCAGGAAAATGTCTTCCACTGTGACGTTAACAGACCGGAACACACGGAGGGACACCGACTCTATTCCTCTCATACGAGAAGGGCACTTAGAGATGCCACACCTGCCGTACGGCACATGTCGACCTGTGAACCCGCCCTCCGGCCATGAATACCATGCTGAGTTATTACAATATTGTGTAGACCAAGTAGCCCTAGCTTGTGTCCCCACAGCCCACCTAGTGTCCTTCAGTCGTGTTGGCCACCATCTTACTATACAGTAGGCCTACACACCGACAGCTAAAACCTTGACCTCCACCTGCACAATCAATCCAACAGCACAGGTTCTTCCCTGACTGTCAAGCTATCCATGAAGTATGAGAAATATGTGAGTCATTGCTATAATGGACAATAACACACACACACACACACACACACACACACACACACACACACACACACACACACACACACACACACACACACACACACACACACACACACACACACACACACACACACACACACACACACACACACACACACACACACACACACACACACACACACATGATTATAATACCCCCCTTGTGCTTTGCACACAAAGCGTGTGTGAAAAAGGGTCAGGACTGTGCTAAATTATCATATTTCCATGAAGCTCCTACATCATAAAGGTGTCACAGTGATCAGCTGCAGTCATGCAATGTGAAGGAGCCAGAAGAGAGCCTCCCGCCGCCACTGTCATTCTCATTCAAAACAAAAACATCCATCCTGCTGGCGTCGGTGGCATCCAGGAAAAATAAAACCACCCCAGGGGGAAAACAAACACTCATCATGTTTGCATCGCTCACAAACACTCATCCTGTTTGCATTGCTCACAAACACTCATCATGTTTGTATCGCTCACAAACACTCATCCTGTTTGCATCGCTCACAAACACTCATCCTGTTTGCATTGCTCACAAACACTCATCATGTTTGTATCGCTCACAAACACTCATCCTGTTTGCATCGCTCACAAACACTTATCCTGTTCGCATTGCTCACAAACTCTCATCCTGTTTGCAGAGCTCACAAACACTCATCCTGTTCGCATCGCTCACAAACACTCATCCTGTTCGCATCGCTCACAAACACTCATCCTGTTTGCAGAGCTCACAAACACTCATCCTGTTTGCAGAGCTCACAAACTCTCATCCTGTTTGCAGAGCTCACAAACACAAACACTCATCCTGTTTGCAGAGCTCACAAACACTCATCCTGTTTGCAGAGCTCACAAACACTCATTCTGTTTGCATTGCTCACAAACACTCATCCTGTTTGCATTGCTCACAAACACTCATCCTGTTTGCATTGCTCACAAACACGCATCCTGTTTGCATTGCTCACAAACACTCATTCTGTTTGCATTGCTCACACACACTCATCCTGTTTGCATTGCTCACAAACACTCATCCTGTTTGCATTGCTCACAAACACTCATTCTGTTTGCATTGCTCACAAACACTCATCCTGTTTGCATTGCTCACAAACACTCATTCTGTTTGCATTGCTCACAAACACTCATTCTGTTTGCATTGCTCACAAACTCTCATCCTGTTTGCATCGCTCACACTGACTCTGGATTCACGCCCTGTACCATACGCCATGCCTCCCTGTGCCTTGATCACCAGCACACAAACAAACTTACCATCACTGATCTCACAACTCTAGCCCGAAGGGAACATTATCAGCTGGGAGAAGAGAGAGAGAGCTGGAATTTATAAAGATATTCACTAGAGGTGGGCATAGATTATTTTTTTTAATCTAGATTAATCTATCTGCAATCCTGGATTTAATCTAAATTAATCTAGATTAAAATGGCTCAAAAAAAAAAAAAAAAACTGCCGAAGGCATTCAAAATATGTGTGTTCTACCCAAATAATGACCAGAAGTAAGTCCTTACTTTTTCTTTCCTCCTTATGTTTCTCAGGCCAGGTGGCCCATTACACCATGAGCCCATCTCCCGTTTCCAAAATGCATTACAGACTGTTTGAAAAAGCTGTTTTGCTATGATAATTGGTAATGAAATATCAAAATAATGTTCAATAAGATGTACTTGTGTTTAATAAGTTGTTTTATTCAGAAGTTAACACAAATAAATAATATTACCAGTACAGTACAGTATCTTGCACACTCTCAGGAGCAAAACAGAAAGAAGCATTTCAAACTTGAACTATGGAGTTGCTCAGTGGCCAATGGCGTCTACTGTGGTTGTACTGGGCAGCTCCCAGGTGTGAATGGAACTGTGTGAATGTGAAGCAGGGCGTTCCTGAAAAAGAGCATCTGTGCTCAGCGAACCTACCCTGGGTAAATAAAGGGTAAAAAAAAAAAACATTTTTTATTTTTATTTTTTTTAAGATTAATGCGTTAATTATATTATCGCGCGATACTAGTATCGCGTTAACGCAGCACGTTAACGCCGTTAACGGCCCAGCTCTAATATTCACACACTGATGTTGAGAGAGTTACTTTGATTTGATACTTGAAAATATCTCTTAATTTTGTAGGGTTGGGCATTGATTTCCAAATAGTCATAAAATTATATAAAATAAAGAAGAAGATTAAAATCAATATTGAATAGTTTATGTGACTATCGTTTTGTCGCTTTGAAAACATATTTTCCCTTGTTTTTGCCAGTACCTACACTGTGTAGTGCATTGAGAGGGGAATTATCTGTTACACCGCTGAATGATATGCTGGGTATAGCTCTCTAGCCAGCCAGGTAGCATAACAGCTGGGAGAGGTTGCTACAAGAACAGACAAGGAAGATAAAGAAAGAGAGACCGGAGATGTTACACTTTGATTCACTAATCACACATTTTAAGCATCAGTGATGTAACTTTCAGAATTAATGCTTTTGTTCCCGGAAATAACGTTTAGGCCGGTCTGACTCCCATATATCTAATGCTAGCTGTTAGCCTGCAACAGTGGCTCGGGGGGTAGAGCAGTCGTCTGGTAATCTAGAAGTTCCTGGTTCGATTCACGCTCCGCCCGGGCAGCATCTCGAAGTGTCCTTGAGCAAGACACTTAATCCCTAACTGCTCCCAGTGAGTAGGTTGGCACCTTGCATGGTTGCCTTCGCCGTTGGTGTGTGAATGTGTGAGTGAATGGGTAAAAATGTGAGGAAGAAATTGTAAAGCGCTTTGGATAAAAGCACTATATAAAAGCAGCCATTTAGCATTCATATGTTAATACTTCCTAGTGACTATCAAATATAAATTTTGTAAGTCTTGCCCATCCCTACATCATGGTGTCCCTTTTAGATTGCTAGCTCACTCCACTCGCTGAAAAAAATTGGATTGTGGGATTTGGTGTTGAATGTATGGACTCCACGCAGACTACAACTACCAAGTAGAATAGCAAGGCACATTGATTCACTTCACATGCAAAGAAAATGTTTTCTCACACACAGGCTATTGCACAGGTGCTACTGCAGTAAATGAATTCGCACAGATGCACGTGCAACATATACTGTATGTCACTGTACAGCCCTTCTTTCAACAGTGAGCAAATAGAGGCTCACTTTCATCTTCCAGAGTACTTTGATGCTATCCAT
>NC_140168.1:53918364-53950864 GCF_963971535.1 Notolepis coatsorum
ATTAAAAAGGTATTGTCTGGTGAAAATGTCTCCATTGTTACAGTATTTTGTTTTTATTTTTGGTACACAGTAAATTTCGCAAAGAAAATTTTACTCAAACTGAGTACAATTGACTTTGAGTCAAATGTACTCAGTTTGAGTCAAATTTACTCTGCGGAATTTACTGTGTAGTGGGGCCATACATTTGGATCAATGTCAAACTTCTACCTAACAAAAATTGCAATAACCTTTACAAACCACCTGCTGGATACTAGTGTGTGTGTGTGTGTGTGTGTGTGTGTGTGTGTGTGTGTGTGTGTGTGTGTGTGTGTGTGTGTGTGTGTGTGTGCGTGCGTGTGTGTGTCCACTCCTACTATATATCCACATCCCTCTCCACAGAGTCCTGTAACATTTACAGCGAGACTCAGATTGCATGATGTGGCCCCAAGGTGCCTCTTTGATGCCAACACCCACTCTTGTTCTCTTGGTGCGGCTCCACGGGGTAAGAGATGGCACTGTGTGTAGATAGCACAAGCTGATAAAGGGTCCGTTGGACTCCCACTGGATAACTCATCTCGTTGCAAACTAATGGCTTTTCCCGTTGACTGCTCTCGCCTAATACACAGCATCCTGTCTGCAGCGTTAAGCACCATGCGCTCCCCATTTAGGATGCACAGTGTTTGATGTATAGCAGAATTGACATTGTGTATGAAATTACTGCAACAGCGATGCACATACACAGGGTTCTGTCATTCCTGTTATGTCTTTGATCTCAAAATACAGTTTGGATTGTTTGTTTTGTTTCCCAGTTTTGTTTTGTTTTGTTTTGTTGCCAGCTAGAATGGCATTCGTGGAGATGCTACACCCACACACACATAGAATGACCGGTAAACGTACCTTCCAGTCATATAATATTTTACCAAATACACTGAGGAAGAGACTCACCTCAATCGGCAATCATATCGGTTTCCATCTTGGTTTTAAAACGTTGACCTTGATCTGTGCATCAATATTCCGCATATTTCAAAACAATTCAATTGTGCAGGTCCGTGGCTGACTGATAAGGACTGACAAGACAGACACAATTACACACACGCCTGGGATGGAATCCCGACAGAACATTCCCTTTCTCTGTCTCCCTGTCAACCTTCTACTGTATAGAGACAGCTTAAATAATGGACTTCCCCACAAGCATTGATCCGTACGAGAGCATCCGTCTCTGCTTACCTCTGGCCTGAAGCCCAGGCCCACAGGTCTCTTCAGCTCCAGGACTGTCCTGACGAACCGACCACGGCACCAACTGACAACGCCGCCACTTGTGGGTTTTCCACCTGCAGCAGAGACGGAATGACGCCGCATTACTCTTCAATGAAAGGACGTAAGTATCACAAAACATACTGAGCAAACATGGTAGACGGACAATAGCTTTCCACATGGACAAATACAATTTAAAGGGCAGTTCACCCGAAATTCCAAAAAACATACCGGGAGTGCTACAGTATCAATGCCATCCATATCATTTTCGCCTAGTGTTGGAAATATCTTCTATGGAGATATTCATATCTGCCTTCACTATGGGGGGTGTGGTTCTGTAGAAAATGGTTCCTACATGAAACTGCTCACAACAAAGGTCATGATTTCTTGAAAGAAACATTGCTTTTGAGTTTTTCAAATTTATTTCTTTGGTGCTTTGAGCGCCACAAACCAAGTGACATTCAGCTCGATTGTATTGGAGTGTCGGCAGATAATCTCTACAGCAGATATCTCCAAAACTAGTGTGGTAGATTTCCCCAAGCTCAAACTCACATGAAACCACTAGGGGTGGGAAAATGCTATTGAAATTGTATTTCCCTTGGAAACTAGGTCTGCAGCTACGGGACGATGCTGATAAATGGTGGGACCAGTGCATACACAATTTTAGAATAAGTCTGAATGTTCTCTCCAACAGGTAGTTAAATACATGGATTTTAGAAGTCCCATAGTAGTCTGAACAACATACAATACTAGGGGGTTTGGCTGTTAAGAGTGAGGCCCTGGCGGGGAGCTCCCGTAGCTCACCGCATATCTCGGCGCTATTTCTGCGTCGGGGAAAACCGTGCTCGTCACGGATCTGGGGGACACGAGTTCGATTCCCGGACCCGCCGTCATTTCTCAGAATGTCTTCCCCTGCTCTACATCCCATTTCAACCTGTTTCTGTCGGTCATGCTTGACCAGAAAAGCAATAAACGCTAAAAAATTAAGTTTAAAAAAAAAATAGTGAGGCCCTGGGGGAGAAATGGATTAGCATTTCCCTGTGTTAGATAAACCTCTGTTCCCCCTGGGGGAAGTATGTGCAACTCACCAGTTCAAAGGCCGGTGTTATTTACACAGCTGATGGAGACACTATTTAAAATAGTGTAACAGTTGAAGACAGTTGGTTTCACCAAAAGTCCATTGATAACATCGCCCTGAACGAATTTAAATACAAGTGTCACAAAGCAACAGGAACAAAGCCCTAGGCTGCAGAGCACTGTAGAGAGACCACATGTTTCAGGAGACACTAAGTTCATTACTCCAGTCATTAAAGTACTTTTATATCGTTAAAGAAACTCCAAATTAAACTACAAATATTACAGTTATGTTGTGCTAATGAGGTTGGACGTAATGATATGAAACATGCATTGTTCATACCCAAAGTGAGCACCAAAGTTGCCATAAAACGCTTTCTGAACCAATCTTTAGAATATCCATAAATACTGACAACTAGCTGCTTATAAGGGATAATGATTCAAATATAACAGGAGTGTCTTAAAACCAAAGAGAAGATCTTATACTCAAATAATAGGTTAATATAGGTATTAAAATACGGCAAAAGAACTAAACTATTTTAAATAATTAAAGTTAAGAGTAATCTTTGGGTTTTAGTCAGTAAAATAGGAATGCAGCATGTTTTAAAAACGTTAAAACCAAACAGTACATTTGTACTTTAAAATAGTCAAGACTGCCCCCAGAATTCAAAGGTCTCCATAGTGGGTGGCTCAAAATGGCCGCTCTAGGGTTTCAGCCAATCAGAACAAAGGGGTCCTCCCCCTCTGACGTAAGATCTAGCAGGTTCCGAAGGGGAGGAGTTAAGGCTTTAAGACTAGCAGTCTAGTTAGAGAGCACAAGAAGAACAAACACAACAACACACACACGCTTTCTTTGAGCCCAGACAGAGACCACAGGAGGACGGCAGCAGGAACAGAGGAAGAAGACGCTTTTCAGACGAGACACCAGATTCCTTTGTTGCAACCAGGCAACAGAGGCCTACATTGACCATTCCTTTAGTAACTTCCTTTTGAATTAGTCTGGAACAAAGAGCTGAGGGCATAGTCTCAATGGTATCTTTGTTTCATTGCACGTTTTGAATTCAAGCCTTTTGTTATTTCACTTTTTACTCTGAAATAAAGCTGGATCTGAGAACTAGCAAACTCTCATCGTCTTCATTTCATCCTCCTGCTCCGCCGTCGTTACAAGACCATGCCCACTGGTCTTTTTAAGTAAAAGGGAATTAGAGACGGACAAACACAACGCAGAGGAATTAGCTGGTTCTTAATATAAGAACCATAGACCCTTTTTACTTCACTAGGCAAAGCACACCAAAATTATCTGGATGGATAGATAAAGATAAGATAAGATAAGATATTCCTTTATTGATCCCTTTGGGGAAATTCAGGCATCATAGCAGCATGGGGGGGAGGGGGGGGTG
Organism: Notolepis coatsorum; assembly: GCF_963971535.1. Taxonomy (NCBI): domain Eukaryota; kingdom Metazoa; phylum Chordata; class Actinopteri; order Aulopiformes; family Paralepididae; genus Notolepis; species Notolepis coatsorum. The sequence goes on from NC_140168.1 coordinate 53,922,072, forward strand.
CAAAATAGCAAAATATATTTTAAGAAAATATGTTTGGGGGGGGGGGGGGGTGAACTGTCCCTTTATCCCTTTAGAACTCGGTACTTGTAATGGGTACCAATAATCAAAATCAAGTTAGTGTAGCCTGGTTTTGTTTTAGCTTACAGAACGCTATTATAAAACCAGCAACATTCAGAGGTTTCAGAAGAAATCAAATATGAGCTAATAATATAGCTAACCCGGGAAGTGAAGATATAAACAGACTTTAAACATCCTCATTTGTATCAATGGTGTAATGGTACACACAGAACAAGACAGTGTCTCTGTTTATGAAGATACATTACAGATGCGCTGTAACTCAAACAAAGCGTTAGAAACGGCAGATAAAGAATTACGTGCATAACGCTGGCTGAGGATATAGATACAAATGATTTGCTCACACTTGAATCCGCTTAAGGGGAAATTTACAGGGGACGTTACATGGAAGCTTAACCTGTTAACCCCTAGCCATATTTTCAGAACATTCACCTACATACATACCCAAGTAAATGGAAGATTGCTCCACTTCTACAAGGTCCATTTGCATGTTCTTCATCTAGGGACATCTATGGACCTCAGGGAAAGTATTCCCAGTGTCAGAAATATTGTGTCTGTCTATTACTATGCTTGAGTAAATTGCAATGAACCAAAGGAGAATATAAATTATGAACGTTTTTTTTCCATCTTTGACGGTGAATAATCATGCTGCTCACATTGACCAAGAGTGAAGAATTGCCACTGAGCTCATTCATCAACTCAATTCAACCTTCTTGAGATCAAGTGTACTAAAAATCTAAGCAAATGAACAAAGGGTAGATGATTTACAGGGTTTTTTGTAGATACAGTACTGAATTGTGCCATCTGGACACATGCAATATGAAATATGAATAGAATGTAGAATACCAGGCCTATAAATAACCTTATTATGGCCACGTCACACATCTATGGATCGGCCCAAATCTCCTCTTTCCATTGGAGATTTCCATTGGTTAAGAGGTTAAGGTTAAGAGGTTAACTGAACTCTGAACACACCAGTGTATTGGCAGTTGTAAAGTCAATAGAAATCACTTGGCAGTGTGATTGTGATACATCACCAGTCAGCACTCAACCTCTACTGTCGTTAACTATCAATGAACACAACAATAAAAAACATTGTTTCCCTTTAAGGCTCTATGGTTCTTCCCCTGAGGTACTCATGTCAGCGGCGCGGTTGGGGGTGGGGGTGGGGTGGATAGAGGGTTGGTTCGGTACCTGTAGCCTTTACAAACAGATGGAGCTTCACATTCCCTCTCCTGGGTCAGCACCTCTGGACAGTCCTGCCCCCCATTGGATGGCGACTGGATGACGATGCGTTTCCTGGCCTGCTTCCTCTTGGTGTTACCACCTACCACGGCCGTAAGAAAAACACATATTCACACACTCTCACACAATACGTTGAGAAAAAACAAAACAAAGAGAAAACAACTGGCAGCGGCTGCATCCTACTTTACAGGAAATGATGCTGATTTGCCTCTTACTTGACCTCTTGCATAATATCACATGCTCCTGAAAAGGCACTTGAGAGACTTTTGTGTGCTGCTGACTTTTCGGCTGAAACATAACAAACCACATCGGCAGCACTTCATATCACCGTACACACATTACTGGGTACTTACTGTGTAATAACATAGAAATAACCAGAAATATCCCTATAAGATCTGGTAATGACAAGTAATTGTTTCTAATCATGGATGAGTGCTTTCCCAGGTAAATGTAATACACAGTAATTACCCTGTACTGTAACCCTGTAATATAAAGTGCTAGCGGTTTATCTGAACTAGCGCGTGCAGCTAGAGTGTTGTGTTGTTGTACTTGGCCAGTTCATGTGGAGGAAGGCTAATAAAATCAAGAGAGTGTGTATTGATTACCAACTACATCATCTACTCTGTGGTGTCCATAGCCACCCTGTGGGGCAGGAGAGGATACTGCCTTTACAGGAAGTCCATATATATACATCCTTAGTATCATATTACACGGGCAACCCTTGGACGGGCAAGCCTTGGAGTGCTTTATTGACATGCTGTGATGGCTCGCCATCGGGGTGAGCGAGGACACTAACGCTTTCACACAGCAAAACCAGTAGCGAGCCAGATGAACGGGCTGCCAAAAACCCTGAACAATGACAGAATCAACAAGAAGGTTTACAAGACTTGCCCATGTTTCCGGAGAGTACCCGTGCCAATATAGCGTTCTGCAAATGACTCAGGGGGGAATTAAAGTCACACAAATGTCTATTCCTAACAAGCGTTTTGGAGCCACTCGACAAGGCTATTTTATGTGGCAAATGGCATCCAGTTTGGCCAAGACTATTAGCGACTTTGTTCAATCGCTTTACTGTATACAGTAGGTTGCTTGGTAACACTGTGCTCCTTACAAGATGCTGCAGCTCAACAGACATTCTGTCTGAATGGCCGTGATACTTTTATGTTTTTTTTATCTGATTTTGTACAAAGTACAAAGTCGAGCATTTTGCCTATTTGGCATTTGGGCCTTCTGTCAATTGTATTCTATTAAATGAATAAGCCAACATTTGGGGAAATCAGCTTACCGTCTTCTCCAGAGAGAGACAAGAAGATAGATACCAGTTTCCTCTCTGTGCGTTCAGTAGAAAGCTATCTGGCTGCATGTTAGCCTAGCTTAGCACAGTGAGGTGTTAGTTGGACAATGCCTAGGTTAACCGGCCATGTCTGCTTCCATTCATTGTGCTAAGCTAACATGCAGCCAGATAGCCTTCTACTGAACGCACAGATAGGAAACTGGTATCTATCTTCTTGTCTCTCTCTGGAGAAGACGGTAAGCTAATTTCCCAAAATGTTGGCGTGTTCCTTTAAGGGAAGAGCCTATAAAAAGCCTACAGTATATGATCTACATCCGGTCATCCACTAACTCCTCTTTTTGCCACAGGCAGTAGCCTGCCAGCCGTAAAGTGTTACGCTGTGAAATGAACAGCGGGGTGGAACGCCGGAGGTCTACCTGCGCGGCACGTCGACGGGCAGGCGCTCCAGTCACTGTACGGCGTCACGGTGCAGTCTCTCTTGCATGGCAGGAGGCATGGCCTGACCGTGTCGGGGCGCAGGCTTTCCGGACACCTGAAAGTACATCGTTGAGATGCTCTGTCACAAACCCCCGGTAGACGTACGGTACATGAAGTAATAGCCCTGGCAAATCTGACAGAGGAACGCTGGATTAGTGCCGGGGAAACCACGCTGGGAGTGCTGGGAGGCTCCTTGCGGGCCTGTCTGTGAGACGGGGTGTGTGTGTGTGTGTGTGTGTGTGTGGGTGTGTGTGTGTGTGTGTGTGTGTGTGTGTGTGTGTGTGTGTGTGTGTGTGTGTGTGTGTGTGTGTGTGTGTGTGTGTGTGTGTGTGTGTGTGTGTGTGTGTGTGTGTGTGTGTGTGTGTGTGTGTGTGTGTGTGTGTGTGTGTGTGTGTGTGTGTGTGTGTGTGTGTGTGTGTGTGTGTGTGTGTGTGTGTGTGCACATGTGTATACGTATACTGCAGTAGTGTCTGAAATGTAACCTTTCAGCTGTAATAGTGCAACACTACCAGACACATTCATGTGGGAGTGGGGACCCAAATGAAAAGGAGGCGCCTCAAATATTCACTAATTTCACTAACTCAGCAATGTGAGTTAATATGGTGGTTATCATGCATTTTGACGACAGATTCACCCCCACAACAAATATCATAATATCATAACTGAATCACGTCAGGATCCCCATACGAATTATCGCCCCGACTCTATGTCTCATCCCAAACAACCGCCACACATCCTGACCACATCTGTGCTGGTCCTGGTGGATCTGTATGTCCCAGGGCAGTGGCGCGTGCGGTGGCGCGGGGGGGGGGGGGGGGGGGGGGGTCCAGCACTCAGTATGTGACAGTGAATCTGTGGGAGTATAGCCACAGGAATAGCACAGGGCTAATTTCCATAGTCAGCATGGGGGCTTGGCCGGCTTCTTCCGCCGGTGGTGCTGCTGCCAGGACGGCGCTGCTGTCACGGTGAATAAATAAACAGATAGATAATTCCTTTCCCTGCCAGATGCCTTTAGGGGAACTATGGAACCCAGATGCTTAAAACAACTGGCCGGCAGCCGATCAGTTCACACCTCCTGGCAGACACCAGGCACCGTAGGCCAAGACACACGCACGCACGCACGCACTTTGAGTTATGCAAATGAAAGGTCTGTTAATGAAGTGCTGTTCGATAATGATAGGAGGGTAAAACACCAGTGACTGTGGCGTGGACAACTGGACCACTGTAGCTTTCAGGGCTTTTTCCACAGTATTATTACAACATCTGCATTACAAAATCTGCAGATTGTGTTCACATTTCATTATCTTTAAAGATATATATAATAATAATAATCTCATACATTTATACCACCCCCAGATAAAACAACAACAACAACAACAACAACAACAACAACAACAACACAGGCAATACAATAAAAGGATAACAGCTCCTACTTTTTGGGAGGGACCTGTCCCACGTTGACACGAACGCAGATGACCTTGCGCGTCTGCATGCCCACCGAGCAGGAGGCGTCGTCCCCCGGGAGCGTCCCGCCGCGGAGGCGTTGGTGGCGGGATGGAGGTGTCCTCTATGCACTGGCCCCAGGGGCCCGTCTGCCAGTGGTACACGGTGCAGGGTGGTCGTTGCAGCTGCGCAGCTCCTGCAGAGAGCTGCTGTTGGGACACTGGATGCCCCCTGTATCCAACACACACACAGAGGAATTGTACAGAGGAATTAAGTCTCAATATTGTGGCCTTATCGGGAGGTTATAAGAGAGAATCCAGTGTGGAATAATGATCCCCTCCGCCCCTCAAACAATCTCCCAGTCATGTTCCAACCCCCCCTCCATTCACCTTTTGTCTCTCACCTGATACCATCCCCCCCCCCCCCCCTTTCTAACTCCCCCCTCCCTGGCCCCCCTCCTGGCCCCCTCCAATCCAATACCTGGGCATTCTACCAGAATCCCTTTCTCTCCACTATAAAGACCTACGTCTCACTGGATTCTAGGAGCTCTCTGGGGACACATCAGGCCGATGTCTCATTGAGTCATCCGCCGTAACTCTTGATTTACTTGTATACTGTTTGGGTATAATAAACCTGTGTTTAACCAAGTCTATATTTGACTAATTACATTCATTGATCCGGTTATATTCCTCTACACTAGCATGGGGCTAGCGTTGGCGGTGATGAAAGAAGAATCGGTTTTGTTTGCGATCGTTTATTTCTCCTTATGGTTCTGCGCTCTAACGCCACAGAGTTAGATTTCTTCCACTCATTTTCCTCGTGGAGCGTTCCCCCACTCACGGCCCTCTCTGCTCGGCACCGTGCGAGGGCCACGTGCGGCTCCACAGATTAGCCTCTTATAGCTTTGATTCGGCGTCGCTCGGGCGGAAATAAACAGGTTCTAAAGCCGCGGAGAGATAAAAACCCCACTAGCGGGTCCCCATGGGGGCTGCCAGTGGGATATATTGACGGAGATGAGATGACCCCAGGGGGCCCACACACACACACACACACGCACGCGCACACGCACGCACGCACACACACACACACACACGCACACACACACACACACACAGCTAAATAAAGCCGGTCTCCTGGACGCAGGTGTGGTGTGTGTGCACCGTGTGACCCCTGTCGCCACAGAGCCTTGTCATTAGCCGCCGCCGTCACCCGGAGAAACCAGCCACCGCTCCCCCACAACACCCAACGAGAAGGTCAACCATTAGTGCGGCTGGCGGCATTGACTGCGAGCTGCTAACCAATCAATGGCTGGGAGCGGGGGGAGGGGGGAGGGGCAGGGGGTGAACTGGACACAAAGGGATGCTTCCTCCTTGAGAGCGTGAGAAAGGAGATATGATTGACCTCTATATGTAATGTCATGCTGGACGGTGTCCCTCTCTGGGCAATTTAGAAAGAGATACTAAATTGGATTTCAACAGCATGCACACTCGTTTTATCGGGTGCGGATAGATCATTAAAAAGATGGTTAGATTTAATGCTTATCGATGCAACAGCTATTAAATAGCTAGTTAATAAACGCTTTTTAAATGTGTTTAAAACTGTAGTTTATTCCTCGGGTTTGTTTGACATCTTTTTTACTTCCAGGGTAGTGTTTATGGTTGATGTTAACTGCATAATACAAAAGGAATGGCCTACTGTATATCATATCCATGTACAAATATATCCTAATAATAAAATAAATTAATAAAAGGGTAAGCTATGCCCTAGTTGTAAAATGCACTGCTCAAACCTCTGTTTTGCTGTGTAATTGTGCCCTTTTCCTGACCTATATCATACAAAAAGCAACCCTTTAACATTGATCTTTGTGTCAACATCGCTGCCTGCCATCCCAGTGTGTGCTCTGAGGATAATGTGCCACTATAATGCTTATTTACTCTACTGTATCTTGTCAGCCCCATAATCCTTTGTGTCATTATCAAAGTGTGTCCTCCTAACATGGCCCGGAGTAATTACTTCCCCTGTGTGTGTGTGTGTGTGTGTGTGTGTGTGTGTGTGTGTGTGTGTGTGTGTGTGTGTGTGTGTGTGTGTGTGTGTGTGTGTGTGTGTGTGTGTGTGTGTGTGTGTGTGTGTGTGTGTGTGTGTGTGTGTGTGTGTGTGTGTGTGTGTGAGCGTGCGTGCGTGCATGTGTGTGTGTGTGTGTGTGTGTGTGTGTGTGTGTTTGTCAGGACCGCTGTATCCTTTTCCCCTACTGTTAATTATCACTCACTGTAAATGGCTGTGCTGTCAAAGTGTGATTCTGCAAAGCACTGAGCTGGTGTCAAATCAAGTTTCAAGTTTCAAGTTTCTTTAATAGTTGTCATACAGAAGTACAGAATACTTTCATACAAAATGCTTCTTACTGTTACGCTCCAGAGACTGTGCTAGACAAGATAGTATCAAATAACATAGTATAGCATGTAAATTAGAAGTAGAAAATGAGGTCACAGTGTTCAGTATAGACATATGTACAATGTTCGATGCAGAATAGACGTAACTGAGTTACCATATAATATACAATACTATGCAGTGTACTAATGTACAATACTATATAGTGCAAAGCAGAAATGGGATGAGGTACAATTTAGGTACAATTTACAGTAAGGTGTACGAGTTGTAGTGCAATCCTTCATCAATAAATATAAAGTGTGGGGAGTGGGTGCTACAGTGTGTTTGTTTAAAGTGAGTGTGTGATATAAAGTGTGGGGAGTGGGTGCTACAGTGTGTTTGTTTAAAGTGAGTGTGTGCGTGTGGATGTGTGTGCTATGTGCGTTTGATGGTTGTTGTGTAGTGTTCATTGTTCGTTGAGCAGCCTGATGGCGTGGGGATAGAAGCTTCTTCTGAGTCTTTCTGTGCTCGCCTTGAGACTCCGGTATCGCTTGCCTGACCGCAGCAGTTCAAAGAGGCAGTTGTTCGGGTGACTGGAGTCTTTAATGATTCTCTTAGCCTTGCCCTGCACCGCTTGTTGTAAATGTTCTGGAGGGTGGGGAGCCCCCCTCCAATTGTGCGTTCGGCTGAACGTGTCGCTCTTTGTAGTCTGCTTCGGTCTTGTGCAGTGCTATTCCCAAACCAGGAGGTGATGTTGCCAGTCAGGATGCTCTCTATTGTACATGAGTAGAAGTTCTTAAGGATCTTCTGACTGACTTGGAACTTCCTTAGGCGCCTGAGGAAGTAGAGGCATTGTCGTGCCTTCTTCACAACACTGTCAATGTGTGTGGTCCATGTCAAGTCCTCGGATATGTAGGCTCCGAGGTACTTAAAGCTGTTGACTCTCTCAACCGGTGCCCCGTCGATGCTGAGGGGGCTGTTGTCCTTGACCCCCGACCTCCTGAAGTCCACAATCATCTCCTTTGTTTTGCTGACGTTCAGGGAGAGGCTGTTTTCCTGGCACCATCCCGCCAGGACCTTGACCTCTTCCAGGTAGGCCCTCTCGTCATTGGCAGAGATCAGGCCCACCACCACTGTGTCGTCAGCAAATTTGATGATTGTGTTGCTACTCCGCTGAGCCACACAGTCGTGTGTGTACAGGGAGTAGAGGAGGGGACTTAGAACACAGCCCTGGGGGGCCCCTATGTTGAGGGTGATGGATGAGGAGGTGCAGTTGCCTGCTCTCACCACCTGGGGTCTGCCCGTCAGGAAGTCCAAGACCCACTGGCAGAGGTCATAGTTCAAGCCCAGGTCCCTGAGCTTGGCTATGAGTTTGGAGGGGACTATGGTATTGAATGCCGAGCTGTAGTCGATGAATAGCATTCTCACATAGTTCCCCTTCCTCTTGTCCAGGTGTGATGCTGCTGTGTGCAGCACATGGGCTATGGCGTCCTCCGTGGACGTGTTGGGGCGGTATGCAAATTGCAGGGGGTCCATGTTGATGGGGAGGGAGGAGCAGATGTAGCCCTTTACTAGCTTCTCAAAGCACTTCATGGCTATGGAGGTGAGAGCTACAGGGCGGTAGTCGTTGAGGCAACCAGGCTTGGATTTTTTGGGTACAGGGATAATAGTGGACTTCTTCAGGCAGGTGGGGATGACAGCCTGTTCTAAGGACAGGTTAAATATGTCAGTGAATACCGGGGCCAGTTGGTCGGCACAGACTTTTAGGACGCGGCCGGGGATGCCGTCCGGTCCTGCTGCCTTCCTGATATTCACTTTTTTAAAGGTCCGCCTCACCTCATGTTCTGTTACCCTGAACACTGAGTCTCCATCAGCAGCAGACCCCCCCCCCCCCCCCCCCATTGCCGTGGCTTGTGGGCTGGTGTTGTTATTACCAGCATCAAACCTTGCATAGAAGGTATTGAGGTCATTTGCTAAGGAGATGTCACTGTTCAGTTTGAGGGAGGTGCCTTTGTAGTCTGTCATCGTTTTGAGCCCCTGCCACATAGCTCTGGAGTCAGCCTGTTCAAACTGGAGTTAAATTTGATCCCTGTAGCGCCGTTTTGCCTCTGTCACTGTCTTCCTTACGTTGTATCGCGCCACCTTGTGGTCATTCATGTTGCCTGCCACCAGGCCGTCGTTGTATGCTTTGGTGCGCGCTTTCAGAGCTTCACGGATGGATTTGTCTACCCAGGGTTTTTGATTTGGGTAAACTCTAATTGTGCTAGTGGGGATTGTTTCTTCCACCAAAGTACGAACAAAGTCCAGCACTGTCTCCGTGTAGACATCAATGTTATCTGTGTCGCGGAACACGCTCCAGTCTGTGCATTCAAACGCAGCCTGGAGCGTCTCGCCCGACTCCACATCCCATTTCTGCACCTCTCGCGAGACTACAGGAGTGCTCTTGATTCTTTGTTTGTACTTTGGAGAAAGAAAGATGGCCGCGTGATCGGACTTACCAAAGCCACTAGCAGAATGAGCCTTGTAGCCACCCTTGAATTGCGTGTAACAGTGATCTAAAATGTTACCGCCTCTGGTGTTACAAGTCACATGCTGATAGAAGTCAAATGTACTCTTATAGAGTCAAACATGCACTGTGAATGAATGAAAAAACATAATTTATACAATAATCTTTTAACATTGTATATGAGTTACCTACTGTACATTTGAATCATCTCTGTGGCACTGTCTTAGAACTTTCTACAACCCTCTTGTACATTGAATACTCCACCCCAAAGTAAACTATCTTAGGCTGCGGTTACACTAATGGCCAGTTTTCATTTTGTTGTCAGGGTCAGTTTCGCTTTCCAGAACGCAACGTAATGGCAGGCAAGTTAGACATTGGTTTTGCCTCCTGAGCACAGTGATGTAGTACAATGCCAAAGCAGTAGGTGGCAGTAGGTGGCGAACATGAAGGCAATTTTCAACCAATCAGAAGTTGAATGTGCCAATACACTTCCTGCAAAAAAAAAAAAAAAAAAAAACACCATCTTTAAATGCCTCGCGTGAGCCATTTAGCCAACGTAGCATTTATTTTTCAGCAAAGAAAGTGCAATAAAAGTGCAATAAACTAAACGGATACATTCACTGTGTGTTCTGCCTCATTTGTTGATGAAACAAAACTAACATCAACACAATTGACCACCAAGAGCGGATAGTTTAGTCTCACAAAAAGATCTCCGATGTTGTTAGCTACATGCTAACGTGAATGGAATATGCCAGCCCAGTACAACAGTATAGCATTGTGGCTAGCAGCTTGGTAACGTTAATGCTAGCAGAATGAATGGATGTAAACTGTATTTAACAGATTGCAGAATGGGTACAATACAATACGGCTAAATACACACAATTGTTAAGGGTATGCAGACTGTTGTAGCTTGGACTGGGCTCCTTATAACAACTAACAGGGTTTGGAAGTAACGTTAGCTAGGTAGCTAACGTTAGCTCACATTAGCCAGCCAGCCAGCACCAAACTGATGATATCAGGAGCTATCAGTAGCTAGATAACATTAGATAATGCCTCATGTATTAAACAAAAGTTGTAGCTTGGACTGGGCTCCTTATAACAATAACTTGACAACACGGTAGCCGCAGCTAACCGGGTCTGAAATTAACGTTAGCTAGCCAAACTGATGATATCAGACATTGATATCAGGAGCTATCAGTAGCTAGATAACATTAGACAACGCATCATGTATTAAACAAAAGTGAATAGATGACTGGGCCATTTAGTTTAATGCTTGTTATGTTGAAAGAGGAGCTCTGAGCTAACAGGGTCTGGTAGCTACGGTAGGTAGCTAACGTTAGCTCACGTTAGCCAGCTACTCATGCAATCGTTAATGCTAGCAGAATTAATGGATGTAAACTTTATTTAACAGATTGCAGAATGGGTACAATACAATATGGCTCAATACAAACAATTGTTAAGGGAATGCAGACTGTTGTAGCTTGGACTGGGCTCCTGATAACAATAACTTAACAACACATGGTAGCTGCAGCTATTTGGGACAGCTCTGCTGTAAACACTAGAAATAACCGTGCAGGTATCTACTGCGCATGGGCGTTGAGCAACAACGACTCCGTATCCGGCTCACGCAGATTACATGGCAGCATTGTCGGTGAGTTTTGGCGAGTATCCAAAACGGAAACACAATTTCAGCAACAAAAACGTTTCTGTATTCAATGGTGCAACCATGGCCTTAACACTTTAAGGACCAGCCATGAGTTTATACGTGTTACGGTGCCATGCGTTGTGGACCAGAGCCACGAGTTAACTCGTGGCAAGTTGTTATTGTTTTATTCCATATTAATAACCGTATTAACGTCCCCGATCGACTCTGGGGACCTACCCGCATATTTGATTTCGGCAACATGCAATACCGGCCAGATCCTCTTAGGGGAGCCATCGCTGAGGCCGATCGAGGTATCATTGAGGCCGATTGGGGAATTTTTTTTTTTACTGTCTGTGGGCGTTTCATTTGAGCCTGGATCCCAAACGAACATCATCCATATTTGATCACGTTTGGAAGCGCAGATTTCAGCCTGGAATAATGGGATTTATGATCAGCCAATGGACATATCGATCTACCAGATGCCGATGTATTATGACGAAATGCTGCCGGCGATCACATGGGCTGACGGTAGGATACTATTCACCCAAATTACAGCCGGATTGGAGCTTGTTTTAAAACGCAACGTGATCGATCAGTGAAAATGGCTACTTGAACCATTATTATTGTATTGCTAATCAATAATAGTAATCGGCGTCCCCCGCCACCCCCATTTCATCCATAGATGCTCTGTAATAGTCCGGATGCTACGCAGTTTGTTTTATTTCATTCGTATATATACAACAGAAATGGCGTTTGATATAACGTGACTAGCCTTTAGCCTATTATCTAGCTCCCCAGAAAAAAGACGAGGCGAAAACTGCGATAAACCTTATATTCACGGCGCTATAAAATGACAACCAACCGATGGATTTTTATTTTCTTTAAGCCATTATGAAGGCACGGTTTATGCACTCAAGTGACAATGAGAATGGACAGATAGCAATACTATAAAGTATATATATAGCTGTTAGAAAGTACATTGGTTTGTTGACAAAGCTCGGTCCTCTGGACTATAAATCGCCGCAGGACTTTGGTCGCCAAAGTGTTAAGCAGGAGAGGCTCTGTGGGGATGTAACGCTTCATTCAGCACTCAGCGACCTGCTTGCCTCAACACCTCCACTGCTTGTCTGTATCTACGCTGGACACAGCGCCTCGTCTAGCCTGTGTGTGTGTGTGTGTGTGTGTGTGTGTGTGTGTGTGTGTGTGTGATACATCGATGAGGGATACACATTCACAGGGAAATCCATTATGTATGATCCCCTACTCCAGCGAGAGAGAGAGAGAGAGAGAGAGAGAGAGAGAGAGAGAGAGAGAGAGAGAGAGAGAGAGAGAGAGAGAGAGAGAGAGAGAGAGTGCGTGTGTGTGCATGTGAGACGTGCAATGCTGGCTAGCAGTCAGATGACAAGTGCGGTTAAAGTGATGGCGAGGCTATAATAAAACGCACAGATTCTGATCTGTTGCCATGCACGCACGCATGCACACACACACACACACACACACACACACACACACACACACACACACACACACACACACACACACACACACACACACACACACACACACACACACACACACACACACACACACACACACACACACACACACACACACACACACACACACACACACACACACACACACACACACACACACACACACACAGCCACCCATACTTTCCTCATACATAGGTGGGGACAGCTCCTCGGGGGGGGTGAGTGGCAGCTTGAGTGGCGGGGCTTTAACCCAGAGGCTCTCGCTCACTTCGATATCATTCCATTCACCACTCGAGACGCCCACTTCCAACAGATCCCCCCCACGCAGGGGTCCCGAGGCTCTTAACACTATAAGGAACACTCATTACACGGAGGAGCCACGCCATCAAGGGGCCTCTATGTATTCTACAAGCGCAGGGGATACGGCTGAATCAGCAGAGCAGGGGCTAAAGAGGGGACTGCTATCTATTAGAGGTATACTAGTCCTATATCTCTATGTCCCATCTATTTAAAACACGTGTGGAAAGCTACCTCAGCACAAAAAAAGATCACAGAGGGGAACTACTGTTGTCGAAAGGATGAAAAGAATATGAATTGTTATACCAAAGATGGGTGGAACCATTGACAGCAGGGAATCACCTTGAGAAGAGACGAAAAGGCTGTTATTTAATCCCACAGTCCTCAGAATGTGTTTCAAAAGGCAACGTAAAGAGTTTGGATATGACGTATACAGCTGTTAGCAGTGACATCTACCGAGGCCTCTATCTCTACTATCTACTGTCTACAGAACCACCGTTGTTTCCCTCACCCTTCATCACAGTGATCCACGCCACGACCTGCGCAGTCGCTGTGGAGTAAGCAACACGGAGAATGTATTTATTTTTTACGGCATGGTGTTGTAATGTATGCATCAGTAATGCTGCATATCTGATGTTGCTGCTTCTACACCTTCCTGCTGTGTGTGCTATAGGGGGAGAGAGGGGAGTCACCCTGTACTAACCTTCTACACCTTCCTGATGTGTGTGCTATAGGGGGAGAGAGGGGAGTCACCCTGTACTAACCATCTACATCTTCCTGATGTGTGTGCTATAGGGAGAGAGAGAGGGGAGTCCCCTATACTAACCATCTACACCTTCCTGCTGTGTGTGCTATAGGGAGAGAGAGGGGAGTCCCCTATACTAACCTTCTACTCCTTCCTGCTGTGTGTGCTATAGGGGGAGAGAGGGGAGTCCCCCTATACTAACCTTCTACACCTTCCTGCTGTGTGTGCTATAGGGGGAGAGAGGGGAGTTCCCCTATACTAACCTTCTACTCCTTCCTGATGTGTGTGCTATAGGGGGAGAGAGGGGAGTTCCCCCTATACTAACCTTCTACACCTTCCTGCTGTGTGTGCTATAGGGGGAGAGAGGGGAGTCCCCCCTATACTAACCTTCTACTCCTTCCTGCTGTGTGTGCTATAGGGAGAGAGAGGGGAGTCCCCTATACTAACCTTCTACACCTTCCTGATGTGTGTGCTATAGGGAGAGAGGGGAGTCCCCCTATACTAACCTTCTACTCCTTCCTGCTGTGTGTGCTATAGGGGGAGAGAGGGGAGTCCCCTATACTAACCTTCTACACCTTCCTGATGTGTGTGCTATAGGGAGAGAGAGGGGAGTCCCCTATACTAACCTTCTACTCCTTCCTGCTGTGTGTGCTATAGGGAGAGAGAGGGGAGTCCCCTATACTAACCTTCTACACCTTCCTGCTGTGTGTGCTATAGGGAGAGAGAGGGGAGTCCCCTATACTAACCTCCTACTCCTTCCTGCTGTGTGTGCTATAGGGAGAGAGAGGGGAGTCCCCCTATACTAACCTTCTACTCCTTCCTGCTGTGTGTACTATAGGGAGAGAGAGGGGAGTCACCCTATACTAACCTTCTACACCTTCCTGATGTGTGTGCTATAGGGAGAGAGAGGGGAGTCACCCTATACTAACCTTCTACACCTTCCTGATGTGTGTGCTATAGGGAGAGAGAGGGGAGTCACCCTATACTAACCTTCTACACCTGCCTGCTGTGTGTGCTATAGGGAGAGAGAGGGGAGTCCCCTATACTAACCTTCTACTCCTTCCTGCTGTGTGTGCTATAGGGAGAGAGAGGGGAGTCCCCCTATACTAACCTTCTACTCCTTCCTGCTGTGTGTGCTATAGGGAGAGAGAGGGGAGTCACCCTATACTAACCTTCTACACCTTCCTGCTGTGTGTGCTATAGGGAGAGAGAGGGGAGTCCCCTATACTAACCTTCTACTCCTTCCTGCTGTGTGTGCTATAGGGAGAGAGAGGGGAGTTCCCCTATACTAACCTTCTACACCTTCCTGCTGTGTGTGCTATAGGGGGAGAGAGGGGAGTCCCCTATACTAACCTTCTACACCTTCCTGCTGTGTGTGCTATAGGGGGAGAGAGGGGAGTCACCCTATACTAACCTTCTACACCTTCCTGCTGTGTGTGCTATAGGGAGAGAGAGGGGAGTCCCCTATACTAACCTTCTACTCCTTCCTGCTGTGTGTGCTATAGGGAGAGAGAGGGGAGTTCCCCTATACTAACCTTCTACACCTTCCTGCTGTGTGTGCTATAGGGGGAGAGAGGGGAGTCACCCTATACTAACCTTCTACACCTTCCTGCTGTGTGTGCTATAGGGGGAGAGAGGGGAGTCCCCTATACTAACCTTCTACACCTTCCTGCTGTGTGTGCTATAGGGGGAGAGAGGGGAGTCACCCTATACTAACCTTCTACACCTTCCTGCTGTGTGTGCTATAGGGAGAGAGAGGGGAGTCCCCTATACTAACCTTCTACACCTTCCTGCTGTGTGTGCTATAGGGGGAGAGAGAGGGGAGTCCCCCTATACTAACCTTCTACTCCTTCCTGCTGTGTGTGCTATAGGGGGAGAGAGGGGAGTCTTCTATACTAACCTTCTACACCTTCCTGCTGTGTGTGCTATAGGGAGAGAGAGGGGAGTCCCCCTATACTAACCTTCTACACCTTCCTGCTGTGTGTGCTATAGGGAGAGAGAGGGGAGTCCCCTATACTAACCTTCTACACCTGCCTGCTGTGTGTGCTATAGGGGGAGAGAGGGGAGTCCCCTATACTAACCTTCTACTCCTTCCTGATGTGTGTGCTATAGGGGGAGAGGGGAGTCCCCTATACTAACCTTCTACACCTTCCTGCTGTGTGTGCTATAGGGAGAGAGAGGGGAGTCCCCTATACTAACCTCCTACTCCTTCCTGCTGTGTGTGCTATAGGGAGAGAGAGGGGAGTCCCCCTATACTAACCTTCTACTCCTTCCTGCTGTGTGTACTATAGGGAGAGAGAGGGGAGTCACCCTATACTAACCTTCTACACCTTCCTGATGTGTGTGCTATAGGGAGAGAGAGGGGAGTCACCCTATACTAACCTTCTACACCTTCCTGATGTGTGTGCTATAGGGAGAGAGAGGGGAGTCACCCTATACTAACCTTCTACACCTGCCTGCTGTGTGTGCTATAGGGAGAGAGAGGGGAGTCCCCTATACTAACCTTCTACTCCTTCCTGCTGTGTGTGCTATAGGGAGAGAGAGGGGAGTCCCCCTATACTAACCTTCTACTCCTTCCTGCTGTGTGTGCTATAGGGAGAGAGAGGGGAGTCACCCTATACTAACCTTCTACACCTTCCTGCTGTGTGTGCTATAGGGAGAGAGAGGGGAGTCCCCTATACTAACCTTCTACTCCTTCCTGCTGTGTGTGCTATAGGGAGAGAGAGGGGAGTTCCCCTATACTAACCTTCTACACCTTCCTGCTGTGTGTGCTATAGGGGGAGAGAGGGGAGTCCCCTATACTAACCTTCTACACCTTCCTGCTGTGTGTGCTATAGGGGGAGAGAGGGGAGTCACCCTATACTAACCTTCTACACCTTCCTGCTGTGTGTGCTATAGGGAGAGAGAGGGGAGTCCCCTATACTAACCTTCTACTCCTTCCTGCTGTGTGTGCTATAGGGAGAGAGAGGGGAGTTCCCCTATACTAACCTTCTACACCTTCCTGCTGTGTGTGCTATAGGGGGAGAGAGGGGAGTCACCCTATACTAACCTTCTACACCTTCCTGCTGTGTGTGCTATAGGGGGAGAGAGGGGAGTCCCCTATACTAACCTTCTACACCTTCCTGCTGTGTGTGCTATAGGGGGAGAGAGGGGAGTCACCCTATACTAACCTTCTACACCTTCCTGCTGTGTGTGCTATAGGGAGAGAGAGGGGAGTCCCCTATACTAACCTTCTACACCTTCCTGCTGTGTGTGCTATAGGGGGAGAGAGAGGGGAGTCCCCCTATACTAACCTTCTACTCCTTCCTGCTGTGTGTGCTATAGGGGGAGAGAGGGGAGTCTTCTATACTAACCTTCTACACCTTCCTGCTGTGTGTGCTATAGGGAGAGAGAGGGGAGTCCCCCTATACTAACCTTCTACACCTTCCTGCTGTGTGTGCTATAGGGAGAGAGAGGGGAGTCCCCTATACTAACCTTCTACACCTGCCTGCTGTGTGTGCTATAGGGGGAGAGAGGGGAGTCCCCTATACTAACCTTCTACTCCTTCCTGATGTGTGTGCTATAGGGGGAGAGGGGAGTCCCCTATACTAACCTTCTACACCTTCCTGCTGTGTGTGCTATAGGGGGAGAGAGGGGAGTCCCCCTATACTAACCTTCTACTCCTTCCTGCTGTGTGTGCTATAGGGGGAGAGAGGGGAGTCACCCTATACTAACCTTCTACACCTTCCTGATGTGTGTGCTATAGGGGGAGAGAGGGGAGTCCCCTATACTAACCTTCTACTCCTTCCTGCTGTGTGTGCTATAGGGGGAGAGAGGGGAGTTCCCCTATACTAACCATCTACACCTTCCTGATGTGTGTGCTATAGGGGGAGAGAGGGGAGTCCCCCTATACTAACCTTCTACTCCTTCCTGATGTGTGTGCTATAGGGGGAGAGAGGGGAGTCCCCCTATACTAACCTTCTACTCCTTCCTGATGTGTGTGCTATAGGGGGAGAGAGGGGAGTCCCCTATACTAACCATCTACACCTTCCTGATGTGTGTGCTATAGGGGGAGAGAGGGGAGTCCCCCTATACTAACCTTCTACTCCTTCCTGCTGTGTGTGCTATAGGGGGAGAGAGGAGAGTCTTCTATACTAACCTTCTACACCTTCCTGATGTGTGTGCTATAGGGGGAGAGAGGGGAGTCCCCTATACTAACCTTCTACTCCTTCCTGCTGTGTGTGCTATAGGGGGAGAGAGGGGAGTTATACTAACCGTCCCCGGCGTTGTAGGCCAGGATGGAGCGTGCTCTCATCTGCCGGCCCTCCGTGTTCTTGCCCGAGCAGGTGTGGGAGCACAGCGACCAGGACGTCCAGGGGCTGAGGACGCAGTCCTTCGGGCAAGGCACCTCACAGACCACGGGCATGGGTAGGATGGCGTCGCGGCATAGCTGCCTGTCAACGAATTCACCTAGATGGGGGGGAAATAGGATAGAATTTGGAATTCCAGTTATTCCATCCTTCCTTCGAGTGTGAATTATTCTTTAATGCTAGGTTTAAAGTGTATACACATTTGAAATCACGAAGGGAAGACGTAGCGAATGAAGAGGAGACAAGTTAAATATAGACTTTCAAGCCTTGAGACATTGGATTGTAGAAAAGGTTCCTAAAATGTTCCTAATGATTTTTGTATACGTGTGTAGTGTTGCCAATATCAGGCAGCGCATACAGTACGCACTGGAGCTGTGAGTGCAGAGGGGAACAAAATTGAAATAATCTTATCATATTACATCATAAAATACACCAGAGTCTATCTCATTGAGAAACAGAGCAAAAATAAACAGACAAGACAGATTTGAACAGGGCAAATGACAAAGATAAAGATACTGTAGTTATCTCGGGGAGCCTCAGCCCGCCAATTAATCACAACAACATTTATGACCTTATAAATAAATACTGAGGGCTTTTTTTACAGCTTCAAGATTTCACATTCAGCGGCTGATGCTAGATTAGGGTAATCTCCAACCTGTGACTTTGACAGCTAACAGCTATGGGCAGAATATATACGGCATGCTCATTTTAATAAAGAAAAAAATAAATAAAGAAGAGACAGAAATTACTGCTTCTCTGGAGCATAAACTAAAAAAAAGTATATTAAAAAAATATCTCCTGCTGCTTATAAATCCTTCTGACCGTGGAACAATAACACAGTAACTGAATCTTCATTTGAACAGAGGAAGGAAAACACCAGGCATCGCGTCCTGGCGCGTTTTCTTCCTTCCTTCTTGCTTAGCCAAAAAAACAACAATGCCGTCTCAAAGTATGCTACGGGTGGGAGCTATTCACCTCTACTCAATCATTGCCAGCTATTAGACTGGGCCCTGCTGTAGTTAGGCCAGCTTTCCATTACAACGTTTCACTGTGTGTCACATTGTTTGTAGAGCTAAATCTATATTTTATATTTTCATTTCATTTCAACCTTTATTTAAAATCGTAAGCATCTGAGGTTTCCCTCATTTACAGAAATGACGATTGTACAAAATGTAAACAGTCCATGATAAAAACAATATTCACAGAAATGTAAACACCAGAGTAAAAAATAAAAACCATTTCAAAATAATTTAAAAAGACCAACTAAAACAGTTACAGGTACACAATGGTCTGAGATCATACGTTTAAACATTCCAAGGGAAGGGAGAACCTCCAATTTCAGAGAGAGTTTAAGGACATTCCATGAGTTAGAGGCATCAAAGGAAAAGGCTGACTTCCCTAGCTCAGAACAAACTTGAGGAACCCTAAGAACGATCCAGTCATTCGATCGAGTTGAATAGGTTCCAATATTCCAATCTAACAGTGAAGAGATATTTATATATATACATATTATAGCTATGTATCCAATATCATTGTCAATTGACAGTAAGAACCTTCCATTCAAGAAAGAAATATTTTTTTCATCAATACGTTCCCGTTTTATACCGTGGTGAATATGAGTGTTATATCGGAATGATCTGGGATAATTCCTGCAAGGCTATTTATAAGGCGCTAAGCTAATAACGTTAAATCCATTGGTGTTTCGTCCCTACACACGACACAGTTAAAAATCCAAATGCATATGATCTGTATTATGTTCCATCATGAATGCATGAAAGGGGGGGGCGGGGGAAGTCGTTTCTGATTAATTGATTGCCAATAACAGCATTCGTTATTACCACAACATAGGCTGATCTGGGGGATGGCTATTAAATCCTTGCACTATCAAGCTGAAATTGACGTCAAATTGCTCTTACCTTTGGCCGGTTGGATTCCAAAAATAATTTTCTAATTATTTGATCGCCATCTGGTAGATCATATGTCCATTGGCCCATGCCATAATCCTTTTCAGACTAATAGAAATGTCCGCCCGGACCGTTTACAGTGTGACACCAGGTCTGCAACAGGGGTTACTGCATTCTCGAGACAGCGCCACTACCAGGATCTGAGTCCCAATATGCATTTTCCAGCCAAAATACAGCTCTGTGACAGTGAATAGGATATTAATATAGAAAAAAAAGAAAAACAAACCAAAAAACGTAATATTACGTGCCTGGCACCCAATGGTTGTCGGGCAAACACTTAATATTACGTGGATGGCCCCGAATGAGTTAATAAGGGCCGTGTTAGATTCACATGTGCATTGTGGTGTTTATCTGACAATATTCAATAATGAAAAGTAGAAAACATCGTTCAAAGGTTTATTCAAAAGTGAATCATGCAAAGTTACAAACAGGAGTATGTTAAAAAGGATATCACATATGGTTGCTGCAGCAGTGAGGATGGTTCACAGCGAGTTCGGTGGACTCTATTGTGCATTAATACTACATCCTCTGCTTAAATCACACCAGACAGCGTCTTGAGCGAAAGGCAAGTGGAAGATCCTCCGATGTTTGAAAACATGAACACGGGTCGATTCCCGGTCACTAAAACACTTTAGCCTTTACACTTTAAGTAGATGTGATGTGAGTGTGTGAGTTTGGCTTTAATGAGATGTCATATTCTAGTTTTGGAGGGGAAAATCTAATGCATTTTTTATTGGCAGCCTAAACCATGACAGAAATATTCAAATAAGCATTTTGAGTATTGGTTAGTAACCCACACGACACACACACATTCGAATGTTTATTTATGTCCACATAAATAAAAGTATAAACACTATGTAAACACTAATAATGCAATCAGATATTGAGAGACAGTCAGTTACAAAGGTGCCTGTTTGGCAGCTACATTGTTGCATACAAACAGGATGAAAACACACATGATGAAAATAATAGTAGCAGGTGAAAGCGCAGAAAAAAACATGTCATGTTGACACCTATACCAATAACAGCAGATACTGAACAATACCTTGCTAACTGCTTGGCCCTTCTCTTAGAAACCAGCCATCTGGAGGCCCCCCACAACCAGCTTGTGTACACAAATATAAAAACTAAAAGTGTATGAATGAATGAATGAAAACTTTATTTAACAGATTGCAGAATGGGTACAATACAGTACGGCTCAATACATACAATTGTTAAGGGGATGCAGACCTGAGAAAGACGTTTGTCTTGTTTCCATCAGGGTCCCCCATTTTCAATTCATATAGACATTTATGACATACACAACATACATGACATTTATGGCATAGGGACATATAGGTATTTAGTACTGATACATTTGTGACATAGGCGGTATTCAAATATACAGTACTGTTACCCCTAGATCCTGACAGAGTATATACATATGATGGGGAGGGGACTGTACATTAGGAGGGGGTGGGTGGGTGGGAGGGAAATATACATACGGCGGGGAGGGAATATATACATGCGGTGGGGAGGAGACTGTCCATTAGGAGGTGGTGGGGGTTTTGGGCATTTACGGTGGCCAGTTTCGAATTGCAGCCTCCCGTAGGTGCTCTTTAAGGGCGGTTTTGAATGTGGGCAGGGATTCACATTCCTTTACAGCTTTGGGTAGGGCGTTCCACATTGTTGTGGCACAATTGCGGAACGTGTTTAGTCCCTTGTTTGAGCCGAATCTGGGTTTAACATGATTTGTTGAGCTTCCTCTGGTGTAGTGGTTGTGGTATTCACTGACCTTTGGGAAGTATTTTGACATGTACATGGGCACCCCGGTCGTATAGTGTATCTTGTAGACCAGGCCCATTGCAAGTTGCTGTACTCTGTCGTCTACTCTAAGCCATCCTAGGTTGGCAAAGTGGGCAGGGGTGAGGTGGGTTCTGGGGTTCAGGTCAAGTAGTAGTCTGACCAGTTTGTTTTGTGATGTTTGTAATTCTGTTTTAAGCGCCTTTGAGGTGCTTTGGTACCATGAGGTGCACGCATAGTCATAGTACCCTTGAATGAGTGCTCCTGCCAGAGTCTTCAGGGCATTCTTGTTTACCAGAGAGGAGATCCGGTACAAGAATCTAGTTCGTTGGTTGACCTTTTTTATTACATTGGATGCCATTTTGTCACAGGAAAGATTTGCCTCTAGGATGGAACCCAGGTAGGTAATTTCGTCTTTCCTTGTGACAATATTGTCACCCACTGTAACTGAGAAACCGTCGGTCCTGCTGAGTTTGTTATTTGAACCGAAGAGAATGGACTCTGTTTTGCCCATGTGTAATGATAGTTTGTTATCAGCGAGCCATATGCAGATTTTGCCTAGTTCCGTGCTGAGGGTTTTTTCATGTCATTTGCATAAATTAGGAAGAGTAGCGGTCCTAGTATGCTTCCTTGTGGAACACCACAGCTCACTGTGAGGGGGGGGGATAGAGTACCGTTTACCTCTACCATCTGTTCTCTCCCCTCCAGGTAGGATTGCATCCAGCTCACTGATAGGCTATCAAAACCAATTGCTTTTAGCTTGTCCATTAGAATGGAGTGATTGACAGTGTCGAAGGCCTTCTGTAGGTCCAGCATGACCATGCCGCAGTATTTGCCAGCGTCCACCTCTTGTTTGATGTGGCCGTTCAAATAGAGGAGGCATGTGTCAGTGGAGTGGGACGTTCCGAAGCCAGATTGGAATTCGTAGATTAGGTTTTTTTCCGCCAGGTACTTTTCGACCTGTTCGTAGACTATTTTCTCCATGACTTTCGAGATGGAGGTAAGAATAGAAACAGGGCGGTAGTTGCCTGGGTCTAATTTGCTGCCCTTTTTGTGTAGAGGGGTCACTCTCGCAATTTTGAAGTCCTTGGGGACGTGCCCCTGTCTTATAGAGAGGTTTATTATGTGTGTGATGACTGGGGTGATGGCGGCTGCTGCGTCTCTGAGGAATTTGGAGGGGATGTTGTCATGGCCAGTGGCCTTGTTAGGTTGGAGGGCGCTCAATTTTTTGAGTACCTCATCGGTTGTTACCATTTCAAGTTTGAAGTCGTCTTTGTGGACCCCTAGGTTTTTGTAGTATGCTACTATGTGTTCTACCCCATAATGCCCTGAGTGGGAGGGTAGTTTGTTTACCAGTGTTGTGGCTATGTTTGTGAAGAAGATGTTTAAGTAATTGGCTACATCCAGCTTGTCTGTGATGAGCGTGTTGTCCGTCTTTATGTTTATGTTTGAGAATCTGGTTTTAAGTTTTTTACTGCAGCCTAGTTGATTATTGAGTAATTTCCAAAGTTCGCGGGGTTTGTTTTTGTTTTCCTCCGTTTTGTCGTTGATGAAATTTCTTTTTGCGGTTCTGATCATGATGTTTACGTCATTTCTTAGTCTGTTTCTTTGGATTTTTAGTTCAACCACGTGGGCTTGGAGTTCACTGTTTGAGCTTTTGGAAAGCTTTGTCTGACTTTTATGAAGTTCAGAGCATTTTTTGTCTCTGGTTTTCATAGCGGCCAGTATTTCAGTGTGCATCCATGCCTCAGCGCGATTTTTAACCCTGGTGGTTCTTATCGGTGCCATGTTGTTGAGTATTGCTGTGAATTTGGTTTTGAATCCAAGCCATGTTTCTTCAACCTGTGTACCACTGAGCTCATCTGACCAGTCCAAGCTCCCCAGTTCTAGGTTAAAGGCCTCTCTAGAGTAAGTTTTGAGGTCTCTAGATGTGACTGTTTTGTGACAGCCGGCCTTCTGTTTTAGCTTTTTGCGGGTACAGAAAATCATATAATGATCACTTAACCCGCATGCTATCACCCCTTTACTGGAGATCATGGACTTGTCAGAGGTCAAAATGAGGTCAAATGTACACTTGTAGCCCAGCTGTGAAATGGTCTGCACCAGTTGTTGATAATTCATCTTGGTTAGAAAAGCTTCCTATAGGCTATAGTCGAAAGTACAACCAATCTCTAGAATGAGCACCTCCCTAAGATTTTCATTGACAATAACCACAACTGGGCCCTATTCCCCGTACCTGGTTCAACTAAGTCGATCAAAAGTCCCATTATCCAGATTAAATTATCCCGATGTTTGAATCCGGGCTTTCCCTGTTCCTCGAAGGTGGTTTCACTCTCGTTAATTCTAACCAGACTTGATACTCAGGATAATTGCGCGCGGCCGCCTCACCTGAAAAGACAGCAGGTGTCGATCGCAGAAATCCTGATTTTCTAACGGCATTGATTGATTGATTGATTTAAAACTTTATTAACAGATTGCAGAATGGGTACAATAACAATACAGTACGGCTCAATAGCCTCACCGACATAATCTATAGGCTAATGTTAAATCCCTCATTACCCCAATCAATCAGATTATATTTCTTTAAATATGCCTGCTGGCAGTAGGCTTAATGGAATGAATAATCGAATGAGATCTATTGCTAGCAAAAATAATTAGTTCAACTCTTTCAGAATAAGTAGATACAAACAAGCCCAAAGAGTATCTAATTGATACGAATTAATAGATACTTATGAGGATATCTGTACTGTATGTGCTTAGGTATCATGTACTTTATATATAAATTAGGGATGCTGGATATTGGCTTTTTTACCGATACCGATATACCGATATTGTCCAACTCTTAATTTCCGATACCGATATCAACCGATATCAACCGATACCGATATATGCAGGGTTTCCCCCCCAAAAAACTGAATAATTTCAGGTAATTAACATTACATATCTCTTGTCGTGTAATTAACACAACATTATGCATACTTTGACAATAAATAAAATAATAATTTGTTCTTACTTGCTTGCCTGGGTAAATAAAGGTTAAATAAATGTAAAAAAAAGAAAAGAAAATGTGTTTCCTTTTTTCAAAACCGATACCAATATTTTCCGATATCACATTTTTATGCCAATATCGGTAGGCCGATAATATCGGACATCCCTAATATAAATACATGGTTCCCAAAGTTTCAAGGCGAGACCCAAAATAACGTGTCAGAGAGGCTTGGAGGGAGGCTATACAGTTTCACTATTAATCAGGTTTTAATCTGTTTCGGACATCATCCATACCTGCATTGAATTGATTAACCTTTGGTTTATACCAGTGACACATGTTCATCATCAGATAACAGTGCTTGAACAGATACATGCATTTTCTCAAATGCATTAATGTCAACAGCTCATTCAATTTCTCAAATCCGTCAAACAGCGCATCTCATCAGACATTTTAATCCCATTTACAATATCACAATAACGTGTGTGTGACAGTGATACAATTCAACAATCCACAGATTCAGATTCCTCGTAATTCATAATCCACAGTCCACGCATAGACGCTTCAATGTATGCTTGAATGAAACACAATCCGGCTGTGGATGTTAAGCAAATACATCCACAGCCGAGAATATGAAACTAATCAGAGCCAAACACCCGATAGGTTTCAATCATTAAAAATATCCCCGCGGGGTTCACATTTGCAATGCGCCGTTATTAAAATAACCACATGCAGTGTGTATTGCAACTCCGAGCGCGGTATCCGTATAAATATGACGTGCATTATTTAAGACAAAGTAAATCTATAGGCTGAATATGATTTATTATCAGCATTTTATGTATATTATTTTACATTTCAAAAGCCCCCTCTAGAAGAACGAAGCACAAAAACATAATTCAGAATGGTATAATGGGATCTAGACTGTGAGAATTATTTCAGGAAGCGAGCTGGGATTTCTTTGCAAGGGTGTGGCCATGGTTTATCCAGCTAACTGAACTAAACCCTGCTCTGGAGCAGGTTAAAACTTTCTGATCTGTTACCATGGTGATTTAAACAATCCGACGTCGGGGAACGGAAAGTCAAGCTATGCTGAAAATGATCCGGCTAACTCAGTTAGCCAGGTACGAGGAACAGGGGTGCTAGCCGTGATGTTAGAGAACACTTCTGAATCATCACTACACACATGAAACATGAGCACTATGGAAGATCTAAAAATGGAAGTGATATATTTTTTTATCAAATCAACTATTCTGTCGTGCCAACAGATATAAAGCCCATTGAATGAATACATGGCAACCATTTAAGCTATTTGTTTGTGACCATGATGTATACAGTCGCTTGGTTGGTAAAACCTGTAGTCTTGCTTTTATAGTGAAGATGTTCTCATCTATAGCTACACTTCTAAACACTGCGTGGGAGACAGAATGGTCTGCAACCGAGACAACACACGCACGCACGCATGCACGCACACACACACACACACACGGTAGCTAGAGGCGTGGGGTCTATGTTGAAACATGGAAGCTGGGGGATGCAGGATCACTGTGTGCCTCAATAAAGATCCTCCTACAGTAAATGGCTTCAAACGGAAACGGGACGACAACGGAGACAGATTTTGTAGGATTTAAGACATCTGAGGTCTTCTCAAGGATCATTTTTCGGGTGGGTGGGTGGGGGAGGGGAGATGGGGGGGGACTTTGTGAGGCACTTCTCTGGCCTGTATTGATCTACGTCTGCGGGCTGTGCCTGCCTCTCCGCGCCCTCCATCCCCCATCCCATCTCATCCCATCCCATCCTATCTGCCGTATCAGTGAAAATCCCATTGTGACGAGAGGAGTGAACGGTGACCAGAGAGTCAAATGACACGTCGGGAAGGGGGGGAGGTGGGGGGTGGGACCCCACGGGAAAAACAAATCCATTTCCATCAGAGGCGAGACAACGGAGGGTCGATAAGGGCCCGGTCAGGAGAGACTCTGAGCGATGCCACAGGGAACTGGGGGGGAGGGGGACACTGATAGGGGGGGGGGGTGGAAATCTTCCATTTGATAGATGTTTTGGGCGGAAATCATTAAACTGTTTGTATGACACTGATGGCTCTGATCGTGTCTTTTGGCGAGTGAGTAGAGAGATCCTACCCCGCTTCATTCCTGATTACACAAAGAGGAAGCAATCTATATCCCTGTTAGCTCACAAAACAATAAACCAACAACAGAGAGAGAGAGAGAGAGAGAGAGAGAGAGAGAGAGAGAGAGAGAGAGAGAGAGAGAGAGAGAGAGAGAGAGAGAGAGAGAGAGAGAGAGAGAGAGAGAGAGAGAGAGAGAGAGAGAGAGAGAGAGATAAAGAGCAATCCACCTGGGGGTGTTTAATAATACATACATGTTTTAAGAGCAATGCAAATCATTTGCAATGCAAATGAAGGGGTGACGCTGAACAGGAACCTATTAACATCCCAATAAGGCTATACAGTACATCTCAGCCACAACAACCCCCCCCCCCCTTATTTTCTCTGTCTCTCTCCTTGCTTTCTGCAGTGTGTTAGGAATCAATTCAGCAGAAATAAAATATGAAGAAAAAACTAAACAAGACAAAACAAAAAAAAACTCTTAAATAATTGGGAGCAGAAGTGGGAGCTGTAGTAGGAGCCTATGATCAAAGGGACAATTCTTCCTTTATAGATATTACACGCATCAGACCCGTCAGGACACCCTCCACTACCTGGCTCTCTGAAGCTTGGTGTGGCTGACGGAAGCCTAGCAGACAAGACACCTCTCTCTCTCCCTCTCTATTCAATCTTTCCTTCATCCAGGGTGATATTATACCCTCTGGTTCACTCTGGAGGTAACAGGGGAAGAAAGGCTGTCTAAATCCAACCTGACTGTGCAGAGCAGAGTGTTCCTAATCTAATTTACCAATATGAAGTATGATTCAACAGGGCACTATGAAAGCGCACACACACACACACACACACACACACACACACACACACACACACACACACACACACACACACACACACACACACAACACACACACACACACACACCACACACACACACACACACACACACACACACACACACACACACACACACACACACACACACACCTCTTCAGGTTGAGTGCCTCTCAGAAGAAGTAGGGAGTGATGGAGAGGTCACCTTGAATATGATTTTTTATTTTTTTTTCTCTTCCTCTACTTCTTCCTCTCATTGGAACCCAAGCTGCTTACCTGTGGGTTTTTCTTTTCTCATCCACCACATTGCTAAGTGGGTCAGGATTATACAGTCTCTGCACCCATAGGAATAGCAAAGTATAGAGGGGGGCGGTGGAAGGGTAGCACAGAGGGAAGGTAGATGGAAGATGGAAGTGGTGAGAAGACCAGGGTGGTACTGTATGGGAGAGGAACATGTGCTCAAATAACACAAGATGTTATAGTATCCGTTTGATGTTTTATTGTATGACTTGAGAAATGTATACGTTAGTGAACTGTCTTCTATCTCTTGTAAATGTATTTTGGCTGCATGATTGTAAAATAGTTGAGTTTGTGTTTTTAGGGGGGGTGCTTCTTTTTGTGATACATGCTATCTGTCTGGCCCTGGAGACAAAGTATTGTGTTTATGAGATAGAGTTTCTTTCATTGGTGTTTATGACATAATTTTGGCTCCCTCCATTGGTTTGTTTTGAAGAAGCAAGGACAGAGCGAAGACTCGTCTCATGATCTAAATACAATATAGAGGATACCAACAGACTCTCTTAAAATATAAATACAACATAGAGGATAACAACGGACTCTCTTAAAATATAAATACAACATAAGAGGATACCAACGGACTATCTCACAATATAAATAGAATGTAAATGCTACCAACGAACTTTGATATTGATGCCAACAAGACAACTACTGGAAGGCTGTTTGGCCAATGCAGACAAACTACACAGACAAACTACAACATCAACATTAAGGCTTTGCACTGCTGCCTTGCAGTAAATCCTTCAGTCGTCTTCTCCATATAGAGCAGGGCGCGGAGGGGTTAGACGTGACCAATAGCAGGTTACAGAACAAGTCAGCCCATCCTCTGATTGGCGGAGAGATGAAAGGGGACTAATCATCAGTGCCACGGAGAC
>NC_140168.1:53955864-54022695 GCF_963971535.1 Notolepis coatsorum
TGCCCCCCGTCGGCTCGTTGGCGATCTTCCTCTTCCTCAGCTTGAACCCTGTGTTGAGGGGAGCGAAGAGGGAACCTAATGAAGTATTGAACATTACCCCCCCCACCAACCGCCCTCGTCTCCACCACCACCACAACACTCATCAAACCTTAGCAACCCCTCTGCAACCCATAGAGCAAAGAACTCGCGTTTCTCCTTCATTTGAACGGAATCTGACGTGCAACTTTCAAAGCACATTATCTCCGCTCCGCAGTCCCAGCGTGGCTTTGATGATGAACCCCCGTAATGTTGCGTTTAACAGGACTGACAGCCCATTAGACTATACCCCTGAAAGTTGAGGGAAATCACCGCTTCCCACGTAATGAACATTATGGTTCTCTCCCTCATTACGCCGGGGTTTGATCCGATGTGACTAATGTATGCGCCGATCCATTAACACGACCGGGAGTTTCTTCTTTGCTCTCCTGTTGAGGCTAGTCTTCTGCTGAAGGGCACAGGGGTTAGGGGAATGACTAAAGGCCCAAGAAAAGGATGGGGGGTGGGTAACTCCTGCCCAGCCAAGGTCATCTGCCCTCCCCTAATCCACGGCGCGGCTGCCGCTGCTGCTCAGGCTCGATAAGGGAGGAGCGCTGTAGGAGGGGCCTCCAGCACTAAGGTGGAGATGACTGAATCTCTCCTTTCTCCATTATTTCTCAACTCTCCCCTCCACCCCCCCCCCCCCCCCCTTTATTTAATCAGGAAGGTCAGTTGAAACGTGTACCGCCATGCGTCCGGGGCCCATAGGTGGAGGTTTTATCAAGATATAGGGGGGGGGGGGGGGTAGAGAGAGAAGAAAGATGAGACGAGGGGTGCAGGGAATTCAATTTAATCAGGGATCACTCACTGTCTATCTACCATTATGGACAGTGGGGAGGGATGATGGGCCGCTGTCGGAGTGTGGCCTCGCCGTGCAGGAGGAAGCCTGTGCATGGAGACCATGCAGTGTAAAAGACACCACAGGGCATTATGAACCCAGGCTAGTAAAGCTTCTCAATGGGAACGCACTAAAACCAATACTGGTGTCCAATATCGCGGATCATAGCAGGCTAAACCAGGATAATGGTGTTGGGGAATTTCCTCTTTAATAAAATACCAAGACAGAGACCTGCATCTATCGCATAATAAATCAAAGCAAGACGACACGATACCTCTTGCTTTTTTATCTTTTATAGCGGTAGTGTCACTAACTCACTCACTCATGGTTAGCCACTCTGCCCCTAGTGGCGGCTCACATGCAGAGCAGTTTGTGTAAGATCAGTTCATCCATCGATGCCACTGTGTGTCCTTGTTTGAGACACACACAGGTACATGTGAGATCTCTCGAAAGGAGAAACTAGGATTGTATTTATATATATCATCTTTGTTCAATAACTCCAAATTAATGGAACCTATACTACCTTTACGGTAGATTGCAGGTCAGATTGGTATCTTAAAGTTTACAGCTTAGATTTGGAAAAAGTGGTATCGATTGGCGCATCTCAGCACTAAAGGCAGAATCTGTAATGCCATCAAACAGCGACCTCTAGACAAAAGAGCCCTGTTTGGTACTGCACTCTGTTAAACAAATTTATATTGCATGACCACACCTCAAGCTATACATAATATACTGTATATTGTAACGTCCCCAGGCCCGGCCCTTGCTGGGCCGGTTATGAGAATAACATTGGACATTTCCTCCCTCCTGACATTGGTCCCCTACCTCCCTCTAGTGGCCAGAGTAGCCTGATGGTGCAGGCGGCCATCTTGTTATGGTTCAAAATAATAGACTTGATTTCTACTTATTTATTATCTTGGGCCATCCCTGTCTTTGTTTGATGTCGTCTCCCTGTCTGGTTGTTGTGTTTGGTATTGCTTTTGGTGTCTAGTTTGGGATTCTATGTTTTGGCCTGGCCCTGCCAGGTGTTGATCGTTGTAATTAGTGTTGGTATTTAAGTGTGGGTTTGTCATCACTTCCTTGTGGCGTCATTGTCTCCAGTACCCTCCTTGTTACCCTCACTTTCCTCCGTGTTCCCTTGCCCGTCGTGCCTCTCCCGTGCCTTGCTTCATGTCCTTAAGTGTTGTAAGTAGTTTATGTATTCCGTTTTTGTACCTCTTTGTTTTCCCGTGTCCTTCAGTGTTGTTTTGTATTAGAGCCAGCTCGGCTGAGCCTTTGTATGTTCCGTTTTGTATTATTTCGTCGTCCAAGTAAAGCCTATTTATATTCCCTGTTACCCTGCTGTCTCTGCCTCCTCTCTTCCCGATCTGCAATTGTGTTCTCACCTTAGTTAGCACCCCCAATCCTAACAGTATATAGCCATAATATATGATTCCCTGATAGAGGAAGTGAGGTAACTGAAGCAGACATCCCATTAAGAGCACTGTTTCTTATTACTGAAAACACATCCCATATTATGGGATGCCATCTGCATTCCTGTGGGCAGCCATTCCAAACTGTGACAAACGTTCAGCGAACTAAACACGACCGAAATCACAGCCTACTGATGCTCTTCTCTCGCTGTCCCAGTGATAAAAAAAGATTTAGTGCCGGCGAGGAAAGCGTTTGAGTCCACATATCTCGGGTTTAATGACAGCGAGGCAGGGTACACACACACACACACACACACACACACACACGCACACACTCACACTCGAGTGTGTCTGTGTGCTTGTACATGACATACAGTATAGGAGACAGGGAGAGGAGAGGAGGGCGAGCAAACAGGCGAGTGGGAGCGAATTAATCCATCATTAAGATGCATGGGGGAGATTTTTCCAGCCATCCCTTTCATTTGTGGCGCTTCATTAGGGGAGAGTCAATATGCATTAGTCATGGAGGAGGCTGCTGTTCCAGGGGTAATTAAGGGTTGAGCCAGCGAGCATGTCAGACCCTGCTGATGGACTATAGCACCGACTGTCACATACCACCTAACAATGAAGGAGAGACAATGAAATTGCATTGACACGTCCTCCACCCCGAAGATCAACCTATATACCAGCCACTATACTATACTAACCCTGTAGCATCCACTATATTATACTAACCCTATACCATCCACTATATTATACTAACCCTATACCATACATACTATACTATACTAACCCTATACCATCCACTATATTATACTAACCCTGTAGCATCCACTATATTGTACTAACCCCATACCATCCACTATACTATACTAACCCTATACCATCCACTATACTAATCCTATACCATCCACTATATTATACTAACCTTATACCATCCACTATACTATACTAACCCTCTATCATCCACTATACTAACCCAATACCATCCACTATACTATACTAACCTTATACCATCCACTATACTATACTAACCTTATACCATCTGATATACTATACTGACCCTGTAGCATCCACTATACTATACTAACCTTATACCATCCACTATACTATACTAACCCTATACCATCCACTATACTATATTAACCTTATACCATCCACTATACTATACTAACCCTATACCATCCACTATACTATATTAACCCTATACCATCCACTATACTAATCCTATACCATCCACTATACTATACTAACCTTATACCATCCACTATATTATACTAACCTTATACCATCCACTATACTATACTAACCCTGTAGCATCCACTATACTAATCTTATACCATCCACTATACTACTAACCCTATACCATCCACTATACTATACTAACCCTATACCATCCACTATACTATACTAACCTTATACCATCCACTATACTATACTAACCTTATACCATCCGATATACTATACTAACCCTGTAGCATCCACTATACTATACTAACCCTATACCATCCACTGTACTATACTAACCTTATACCATCCACTATACTATACTAACCCTGTACCATCCACTATACTATATATATATATCAATATACTATATATACAATATATGTCTGCACATCTGTCTGACTGGAGATCTGTCTGTCTATGTGGAAATCTATCTTTCTAAATAATTGCATTTCTGTTTCTGTCTTTGTTTCTGACTTTTTGGATAGAACACATATTTACCTATGGGAATCCATTTCTGAGACGGTAACGATGGCTTGGTTTGTCCAAATGTATTGAGTTTTGACCACGGCTGTAACCCACTCAATGTACTGCCACGCAAGCATGGAGAGATTGCAAAGAAAATCAATAGCAACAGTCAATAGTGTCATAACTCAATGATTTGGATGAGTTCAACCCAAAACAAAGATGGCTCCCACTAGGGCTGGTGGTGTTCAACAGGCTCAATACCGTTAAGATGTTCAATGGTGCTTGGTATGTAAATAATGAAGTAAGATGATTGATGCAAATATTTCATTTCAGGACAGTACGGCCGGCTTGGGATGTGAATAGAGCAATAAGTCAAACGTTCAGCCACTTAAATGGAATGACTTCTATCATTTTCAGACGGTAGCTGATCATTTGCATACAAGTGATGTTTTTGTCAAAATGAAGATTTTTTGGTTTTTGCTTTTCATCATGCTCTACTGAAACTATACAGTATGTGGGCTCCCATAAGCAATTTGTCTTGGAATTTAATATATACATGTCATACAACACATATTCCAGTGTATTCAAGAGTTTGGCTCACCACAAAGGGTTTTCTTTTATTTTTTTAACTATTCAAAATGTTAATAACTATTATACAAACAGCTCATCTGGCTGCTCAGACTATTTCTCAGGATTTTGGGGGAGGTGTCAGATCACGATTGATTGACAGCTCCCTTTCCTCTCAAGTGCCATTTTATTTTTCCATTCAATCACTAAAACATTTAGCTATAAACGATAGGTTATGTAGATAACCTAGTTATATTAGTATTGGCTGAGCGTCCCGCTCTGAGCCTTACGAGATACTTCTATCTCCTGTGATACTTAATGTATCTCCCACGAATAAAAAACACATGCACCCCACCTGTATGGGGCCCCGCCCCTTACGGTGGCACCACCCATATAACCATGACTCTGGTCATGAAACACCCTTCCTCGCCAAAACCCGTCCCAGGAAAAGATCCCTCAAGAGGGAACTCAGGGCCGCGCAGAGCGGGACGCTCAGCCAATACTAATATAACTAGGTTATCTACATAACCTATCGTTATATATCGTATTTGCATCGCGTCCCGCTCTGAGCCTTACGAGATAATGGGGAAGAGCGGGCGCGAGACCCGACAGATGTACCCCCTGAGGACCCGTAAGCCCACATCAAGGGGTGCGGGGAGCCCTGTCACCCCATCCTCCCTAATGAAGGGGGGGCGCAGTCAACTCCACCTGAATGCGAACAAGAGGGAAACTAGAACCCCTTGAACACACCGTACAGGCGGAACCACGTGTGACTCAACACACTGTGGCCCATACCCATACACTCCTGCTACCCGACCAAAGGACGGGAAGCAGGAAAGGCCACAGACCCCAGAACCGCCTGGGAGACAGAACCCCCGGTCATGTCCATGAGGAAAAACCTTACAAAGGAGCCCGGGGAGGACCATGAAGCTGCAGCATAGATGGCCTACACCGAGGCCCCACCCAGGAGAGCGGCAGAGGCAGCCACCCCACGAGTGGAGTGCGCCCTGACGCCCCCAGGGGGATCCTGCCCAGCCAAGGTGTAGCAGCGGGTAACACCCTCGCACAACCAATGGGACAGGCGCTGCTCCGACAGTGCCTTACCAGCACGAGCCCCACCGTAACAGACAAAAAACTGGACGGTAACCCTGAAATCCTGAGTACGGCTGAGGTAAATCCCCAAGCACGGACTGGACATGACAGGTGAAGGCCCGCATCTAACTCACTAGTGTGAGGAGGAGGACGAAACGCCTGAACCACAATATCCCGGGAGCGGAAGGAACTCCGGATATTCTTAGGCACGAAAGCAAGATCAGGTCGCAGAGTGACACCGCAATCGGTCCGAAAAGACAGGCACTCTGGACGTACCGAGAGAGCACAGAGCTCACCTACGCGTTTAGCGGAAGTGACAGCCAGAAGGAACGCGGTCCTGAAGGACAGCTGTCCCCACGGCGCCTGCTCGAGCGGCTCAAACGGGGCCAAGGACAACCGACCGAGGACCAATTGAAGATCCCAAGTCGGAGCCAAGGAGCGTTGCACCGGCTTAACGCGTCGAGCGCCAAGCAGGAAACGCTTCACAAGAGGGTGGCTGAACAAGACATCCCCTCAAACCCCTCATGATAGGAGGATATAGCTGCTGCATATACCCTCACCGTCGAAGCCGACAGTCTATCAAGGAGAGACTGGAGGTAACCAAGGACAGCATCCAGGGGGCAGGAGACTGAGTCCCGGCCCCCCGCCTTACACCACACTTGGAACATACGTCATCTGCCCGCGTAAGCGCGACAGTGGAGGGAGCATGCGCATTCCAGATGGTAACACCATCAGGATCAAGAATCTGCGCCCCTCAACGTACCCGTCCCAACAACTGACCTAACAGATGTATGGGGAAGAATCCCTGGCGGCACGGCATCGGCCCCAGACCTGCCTGGCCATGTCCAGACACAATCCTCACCCGTCAGGATGAGGGCCGCCCCGCGACAGTACACCTGCACCCACATTCTCCCTGCCGGGGATGTGGGGAGCCCTCAGGCCGCGCAGATGGAGGACGCCCATAGCCAGCCGCCCGCCGCCTGGTGCAGACAGGGGGAGCGTACCCCTCCCTGTCTGTCGATACACGACACTGACGTCGTATCGTCCGTCCTGATCAACACCATTTGTGGACCAGAAGGACCGCTTTCAACACCAACACATTGAACGTAGCGCAGACCGGGCAGCATGGTTTGCCAGCTGCCCCCTACTGCGTTGGCCCGACGCATCACCAGCGAGGGAGGCGTCGGTGAAAATGCGACGTGAGACAGCGCCGTAACCGTCCTAGGTTGACAACACGCTCTGAGATGGATGCCCATAGCCCTCCAACCGTTGACTGGGAAGAGGAATACTCTACATCCAGTCTACAGCAACCCCAGGCTGGTAGAGACCTGCCTGGTATGAGACCTGACGATCCACCTTGACCGCGAAGGACCAGAACGTCATCAGGGCAGAACACTCCGTAACCCCGGACGACGCAGAGGCCCCAGTGCGGCCTCCACGCACTTGGTGAAGATGCGGGGAGCCAGAGAAAACCGAACGGCAGCCTCTGGTACTCATACGCTAACCCTGCAAAGGAAGCGTAGGTAAGCCCTAGGATGGAAGATCGGGGATGCGCATACGCATCCTACAGGTCTATGGAGGAGAACCAGACCCCCACCTGACAGTGTTCAACAGGTAGGAGACGATCCAAAAAATGCTGAACCTTCCCATGGGACAGGTCCAGCCTGGGTCTTACACCCCTCCCTCCCTCCCGACTTCTCGGGCTGAGAACACCGGGAGGAGAACGCCACGACGATGGCTTGCTTCGTCCACAGAGATTGGATCTCGTTGACCAGAGCTGTCCCTGCTGGAGACCCCGACAACAGGGTCTGTACCAAACCTGAAAACGGGTGGGGTTGTGTAAACACAAGTCCCCGCCTCACCGTTCTCTCCATCTACCTCGACATATGGTACTGCCGTAGTCATATGTGACGACACTCCCAACGCACCCGCCGTCACGTGGCGCAGGTCCGCCAGGAACTGTAGATAGTTGGCCCGGTCCCCCCGCTGTGCGTAGACAACCCCGGAACCGTGCGAGGAGCGCGTTCCGTGTCGGAACACCTGACCCTGACACACCCACGAGGCAATCGCACCCAAGGGGGAACCCCGACAGAAAGGGCCGATCTGATACGGGGGGCTTCCGATGAAAAAAGCCCCCCCACTGAACACCCCTCCAGAACATGCTGAAGGAGTTGTTCTGCAGCCGGACATGCAAGGTGTAAGGCCCCCATGGGTTCCTACACACCGTAGCCCTGCAGTGATATTACTACCACCCCAAACCATGTGAGCTGCGACCACTTGCCAATATTTCAGGAGTGGGAGGCACCAACATGATACCTGGCCTGGTGAAGGCGAGGCCGGGGAAGCCCGCACTGTGTGCCTCAAAAGGTTTCGAGCCCCCCTGCTGACAACACTTAAGTTGACAGACGTAACACCAGGCTCAACCAACACAGTTCAAGGTGTGGGAGCCGCTTGACAGCACAACATTCTCACGGACAGACCCAGGCTCAGCCATCAACTGGGTGTCAGCCCCTGTCCCCATGAGAAGCGGAAAAAAAGGGGGGCCGCCCGCGCATCAACGAAGGCACGCGGCCCGCAGCCAAAGGAAACAATCAGAGCCCACTTCTTCCGCTGGTGTTGGGAAAGGGAGTGATCGGAGAGCGGGCTGCTCGCGGCAGGACGGTGACGGCTTGTTTGTTCAAGCCGAACCCATCCTACATGGCCGATCCCTCGGCCGCCAAGGCTGTCGGCCTTGTGGACACCTGTCGAATCAACGCCCAGGATACCTCTGGCGGGGGGAAAAACATGGCCGCCTGTCGAGGACCCCGTCATCGCCGCTGACGAGGCCGTGCTCTCTCTTCTTCTGGCTGCGCGGTGTGAGGCGGTGTAGGGCCTAGGACAATACCGCCCGCGCTCCAGCAGAAGACCAAAATCCCCTGCGGAGAGGGGAACCCTGAGCGGTTATAGCTTGCGGCTGGGTCAAAGCTAATAACGTCAACAACCTCGCGCGATGTGTCGACGTCGGCTGGCCCTCAAGGCCCCTCCACCAGACACCATTTTTTTAATAGAAAAAACCAGCAATTCGAACACAGTTCTAATCGTTGCCAATTCCATACCGTGGCGGTACAAGCCTTAACAGCCCACCAGCCACTCGCCAGGCCGACCCACCCATGGTGCCGGCCGGGCGGGGCATTGTTTCAATATATCAAAAACAAAGGACTGACGTTAACATGGAGCACCAGTGGTGATTGCAAACAGCACCCTCCACTGTGGTGTGCACCATGAAAGGGTTAAATGAATAAAAGAGCTAAACCACAAAAAACTGTAGAATGAGCAAACCCATACACACAAAGTTTAAGGGGAGACGGACCAGACCCGTCTTCATTCAAAATAGTCACAACAGAACACCAGCCCTAGTTTAGCCCATTTACCAAAAAAGGTAAACAAAGCCCCCCCCCCGCACTACTCCCCCAGTATACCGATTGACCGTCAGTATGAATGGTTTGAGAGGAGAGAAAGCTGTAGCAAGACAGACCTTCTCATAGCAGAGTGACAAAACGAAACAATAGCCCCCTACACAGGGCCGCCCCAGGAGGTGGGGGGCCTCGCGTCTAAAAACGCACAGGGCCTCACATTTCTCCCAGGCGGCCCTGCCCTTATACTACTGCAGCCTAACGCCAGGCAATGTGGGACCCAAGACAACAATTGCCTGTGCACAGACACGCAACATGTTTATCATGTCGGCTGGACCCATAGCCCCACTACCCGACGCCAACCCAGATGGGAACACCGTTCAAAAAACCCCGCCGGAACACAAGATAAAATACCTGGCTAGGAACCTAGCCACGACCTACCCCGTTGTCAACCCATTTACCCGAAAAAGGTAAATAGAACTCAAAAAGCCCCACAACAGCTACTGACTGACCTTCATTGATGAACCGGGCAAGAGGCGGGAGAGTGACAACATCTCACGGCGGAGACATTAAAAGAGCATAGCAATTAGCAGTAGTAATAGCATGCGGCAGTAGCGATAGCATGTAGCATAGCTTCAGATGTTTTAGCAGCACGCCCAAGACAGCTTGGAAACCGTTCCCTGCAGAGAACGTTCACCAAACCATCCTGCCCCCGGCGCCAACACACAACATGGTTGTGTTAACAAAACAAACCAGCATTACTAACACTAATACCCATGCCTGAAGACACAGGGCCTACCTGAGTACAAGCTGACCCGACAGCCAGCCTTGTACAGCTGAACCTCGATGTGCAGTCATCAAACGAGGAACATCAACACAGGCCCGTCGTGTCGCCAAAAACATGCGTCGAAGATGCCAGGGGCCAGCAACCTCCGGTAAGCTTCCAACATTATTAATCTTCCTTAATCTTTTCATTCCGCTAGTCTCGTATGGTGCACGCATCCAATACGCTGGGACGAAAACAGAGGAAGGGTGTTTCATGACCAGAGTCATGGTTATATGGGTGGTGCCACCGTAAGGGGCGGGGCCCCATACAGGTGGGGTGCATGTGTTTTTTATTCGTGGGAGATACATTAAGTATCACAGGAGATAGAAGTATCTCGTAAGGCTCAGAGCGGGACGCGATGCAAATACGATATATAACCAAATCACTGGACCCTACTTGGTTAGAAAGCTTGACTAATTGACTAACTAGCAAACTAGGTTAGACCACCCAAATCTTTGTTCTTGTTTAACTATACCTCCCGGAGTATGGTGCTAATTGTTTTAGTATTTTCCATTCACATGCATGAAACAGTTAGAATTAGCTTGGAGCTACTATGAATTCTGGGAGAACCATGCTAATGTGCTCTAGTTTTTATATGGGGAGGGGTTACCCTAAGGATGGCTCCAGTGTGTCAGCGAGCTACAATTTCAGGCCCAAAAAATCTCTCTCTCTCTCTCTCTCTCTCTCTCTCTCTCTCTCTCTCTCTCTCTCTCTCTCTCTCTCTCTCTCTCTCTCTCTCTCTCTCTCTCTCTCTCTCTCTCTCTCTCTCTCTCTCTCTCTATATATATATATATATATATAAAATTGTGAAAAACTGTTTAACAGTCTAACTCCACAATTCAGTACTACATAGTTCACAGTATTTCCATGTGTTTTCAGCAACTATTCTCTAACAATTTCCGGTAGCACTTTATAATAACACCCTGTTATAATACATTTATAAGGTATTTGTAGATAATGAACTAATCATGAACAAACCATTTATATACATTCATAAATTATTATTAAATAATTTATAACTATATTTGTATAACATTTACAAAGTATTTATAACGCATTAGTGGATAATGAACTAATCATGAACAAACCATTTATATACATTCATAAATGATTATTAAATCATTTATAACTATATTTGTATAACATTTACAGATTAGTTCTACATTATTTATAACTCATTATCAACATTGTTTGTACTTGATTTGTTCATCATTAAATAATGTTGTTTAATGTGTAGTAACACATTTGTAGATGCTTTGAAAAATGGATATGAAAAAACGACTATACTGTATCTCCATTTATTTGTTCATGTTCAACAAATGATTTGTTAAGACATTCATAAAACATCTATAAATCATTTGCAGATGCTATTGTGTGCCCTAATCTGAAGTGAAGCCTATTCATCATTAACAAATGTCTAATACAGTTAATTATTTGTTTACTTTTTCATCACCTGTTACAAATGTTGTAGACAGCTTTCGGATACACCCTTCTTTGTGACATCAAACAGTGACAGAATTAGGACTAAAGATAAATGCAATTTTATTAACATATAAAATACAGTGCATGACATATAGTGTAAATGGGGGGGCACTAGGACCCAGGAGTACCCTGGCCAGGTATTGAAGAGTATCTAGAGAGGAAGTCTCACGCGAGTGAGACTTGACATCACGTGTGTTGCCGTCTGTTTGAATGGAAGCACGATACATGCAGAACCAAGTTATCCGTGCTGCTCCTGCCCCACGCTTTTAATAAGGTATGAGCAGGTTAAACACCTTTTTTGTTTGTAAATCTATTCCATCATTTCCGACCTACAAACAACTCTTATATTGTGTAGACGTACTTGATGTGGTGGGCGCTAACGTTACATTTGTTCCTAATGTGTGCTCAGTGCTCAGTATATTGCGGTATGTGATGATGACACGACACACAAGAGTAATAATTATTTGTATTTTCAGACTGTATAGCCTGAAAATATAGCCTGAAAATACAAATAATTATTACTCTTGTGTGTCGTGTCATCATCACACGTGACGTCAAGTCTCCTCTCTAGATACTCTTCAATACCTGGCCAGGGTACTCCTGGGTCCTAGTGCCCCCCCATGTTACACTATATGTCATGCACATGTATTTTATATGTT
The DNA here is from genome assembly GCF_963971535.1 of Notolepis coatsorum. Taxonomy (NCBI): domain Eukaryota; kingdom Metazoa; phylum Chordata; class Actinopteri; order Aulopiformes; family Paralepididae; genus Notolepis; species Notolepis coatsorum. The sequence goes on from NC_140168.1 coordinate 53,967,903, forward strand.
AATAAAATTGCATTTATCTTTAGTCCTAATTCTGTCACTGTTTGATGTCACAAAGAAGGGTGTATCCGAAAGCTGTCGACAACATTTGTAACAGGTGATGAAAAAGTAAACAAATAATTAACTGTATTAGACATTTGTTAATGATGAATAGGCTTCACTTCAGATTATGGCACACAATAGCATCTGCAAATTATTTTAGATGTTTTATGAATGTCTTAACAAATCATTTGTTGAACATGAACAAATAAATGGAGGTACAGTATAGTCGTTTTTTCATATCCATTTTTCAAAGCGTCTACAAATCTGTTACTACACATTAAACAACATTATTTAATGATGAACAAATCAAGTACAAACAATCTTGATAATGAGTTATAAGTAATGTAACTAATTTGTAAATGTTATACAAATATAGTTATAAATGATTTAATAGTAATTTACAAATGTATATAAATGATTTGTTCATGATTAGTTCATTATCTACAAATACCTTATAAATGTATTATAACAGGGTGTTATTATAAAGTGCTACCCAATTTCCTTGAAAACGGATGACACGGTGGAACACTGTTGCCTCACAGCAAGAAGGTCCTGGGTTCAAACCCCAGTAGGAGTTTGACCAGCAGGGGGCCTTTCTGAGTGGAGTGTGCATGTTCTCCCCATGTTTGTGTGGGTTTCCTCCCACACCAAAAGACATGCATGCTAGGTTTCCTGTCATTACCCTTGACCAAGGTACCGGCATTACAACTGGACTTGGTCCCCGGGCACCGTACTGTGTGTGGCTGCCCACTGCTCCTAAATAGTTAGGATGGGTCAAATGTAGAGGACGAATTCCCCCAAGGGGATTAATAAAAGTTAAGGTACAGTGAAGGTAACCGGAATCCCTTTGAACAACGTGTTGGTATTGCTTGAAGTGGAAGTAGTAGTGGATATTGTGTATGTAGACATTGTGTAGTGTTAAGTAGTAAGTATATTGTGTTTTGTTTATTTGTTTTCTCTTTTTCCACTTTTGTTAGATATAGTAAGTATAGGGTATTTTGTTTTATGTTACTTTCACTTTTCACCTTTTTTTTGTAAAACTATATCACTTCTGCACTTTTGGGAGGCGGGAAATAAAAACCCACCAACGAGATCCTTCCGACTACGCCTGTTTATGAGAGATTCAAAGGAGTTCGAGAGAGGACCCCATCACAAAGCTCAAAACATGGTCTGGTGACACTTAATAGTAGAGCAACAATAAAATGTATTACTGGATAGCTGTCATACAGTACTATTTCCAACAGTGAATACAATTCGACATTTGTCCACAAAGACTAACATGACACGACTAAGACTAACGTAACATGACTAAGACTAACGTGACACAACTGAGACTAACACAACACGACTAAGACTAACATGACACGACTAAGACTAACATGACACGACTAAGACTAACGTAACATGACTAAGACTAACATGACACGACTAAGACTAACGTAACATGACTAAGACTAACATGACACGATTAAGACTGACGTGACACAGACTAAGACTAACATGACACGACTAAGACTAACATGACACGACTAAGACTAACGTAACATGACTAAGACTAACGTGACACAACTGAGACTAACACAACACGACTAAGACTAACATGACACGACTAAGACTAACGTAACACGACTAAGACTAACATGACATGACTAAGACTAACGTAACACGACTAAGACTAACATGACATGACTAAGACTAACGTAACATGACTAAGACTAACGTGACACAACTGAGAATAACGTGACACGACTAAGTCTAACGGGACACGACCAAGACTAACATGACACGATTAAGACTGACGTGACACAGACTAAGGCTAATGTGACACGGACTAAGACTAACGCGACACGACTAAGACTAACGTGACACAGACTAAGACTAACATGACACGACTAAGTCAGAACAACCTACCTTTCTTGGCTGCCTGGTCTTGGCAGTTCTCGAAGGTGCAGGGCCCCCAGGCGCTCCAGGAGGATACGTCACATTCCACAGGACAGGTGATGTGGCAAAGCTGGGTGGTGTTGGGGGCGATGCCCAGACACAGATTACTGTCCACCGGTCGCGAGGCTGCAGAGACACAGTGTCAAAGAAGTGTCAAGTGTCATATTTGAAGAATGGTCTGTTGTAAACTGCAGCCATGTGTGTGTGTTTATGTGTGTGTGTGTGTGTGTGTGTGTGTGTGTGTGTGTGTGTGTGTGTGTGTGTGTGTGTGTGTGTGTGTGTGTGTGTGTGTGTGTGTGTGTGTGTGTGCAGGGCCGCCTCAGGGGGTGTGCGAGCAGTGCGGTCGCACAGGGCCTCGCGGGAAGGGGGGCCTCGCAAAAAAAACCTTTTTCATCACAGACCTAAAATCTAGTTTTACTTATATGCTTATATATTTCACATTAGCCACGTTTGTAGAATGTGTCTGACTTGTTCCTGGCTCTGCGGCTCTGCAGATACACTATTGGAGCTCTGAGGCTCTGCAGCAGATATACTATTGGTTTCAATGAGGGGAGGGGTTACAGGTAAGGTACAGTCGGCCGGCGTGCATCTGACTATTTCGCGCGTGCAGCATTGGAGGTTATGCCAGCCAAGACGAAGAGGACGGTCGTTCGGCAGATGGACTGAAGATGAAAGTTGTTGCATGTTAGAAAGTTCAGTCAGGCTAGCCATGTCGGCTTAGCTAAAGGCAGGGACAGCTACTTAGCTTTAGCTATCGAGTGCTAACGTGTGGTTCAGTCGGGATAGCCATGTCGGCTAGTAGCTTAACTAAAGGCTAACTAGCGTTAGCTAATGCTAGCTATCGAGTGCTAACGTGTGGTTCAGTCGGGCTAGCCATGTCGGCTAGTAGCTTAGCTAAAGGCTAACTAGCGTTAGCTAACGCTAGCTAACTAGGCATGGCAACAACCAGGACCACCTGAAGCTTTTTAAGAAGGAGGTGATGAACTACAGACAGACGAGGCACGAGAACGTGGTCCTCTTCATGGTGGCCTACATGGCTCCACCCCACCTGGCCATCATCACCAGGTTAGAGAGGGGAAAACAAACGCACGTCACAAATGATGGATTCAGTTCACCTCCAATACCTGTTATTATCCTTGTCACATTTTCACCTCTCTCTCGCTCTCTCTCTTTCTTTTTCTCCCTCTTTCTCCCCCTCTCTCTCTCTCTCTCTCTCTCTCTCTCTCTCTCTCTCTCTCTCTCTCTCTCTCTCTCTCTCTCTCTCTCTCTCTCTCTCTCTCAATTCAATTCAAATGGGCTTTATTGACATGGGAAACATACGTTTACATTGCCAAAGCCAAACAAAACAATCAAACAGATAAAACAAAAGAAATCAGTACATTACAGAAGGAATTTCTTGTACAGTCTTTATGGTGGTTGTATTCCGTTGGATGTCCTTTTCTTGTCACAGCAGCTCACAAATCTGGCTGCTGTGTTTGCACATTCTTGTATTTCTCCCAGTAGGTATGGGAGTTTTGAGTTATTGTCCATGTTTTCAAAGTCTCTTTGGGTGTTTGCAATTTGTGGGAAGTATGTCTCTGATGTCTTGGTATAGTGGGCAGGTTGTTAAGAAGTGGAGCTCGGTTTCCACCTCATCTTGTGTGCAGTGGGTGCATAGTCTGTCTTCGCTTGGGAGCCAGGTCTGCCTATGGCGGCCTTTCTCGATGGCTAGGCTGTGCTCGCTGAGTCTGTACCTAGTCCTGTGTTCTGAGCTGTGTGCTGAGCTGTGTTCTGCATGTGTTCTGTGTTCTGAGCTGTGTTCTGAGATGTGTTCTGAGCTGTGTTCTGTGTTCTGAGCTGTGTTCTGAGCTGTGTGCTGAGCTGTGTTCTGTGTTCTGAGCTGTGTTCTGAGCTGTGTGCTGAGCTGTGTTCTGCATGTGTTCTGTGTTCTGAGGTGTCCTGTGTTCTGAGCTGTGTTCTGAGCTGTGTGCTGAGCTGTGTTCTGTGCTGTGTTCTGCATGTGTTATGTGTTCTGAGCTGTGTTCTGAGCTGTGTTCTGTGCTGTGTTCTGAGATGTGTTCTGTGTTCTGAGCTGTGTTCTGAGCTGTGTTCTGTGCTGTGTTCTGAGATGTGTTCTATGTTCTGAGCTGTGTTCTAAGCTGTGTTGTGTTCTGAGCTGTGTTCTGAGCTTATATAGTGCTTTTACTAACTATATTATATTTCTCTCTCCTCTGGTCAGGGGCATTGCCGGCTCTGTGCAGCGATAACACTGTATATTGACTGTAGAACGGGAGCTCTCTCTCGCTCTCTCTCTCTCTCTCTCTCTCTCTCTCTCTCTTGCTATATGTTGACTGTATCATGATCAGCCTCGGGCAACACTATTATTTAAGAATATGTTGACTGTATGAAAAAAAAAATGATATAATTGTTTTTACCTTTAGGGGGGGGGGGCCTCGCGTTTAAATCTCGCACAGGGCCTTGCATTTCTCCCAGGCGGCCCTGTGTGTGTGTGTGTGTGTGTGTGTGTGTGTGTGTGTGTGTGTGTGTGTGTGTGTGTGTGTGTGTGTGTGTGTGTGTGTGTGTGTGTGTGTGTGTGTGTGTGCGTGTGTGTGTGTGTGTGTGTTGATTTTCAAAGGACTAAAACGGCACAAAAAAAAGAAAAAAAAGTAACAAATACATGACTGGAATTTGAGTTAAAAGAAGTCGTCTCCAAACACGTGAGCAGCGACTCAAAGCTAAACATCTGAAGCGCTTTCTTGTCTTCACACGCCCCACGCCCCATGCTCCCCAGTCGCCGATCCTTTCAATTCTAAATCAAAGGGAGCGAAAATGCAAACAGTTTAACCTTTTCTTTTTCCTCTCCCTTCCCATCTCCCGTCAAACGAACCCAACTTTTAAACAAAGAAAGCTTTTTGTTTGTGTTTTTTTGCCTGCCTTCCGTCCCCACACAGCAGGTCAGCCTTCAGCCGCCGCTCTGGGTAGAATATGAAGCTGTAGGTGACTCGCTGCAAGGTCACAGCACTGATGAATCATTCCCACTGCGCCATGACAGGACTCAGCCTCATTCACATGCAAATTGCTTCCACTTGGCCAAAGGTGTGTCCTTTAATAGTGTCTTAAAAAAAGAAAAAGTGTGCGTGTGTGTGTGTGTGTGAGTTTGTGCATCTGCTTGCGTACAATGACGAGTCAACATTGAGTGACGTTAAGTTATGAGCTGCCATTATTCAGTATCTAACATGTGTTGGGAAAAAAAGGGTCCTGGCTTCCAACGATTCAAATTTTTTTCTCCATTCACTCTGACTACGCCAACGCTAGAGTAGCTGAATAGATGCAATCGAGGCATACAAACTGAACGCTTGCACTGGGAGGCATTAAAAATTATTTCTACGTATGCCGCTGTGCTAGCCAGATGTTAAATCCGCGTTACCTGTTGATAACACTAACGACTCCAGATGTTTACACGTCACACTAAACTGAACCCTTCGCCAAAAGCACTTTTTCATCTAAATAGTTTTTATACCAGTAGCACATGTTCAGTATTTTATACTTTTGGTAGACGACTGCCTCACTGTTGACTCCTCCACCTCCTCTTCCTTCAGTACGAAGGCTTTAACAAAGGTTGATTAATGAACATCTCCTTGCTGGCTGACCTTGATCAGGTGGCACGTCTCTCTCTCTCTCTCCTGCCAGATGGTCTAGTCTTCCCCCACACTGGGGTTCCAGGGGCCAAATTAGGAGCTTACACAAGCCCCCCCCCCCCCCCCCCGCCTCAGACACCTCACCAGCATCATCAGTAACTCTACACTCCCAGTATATACCTGCTGCACCAGGGGAGGAGCTACACTCCCAGTATATACCTGCTGCACCAGGGGAGGAGCTACACTCCCAGTATATAGCTGCTGCACCAGGGGAGGAGCTACACTCCCAGTATATACCTGCTGCACCAGGGGAGGAACTACACTCCCAGTATATACCTGCTGCACCAGGGGAGGAGCTACACTCCCAGTATATACATGCTGCACCAGGGGAGGAGCTACACTCCCAGTATATAGCTGCTGCACCAGGGGAGGAGCTACACTCCCAGTATATACATGCTGCACCAGGGGAGGAGCTACACTCCCAGTATATACCTGCTGCACAAGGGGAGGAGCTACACTCCCAGTATATACCTGCTGCACCAGGGGAGGAGCTACACTCCCAGTATATAGCTGCTGCACCATGGGAGGAGCTACACTCCCAGTATATAGCTGCTGCACCAGGGGAGGAGCTACACTCCCAGTATATAGCTGCTGCACCAGGGGAGGAGCTACACTCCCAGTATATACATGCTGCACCAGGGGAGGAGCTACACTCCCAGTATATAGCTGCTGCACCAGGGGAGGAGCTACACTCCCAGTATATACATGCTGCACCAGGGGAGGAGCTACACTCCCAGTATATACCTGCTGCACAAGGGGAGGAGCTACACTCCCAGTATATACCTGCTGCACCAGGGGAGGAGCTACACTCCCAGTATATAGCTGCTGCACCAGGGGAGGAGCTACACTCCCAGTATATAGCTGCTGCACCAGGGGAGGAGCTACACTCCCAGTATATAGCTGCTGCACCAGGGGAGGAGCTACACTCCCAGTATATAGCTGCTGCACCAGGGGAGGAGCTACACTCCCAGTATATACCTGCTGCACCAGGGGAGGAGCTACACTCCCAGTATATAGCTGCTGCACCAGGGGAGGAGCTACACTCCCAGTATATACCTGCTGCACCAGGGGAGGAGCTACACTCCCAGTATATAGCTGCTGCACCAGGGGAGGAGCTACACTCCCAGTATATACATGCTGCACCAGGGGAGGAACTACACTCCCAGTATATAGCTGCTGCACCAGGGGAGGAGCTACACTCCCAGTATATACCTGCTGCACCAGGGGAGGAGCTACACTCCCAGTATATACATGCTGCGCCAGGGGAGGAGCTATACTCCCAGTATATACCTGCTGCACAAGGGGAGGAGCTACACTCCCAGTATATACCTGCTGCATCAGGGGAGGAGCTACACTCCCAGTATATAGCTGCTGCACCAGGGGAGGAGCTACACTCCCAGTATATAGCTGCTGCACCAGGGGAGGAGCTACACTCCCAGTATATACCTGCTGCACCATGGGAGGAGCTACACTCCCAGTATATAGCTGCTGCACCAGGGGAGGAGCTACACTCCCAGTATATACCTGCTGCACCAGGGGAGGAGCTACACTCCCAGTATATAGCTGCTGCACCAGGGGAGGAGCTACACTCCCAGTATATACATGCTGCACCAGGGGAGGAGCTACACTCCCAGTATATACCTGCTGCACAAGGGGAGGAGCTACACTCCCAGTATATACCTGCTGCACCAGGGGAGGAGCTACACTCCCAGTATATAGCTGCTGCACCAGGGGAGGAGCTACACTCCCAGTATATACCTGCTGCACCAGGGGAGGAACTACACTCCCAGTATATACCTGCTGCACCAGGGGAGGAGCTACACTCCCAGTATATACATGCTGCACCAGGGGAGGAGCTACACTCCCAGTATATAGCTGCTGCACCAGGGGAGGAGCTACACTCCCAGTATATACATGCTGCACCAGGGGAGGAGCTACACGCCCAGTATATACCTGCTGCACAAGGGGAGGAGCTACACTCCCAGTATATACCTGCTGCACCAGGGGAGGAGCTACACTCCCAGTATATAGCTGCTGCACCAGGGGAGGAGCTACACTCCCAGTATATAGCTGCTGCACCAGGGGAGGAGCTACACTCCCAGTATATAGCTGCTGCACCAGGGGAGGAGCTACACTCCCAGTATATAGCTGCTGCACCAGGGGAGGAGCTACACTCCCAGTATATACCTGCTGCACCAGGGGAGGAGCTACACTCCCAGTATATAGCTGCTGCACCAGGGGAGGAGCTACACTCCCAGTATATACCTGCTGCACCAGGGGAGGAACTACACTCCCAGTATATACCTGCTGCACCAGGGGAGGAGCTACACTCCCAGTATATACATGCTGCACCAGGGGAGGAGCTACACTCCCAGTATATACCTGCTGCACCAGGGGAGGAGCTACACTCCCAGTATATACATGCTGCACCAGGGGAGGAGCTACACTCCCAGTATATAGCTGCTGCACCAGGGGAGGAGCTACACTCCCAGTATATACATGCTGCACCAGGGGAGGAGCTACACTCCCAGTATATACCTGCTGCACAAGGGGAGGAGCTACACTCCCAGTATATACCTGCTGCACCAGGGGAGGAGCTACACTCCCAGTATATAGCTGCTGCACCAGGGGAGGAGCTACACTCCCAGTATATAGCTGCTGCACCAGGGGAGGAGCTACACTCCCAGTATATACCTGCTGCACCAGGGGAGGAGCTACACTCCCAGTATATACCTGCTGCACCAGGGGAGGAGCTACACTCCCAGTATATAGCTGCTGCAACAGGGGAGGAGCTACACTCCCAGTATATAGCTGCTGCACCAGGGGAGGAGCTACACTCCCAGTATATACCTGCTGCACCAGGGGAGGAGCTACACTCCCAGTATATAGCTGCTGCACCAGGGGAGGAGCTACACTCCCAGTATATACCTGCTGCACCAGGGGAGGAGCTACACTCCCAGTATATAGCTGCTGCACCAGGGGAGGAGCTACACTCCCAGTATATACATGCTGCACCAGGGGAGGAACTACACTCCCAGTATATAGCTGCTGCACCAGGGGAGGAGCTACACTCCCAGTATATACCTGCTGCACCAGGGGAGGAGCTACACTCCCAGTATATACATGCTGCACCAGGGGAGGAGCTATACTCCCAGTATATACCTGCTGCACCAGGGGAGGAACTACACTCCCAGTATATAGCTGCTGCACCAGGGGAGGAGCTACACTCCCAGTATATACCTGCTGCACCAGGGGAGGAGCTACACTCCCAGTATATACATGCTGCACCAGGGGAGGAGCTATACTCCCAGTATATACCTGCTGCACAAGGGGAGGAGCTACACTCCCAGTATATACCTGCTGCACCAGGGGAGGAGCTACACTCCCAGTATATAGCTGCTGCACCAGGGGAGGAGCTACACTCCCAGTATATAGCTGCTGCACCAGGGGAGGAGCTACACTCCCAGTATATACCTGCTGCACCATGGGAGGAGCTACACTCCCAGTATATAGCTGCTGCACCAGGGGAGGAGCTACACTCCCAGTATATACCTGCTGCACCAGGGGAGGAGCTACACTCCCAGTATATAGCTGCTGCACCAGGGGAGGAGCTACACTCCCAGTATATACATGCTGCACCAGGGGAGGAGCTACACTCCCAGTATATACCTGCTGCACAAGGGGAGGAGCTACACTCCCAGTATATACCTGCTGCACCAGGGGAGGAGCTACACTCCCAGTATATAGCTGCTGCACCAGGGGAGGAGCTACACTCCCAGTATATACATGCTGCACCAGGGGAGGAGCTACACTCCCAGTATATACCTGCTGCACAAGGGGAGGAGCTACACTCCCAGTATATAGCTGCTGCACCAGGGGAGGAGCTACACTCCCAGTATATAGCTGCTGCACCAGGGGAGGAGCTACACTCCCAGTATATAGCTGCTGCACCAGGGGAGGAGCTACACTCCCAGTATATACCTGCTGCACCAGGGGAGGAACTACACTCCCAGTATATACCTGCTGCACCAGGGGAGGAGCTACACTCCCAGTATATACATGCTGCACCAGGGGAGGAGCTACACTCCCAGTATATAGCTGCTGCACCAGGGGAGGAGCTACACTCCCAGTATATACATGCTGCACCAGGGGAGGAGCTACACTCCCAGTATATACCTGCTGCACAAGGGGAGGAGCTACACTCCCAGTATATACCTGCTGCACCAGGGGAGGAGCTACACTCCCAGTATATAGCTGCTGCACCAGGGGAGGAGCTACACTCCCAGTATATAGCTGCTGCACCAGGGGAGGAGCTACACTCCCAGTATATAGCTGCTGCACCAGGGGAGGAACTACACTCCCAGTATATACCTGCTGCACCAGGGGAGGAGCTACACTCCCAGTATATACCTGCTGCACCAGGGGAGGAGCTACACTCCCAGTATATACCTGCTGCACCAGGGGAGGAGCTACACTCCCAGTATATACCTGCTGCACCAGGGGAGGAGCTACACTCCCAGTATATAGCTGCTGCACCAGGGGAGGAGCTACACTCCCAGTATATACCTGCTGCACCAGGGGAGGAGCTACACTCCCAGTATATAGCTGCTGCACCAGGGGAGGAGCTACACTCCCAGTATATACCTGCTGCACCAGGGGAGGAGCTACACTCCCAGTATATACATGCTGCACCAGGGGAGGAACTACACTCCCAGTATATACCTGCTGCACCAGGGGAGGAGCTACACTCCCAGTATATACATGCTGCACCAGGGGAGGAGCTACACTCCCAGTATATAGCTGCTGCACCAGGGGAGGAGCTACACTCCCAGTATATACATGCTGCACCAGGGGAGGAGCTACACTCCCAGTATATACCTGCTGCACAAGGGGAGGAGCTACACTCCCAGTATATACCTGCTGCACCAGGGGAGGAGCTACACTCCCAGTATATAGCTGCTGCACCAGGGGAGGAGCTACACTCCCAGTATATAGCTGCTGCACCAGGGGAGGAGCTACACTCCCAGTATATAGCTGCTGCACCAGGGGAGGAGCTACACTCCCAGTATATAGCTGCTGCACCAGGGGAGGAGCTACACTCCCAGTATATACCTGCTGCACCAGGGGAGGAGCTACACTCCCAGTATATAGCTGCTGCACCAGGGGAGGAGCTACACTCCCAGTATATACCTGCTGCACCAGGGGAGGAGCTACACTCCCAGTATATAGCTGCTGCACCAGGGGAGGAGCTACACTCCCAGTATATACATGCTGCACCAGGGGAGGAACTACACTCCCAGTATATAGCTGCTGCACCAGGGGAGGAGCTACACTCCCAGTATATACCTGCTGCACCAGGGGAGGAGCTACACTCCCAGTATATACATGCTGCACCAGGGGAGGAGCTATACTCCCAGTATATACCTGCTGCACAAGGGGAGGAGCTACACTCCCAGTATATACCTGCTGCACCAGGGGAGGAGCTACACTCCCAGTATATAGCTGCTGCACCAGGGGAGGAGCTACACTCCCAGTATATAGCTGCTGCACCAGGGGAGGAGCTACACTCCCAGTATATACCTGCTGCACCAGGGGAGGAGCTACACTCCCAGTATATAGCTGCTGCACCAGGGGAGGAGCTACACTCCCAGTATATACCTGCTGCACCAGGGGAGGAGCTACACTCCCAGTATATAGCTGCTGCACCAGGGGAGGAGCTACACTCCCAGTATATACATGCTGCACCAGGGGAGGAGCTACACTCCCAGTATATACCTGCTGCACAAGGGGAGGAGCTACACTCCCAGTATATACCTGCTGCACCAGGGGAGGAGCTACACTCCCAGTATATACCTGCTGCACCAGGGGAGGAACTACACTCCCAGTATATACCTGCTGCACCAGGGGAGGAGCTACACTCCCAGTATATACCTGCTGCACCAGGGGAGGAGCTACACTCCCAGTATATACATGCTGCACCAGGGGAGGAGCTACACTCCCAGTATATACCTGCTGCACCAGGGGAGGAGCTACACTCCCAGTATATACCTGCTGCACCAGGGGAGGAGCTACACTCCCAGTATATAGCTGCTGCACCAGGGGAGGAGCTACACTCCCAGTATATAGCTGCTGCACCAGGGGAGGAGCTACACTCCCAGTATATAGCTGCTGCACCAGGGGAGGAGCTACACTCCCAGTATATAGCTGCTGCACCAGGGGAGGAGCTACACTCCCAGTATATACCTGCTGCACCAGGGGAGGAGCTACACTCCCAGTATATACCTGCTGCATGAATGAATGAATGAAAACTTTATTTAACAGATTGCAGAATGGGTACAATACAGTACGGCTCAATACACACAATTGTTAAGGGGATGCAGACCAGAGAAAGACGTTTGTCTTGTTTACATCAGGGTCCCCCATTTTCAATTCATAGTGACATTTATGACATACACAACATACATGACATCATGACATTTATGGCATAGGGACATACATGACATACAGGTATATAGTACTGTTACATTTGTGACATATACGATATGCAAATATACAGTACTGTTACCCATAGATACCGTAGATAAAAATATACATACGGTGGGGAGAAAATATATACATACGGTGGGGAGAAAATATATACATACGTTGGGGAGAAAATATATACATACGGTTGGGAGGAGATGTCTATTAGGAGGGGGTGGGGGGTGGGGGGTTGGACATTTCCGGTGGCCAGTTTCGAATTGCAGGGGTTAGACATTTATGGTGGCCAGTTTTTAATTGCAGCCTCCCGTAGGTGCTCTTTAAGATATGGCTGCACCAGGGGATGATCTAGCGTAGTTAGCATACACAGTTGTGTACTATATTATGTACATAGTAAATCAAAGCCGCTACAGTGGTTTCTGTTGCACTTTCTCTCTGGAGTCCAAAAGTAATGGGTACAAATTGACAGCTGCTTTCCCCAAATATCCATATCTGAACACCCTGCTTACCCCCTGCTGTGAGCAATGAAAATAAAACCAGATCGTTGTTTGGACTGAAATGAGAAGCACACATGTACATTGTTCTGGCAATGGGAAATAGCCACAGCTGCTTATGATAATCAGAACACACAAACACACTCCCATTTCAGCAGCGGTTTGGCATTCATATTGCGGCCCGGTGAAGCCCAGCAATAATCCCAGAATGATTGAAAACATGTGTTTTATTTTGAGGGGGGGGGGGGGGGGGTCCACAAATAGATATTTTTTACCCCTTCAGTATGTAAATTAGATTGAGAATGCGGGGCGGACGCATTGGGACAGTGTGGCCTAGGGCAGTAAATATCAGTCAGCAAGATGATATGAGTTCAAAGATATGAAATCTCTCCAGGATCAGTCACATGAGGATTTTTGCCAATCGTCCTTGAAAGCAAATGAGGAGATTACATCAGCGTAAATCAGACCAAAGATTCCCTCCACACACACAGTGCCTTCGGCAGCACTGGGCACCGACAGTACACCCAAGACAATAACACGACCACTGCTGTTGGGAAATGACATTGTAATGACCACAGAGGCCTAGACTCTCTAGCCCTTGGTTAACGAGTCAAACTCTTTAGTTGACTGGTTAGCGTTGTCGCCTGTCCTCTGGGCGACACAGTTTTGATTCCCGGCTGCACCTCTGAATTCGCCTCAATAATGTGTTGAAAGTTAGTCGAGAACGGGCTTGATAAAATGTTGAAATTAATATACAGAAAAGTCGAACGAATGTTACCCGTCTGGCAGTGAGTGTAGGTAGTACAGTAGGTACGGAAGCCAGGTTAGGAGGTATAGGGAGCCAGAATTACATATGATGGCACAATAGCAAAGTAAAACTATGTCACAGAAAGGACAAGATGGAAAGATGGGAAAAGTGTGCCCACCCACACCTCATTCCTTATTGCTTATTCTATCTCCCTTTCTCAGCAGGAACATTGTACAGTTAAAAAACGAGGAGCTCTAAAAAGATTATTTTATATGTTATTTTTATTTCTACAATTTTTTTTTATATTTTTTATTGATGTTTATTTTGTTTGTTATTTTAGGTTTGTAAGAGATTTTGTATGATATTGTGAGGAAGGGGCAGGACTAGATACGCATTTGCTTCCTTCTGCTCTTTTTATGTTTTTCATTTTTTAAATGATTTGTTTATCATTTAATGAAGAATGTAAGATTTCATTTGAAATGTTTTTTTTTTATTTATCCTTTTTATTGTGTTTTTTATATGGTTGATTGTTCGAGATAAAATAAACTCAACTCAACTCTCTCTCTCAGTTTCCATTATTTTATTTGCTCTTGTTTTTTTGGGCTCAAACCCCATCATTTCCATCACCGTTTCACTTCTCACTCTTTTGAACAGCGGCAGTCGGTGACACGTCTCAGGGTTTTATATCCGTTAGCGGCGACTGTCTAAAAACGTGCAGACGGTGGGCCGTTGGCAAGGAGATGGCTCGAAATAACGTCAATATTTCATAGCTGAAGCAAACAATATGTAAATGTGCAAGTGTCTGGGGGTTTTCTCTCCCCTCTGTATCTCAATCTATCCATGAATGATATCTTGAGCTTTCTCAGGTGTTCAGGAAGAAGTGAACATTTTTAATGATGATGCTACAAAGGCTACTGGCTCACTAGGAAGTGACGGGAGTCCTAGAATTACTCCAAGATGTAATAGCGGTGACCAGATGGACTGGACCTGCGGTGTGTCAGAGCTGGGTAAGCATGGGCGTGCTACCAGTGATGGGTACTTCTATAGCTAGACTCTCAACAGTGCCACCAATTTAGGTAGAGCTCATATTTCATTTTCCACCCAGCCAACGACCCCCCCCACCCCCAACCCCCCATCCACTCTCTCTCTGTGGCTTTCTCACACACATTAGCATATTCATGCAGCTCTGGCAACCAGACTTAATGTGGAGTAAAAACACTCTGTTTGACACATGGCTGGTAACGCAGAAGGATATCACTGTACGTGTGTGTGTGTGTGTGTGTGTGTGTGTGTGTGTGTGTGTGTGTGTGTGTGTGTGTGTGTGTGTGTGTGTGTGTGTGTGTGTGTGTGTGTGTGTGTGTGTGTGTGTGTGTGTGTGTGTGTGTGTGTGTGTGTGTGTGTGTGTGTGTGTGTGTGTGTGTGTGTGTGTGTGGTGTGTGAGAGAGCGGGGAGCTGGGAAAGATGAGATGATTGTGGTGTGTGTGGCCGAGCAGATCAGTCATATTCCCCCACGCAAACTGACAACTTTGTCCACATCGCACACCATCCTCGCTCTCGCAGACTTCACACGAAGCTGTGGCTGCTGACAAAACTGACAAAACATGGACCGTGTGAGTGTGAATGTTCCTTTCTGCCTACACTTGAGTGATGGGCAAACTAAACATGGAACTGTATATTAGTTAGCGTCTGTTCAGTGTCGTGTGGATGTGGGAACGCGGCAGTCTGTCAATCTGCTACACTGTGTGTTCAGTGATGGAGGCTTACTAACAGCAGGAGAACGGATGTCAATAATACTTAAAAATGGAAAATCACATTGCGTTCGTCACCAACCCCGGAGCGGCTGGATTCGCCTGTTCGAATCCAGCTCACAGCTCCGGGGTTGTCACCAGCTTGGCTGGCCGTTCACACTAATACAATTGGCAGTATTAGAGGGTGGGAGAAGCTGGCGGGGTGGGTCCGGGTCGTTGTAAACAGCGACTCCTACAATTCGGTCGGGGCGCCTGCTAAGCGCGGATAGGATCTAAGTGGGATAGTGTGATCCTTCCACACGCTACGCCCTCTCAGTGAGAATCCGCGCTGCCAGGTGAAAAGAAGCGGTTGATTGGCTGGACGTGTGTCGGAGGAAGCACGTGGTAGCCTCCACTCTCCCAGACCGACTGTGGGGGGTAAGTGCGCAGCAACCAGGAAGGGGATTGGGAATTGGCATAACGACTAACATGGGATGGGAGAAAAATCTGAGGAAAAAGGAGGGAAAAAAAAAAAAAAAAAAAAAAAAGGGAAAATCACCCCAGAATAGAATTCACTGCATAATACGTTTCAGAACAACATAATTTAACACAAATTATGTTTATTTGAGGTTGATCTTTCCTATGAGAGGTATCATCATTATTGAACTACCGCTGCTGCCCCTCTGGGATAAATAAAGAATATCTTTATGTATTGAATTTAATGGAAGGGAATTAATGTAGCTAACCAAACTGAATTGAGTAAATGGTGATATACCTGGTTATTAGTTATTAGTCATTATTTTGTGTACCAGTATAATGCGAGAGAACAATGAAGTCTAGACTGAGCAGATGCATGGGAAATGTTTATTTTTTTATTCTTTACCCTTCTTTGCTCTTGAGCGAGCCGAGGTTCGAGGGCGTGTCCACGCTGGCCTGGACGCAGTAGACCTCGCGGCTCTGAATCCCTCCTCCACACAGCCCCGTCTGGTTGCCACGGCGACGGTCCTGTTGGCTTAGCAACATGTCCACCCTGCACTCACTCCACTCAGTGGTCTTCCAACTATACCTGAGGATGGAGAGAGAGAGATACACACACACACACACACACGCACACGCACACACACACGCACAACACACACACACACACACACACACACACACACACATACACACACATACACATAGGGGTGACTGTGAGTTGTTGCTGGTATGTAAAAGCCTCGCCTACGTCTGTGTATTAGTTAGTTAGACTGGACATACTGCACTTGAAGCCATAGCGTGAGTTTCATGCAAGGCCATGGGTAATTAAACCTCTTTTATAGGGACTGTTCGGTAATATATTAGTACCCTTTCTCTCTGTAGGGAGAGTTCTCCTGAAAATCAGCTGTGGTCAGCTCCAGAACACAAGGCTTCTTATTATTGTGAAGTTGAAACCACCAATATTTGATTTCATAAAGGGCAGCGTCACATGGGAAATTGGTGCGGAAGTCTATATCCACTGAAATGTGTTGTTTGTCTATTTTCATGTTTGTGTGCTGCGTGCGTTCATTTCCAAGCTGTAAAAGCCTCAATTTCACTTTTTCTTTACTTAGCAAAAGGGGCCCATGGGAGTTGGTCTGAAATCCCTTGAAACTGCTGTTTCACTAGAAGACCACCAAACATTACCAATGTTGCAATTTTCTCTCCGCAATTCCCTCGAATGAATAAATTATGACAAAAGCAAATGACTCGAGCTGCTATTTGCATTGTTATTGTCTCGGGCCAGACAGTGAATGATGGGAAGCAGCTAGCGGGTGTGCTGGATGGCTTCTTCACAAGCAGCAAAAAACAATTAGTAGGTGTTTGGAGCGAGCCTAGGCGTTGAAAGCGCTCTCTATGAGAGTGACCCTAGATCTCCGTTCACAGTGAAGCCTCGGGCCGCTCCGGTCAACTACAGTGTCCCCCCCCTCAGAGCTTTCTGGAGCTAGGATTCTTTCTTTTTTTCAAGATGAAAGAAAACTGCAGATCGTGTGCGTGAGCTATTCATAAACAGAAGGCTGTGTCTAGCGCTGAATCGGTAGCAAGGCTCCGCCTTTGGCTGCGATGCATTGCGCTATTTCTTTGCCCTCGGGTCAGAAATATCTAAACCAGGCCCCTCCATCTCGCGGTGATAATGGAATTCATTTGAGGTCAGCGATAAAAGCGGCTTCATATTCATGAGCGAGGTTCTCTCTCTCTCTCTCTCTCTCTCTCTCTCTCTCTCTCTCTCTCTCTCTCTCTCTCTCTTTCTCGTTCTCTCTCTCTCTCAGTCACTGCAGCACTGCTCTGGGACAATGACACCCCAGGGACAATCCGGTGGGGTCGTGGAGGGGGGGGGGGGGGGGGGCTTTGACTTGCACAGATGGGGGAACAGTCTTTACAGAGGGATCCTTCAATAATATGGACTGGGTCAGTGCCACGAGGGCCATCCCCCTTCTTCCTCTTCTTTCTCTTCCTGCCTTCTCTTTCTGATGATTTACTTATTCACTTTGCCAGCGAGGGAAGAAAGGCTCAGAGCCCCCCCAATAAAATGTGCCAATGAAATGTGCAGATGTCTTCCGGCGATGAACACGAGGGTCGTGTCTACCTCTTCAACGGCATCCAATAAAATGATTTCAGCTCCATTAATCATCTTAACCATGGGATATTATCACATTATTTCACGCATGTCCGATCCCCTCTAGAAAACATGGAAAGTTAAAGGCTCAATCAGTTATCCAAAAGTCAACAAATGGGTAGCCCTGCCACCAAAAGTAAATAAAAATGGTCTGTTTGTCAAGATAATTATGTCCAGTTCCAAACATCTGAATCCAGTGCATATGATGGGAGTGTATCTCCGATGACAACAAAGGCTAATTGTGTAGCGATGATGAGTGGGTGGCATTAGGGAGGAGGGGGTTTGTATGTATAATTTATCATTTCCGGATGCATACATATGTGATATTTTATTTTGTTTAATGAATAATAAGAAAAGTTAATCGTGGGGGGGGGGGGGGGGGGGGGGGGGGGGGGGAGAATGTCTGTGAATATACATTTATATTACAAATAAAAAAACAAGACTTGGGGATAGTAAAGCTTCTGGCATCTAATTGAATTTATTTATCTATTTTTCCAGGTTCAAAGCCACAGCATTGCGAGGATGTAGTGAGATGCATATGTATCCTAGTCTGTTGAGAATGCTCCTGCATGTAACTCTGCGTGCCTTCTGACGCCTGGCATAACTCAATATCGCAAGAAAAGGTGATTTCACAGAATCACTGATACACCAGCTCAGAACTCCTAACCACATCAAACTGTGTGGTACCGGCTTAATTCGACTCTATTTGCCGTTTTTGGTTGCAAAAGTTGTGGATAGTACCTGGTACTTATTTTTTTGGTATCACCTCAAAACAAGCTGAGATGATACCAAAAGGTGATACACAACAGCACCAAGGACAGCACCACAATCTTCTTATCATCCATGGAATGCGCTCACATGAAAAATCTATTCGAAGTTGATCCATCTAGTGATTTATGCAAAAACACGATTATTTATTTCAGTGAATCTCTTAGTCACAACGACATTGTGTAAGCTAAGCAGGTTGTACTTATAGGTGAAGTATTTACATTGTTCGGCTAGTCTGGCCAGACTCACTAGACTATTCTACATAATGGTGGCCTAGTGGGTGAACATGAAATACTTAACCTGCAAACATATGGTTGTTCTGACAGCACAACATTGATGTAACTAAGAGATTTGCTGTGGACATTTTCTTTGAATGCATGTATATCAACAACAAAACGAGGTTCACTGTGGCATTAAACAGGTGCCAGAGAACTGTAGACCAGAAGTAGCAGTTGGGGCAACCAATGAAATTAGTTTGGGGCGTAGTTTAGAGTCAAATCGAGTTGAGGTGATCCAGTACTATGTAGTGGAAAAGCACCATAGAGTAGAGAAATCTTTAGTATCCGCACTGGGGCAATTAATTTTGCAGCACAAAAAAAACATTTAAACACAGTTAGAAACATTAACAACACTACAGCTACTACTGTATAGCCAGAACATACAAAGTGCAATCAGACATAACAGTAACAAAAACAATATCACAAATGAATCAGTCCTAGTCCACATACCCTCTGGTTACTAGTTCAATCTACATAATAGCCTCTGGGACAAAAGAGTGACCATATCTGTTCCTGCTACACCTACCTACGCCCAGAGGGAAGGAGGGCACACTCAGAATAAAGAGGGTGTAGAGCGGGTCCTGAAGAATATCCTGAGCTCTCTTAATGACCTTCTTCTGGTAAACAAGGTAGATACAATCTTCCCATAACATCATTCTTATTCGTCAGGGTTACTGCAGGTTCCCGAACCGGCAGATCAAAGCAAAGGTAAGAACCGACTCGATACAAAACGAGTAAAAACCTTTTCGAAAGTGATTTGTCGATGTTAAAGGTCCTGTGTCTTATAAATGGCCTTTTCCAGTGTTTAGCATTGTTTTATAGCAATGGGGGTTAGTATCAATGGGTCTGTGTCTCTAATTACCATTTTGGTGGATTGCTCTAATTCAGTTGAGACAATCTCCTCCCCCAGTGAATTAGGTCATTCTGATTTGACTCGCAATGCGACGTAGCAAGGAGCTGATTGAGCTGATTGTAATCTGATTGGCTCTGTGGTTGTAGTCACCACCCACAATAAACAATTCGCTCAACAACAGAGCGAGTGGAATTACTTCCTCAAACAGAGGGTGCCGACAGACAGCAGAGAACGAGCGGGCGAGAGAGAGGGAGAGAGAGAGATAGAGAGGGAGATCTGTGCAATAATATTCACAGGGGTATATATTGTCATTTGAAACAAGTTACCAATGCATTGTCCCGTGGGATTATGCCCCCTGCGGCGAAATTAATTAGTATCCCCCTCAATCTTTCTATCTCTCTCTCTGTCTGCCAGTCGCAGACTGTGGGTGACTGTCGCTCAAAGCGCTTATGGGCGGAGCCCAGCCCAAAAACTGCTTGAAATCTTTATTTCTTTTTTTTATCCACTTTTTCTCCCCATTTTTCTATTTTTCCCCCATCCCAATTTCGTATTGTCCAATTCTACCCTCCCCTGTCTCGAACGTTGTTAGACCATGCCTCCCACTGGTTGGCTGCACGAAGCCTTGCATCACGTGTCCCCTCCGGTACACGAGGAGGCAGCCGTCGCATCTTTTCACCTGCACAGCGCAATCTCTCAGTGGCGAGGAGTAACACGTGGGAATCTTCCTGATTCTGCTGTACAGGCGCACCAACCGACCTGTAGGAGTCGCTGTCCACAACGTCCGATTCCCACCCACCGGCTTTCCCACCCCCTAATACTGCCAATTGTATTAGTATGAACGACCAGCCAAGCCGGAAGCAAGGCCGAGAGCTGGGCTCGAACCCAGCATCTCCTGCATTAGTGGCGAGCGCCTTGCCCACTGCGCCACTTAGCCACCCATAACTGCTTGAAATCTTGAAGTGGAAAAATGCTGCTTTAGAGTAATTGATTAGAAATAGAAAACAATGAATAAAAAAAAAAAAAAAAAACGTTACTGATGTGTTCCATAGACTCACAGGAATTGTTTAAAGTTGCCCAAATAGTGAAAGGAATAGCAATGCATGTCCCCTTTAAAACCACTAAGCTTCCTTTAAAAAAGTGCCAGTATTCCATAAGTGTCAAGTGTCATTTAAAGGGAACATGGGAAGGGGTAATTTGAGGGGACATGCACGCCATCGCAGAAGCGGCTGAAGAGGTTCGGGCGGCGCGGCGCGTGTTAAAGTGACGGTCCGTCAGCAGGCCTGTCTGCAGCAGGGAGGGCGGGGCCACCAGATTAGACCCTCTCTCTCTCTCAGATCCACTCATCCCTTCATCAGCTTCCCCTCTGCCTGGCGCAGAGCCAAGCATCGAGTCATTTCCTCTTCTTGTCTTCCCACTTGTTTAGCCCCCCCCCCCCCCCCCCCTCTCTGTCTCCATATCCTACCCACCAGAGCTGTGTGTTAATAAGCCCACAGAAGCCCGACAGTAATGGTTTTGTTATGGTCCTCCCCCTACTGTTAACAACCAGCATATTAGTGGGCCTTGTTATGAATGTTGGTGACGAAGCCAGCAGGCCTGCGCGCCACTACATGCATAACATTTTTTTTTTTTTGCCAGCAAAGTTACTTCAGGGCATGCACTGTACCAGCTTACCAACGGTGGACTTTAGAGAAGTGAGGGGAAAGCCTGTGGGGCAGTAATGGGGATGAGTTTATTCATCATTTATAAGAAAGATAGACGGAGATAGAGATAGACAGACAGACAGACAGACAGACAGACAGACAGACAGACAGACAGACAGACAGACAGACAGACAGACAGACAGACAGACAGACAGACAGACAGACAGACAGACAGACAGACAGACAGACAGACAGACAGACAGACAGACAGACAGACAGACAGACGACTTACACAATACAGGGCGGGACTCCCTCTCCCTGCGGGGCGCAGGGCTCCCTCTCCTCCATCTCGGGGCACCCCGCCCCGCCTCCGACGGGGAACTGGCTCACTTGGCGGGTGCGCGAGCGCTCGCCCTGGGGCCCGTTGAGGTCGTAGCACTCCTTGGAGCACGAGGACCACTCCAGCCACTCGGTCACCTCGCAGTCCTTCGTCATGACGCAGGCCTGGTAGGTCACCGGCAAACTCGCCTGGGAGCAGAGACTGGGAGGGAGACGGTGAGAGAGAGAGAGAGAGAGAGAGAGAGAGAGAGAGAGAGAGAGAGAGAGAGAGAGAGAGACAGAGACAGAGACAGAGAGAGAGAGACAGAGAGCGAGAGAAGGGAAGCATCACTGAACATTCAAACTGAGCCAAATATGACAACTGGAGTTAGAACTCAGATTTGTGTTGTGCAGAGATTACACTGTGCGTGCCAAGGTGCTAAGAAAAAGAAAGAGCAGTAAACTATAGTGCTGGTAATCACAACAGCTCTGTCTCTGAACCTACTGTCTGACTAACAACATTTGAGAGCTGTTCATTTACAAGCCCGAGCAATTTGCTATGTTGTGGCAGAGCCGCTTCCCTTTCACTCTCCCCTCTTTTTCTGTCTAAAATGCCCAGCCCCAGTCCAATTTTCTCCCCCTCAACCCCCACACAAGGTCCCGGGGGGCCTCTCTGTACTGTGCCGTACCTCCCAGACACAAAAAGCGGTGTTATTTTTTACACTTCCTCCTCCTCCTAGCTGCGGAGGATCAACCTCTAACGCCTGCGGTACCAGGAGTAGCAGCAGCAGTGGTGGAATTAGTACGACAGCCTTCTTGTAATCTAAATCGGAGATGCCAGCTACCCGAACACATTCTTATAGATTTGTGTGTGTGAGACAGATGAAAAACATTTCTCCACCAGGATTTCTCCCCCTGGTTTATTTTACACTTGATTCCGATTTCCTTTTCTTTTTTTCTTTTTTTATTATTATTATTATTATTATTATTATTATTATTATTATTATTATTATTATTATTATTATTATTATTATTATTATTATTATTATTATTATTATTATTATTATTTTGTGTATGTAGCAACACGTCTCTAAAGTTGAATAAAAATAGCAACCAGTTTAAGATCTTTATTTATGGGTGAAATGGCACATAATAGCAGGCTGCTATCAACAACTCCCAGGGAATGCTTCTCCCTTTTCTCACATCCACAGAATGCAAATGGCATCATTATTATAACATGAAATCCAGTGGCATGTTGAACACGCAGTTTGTTCGAAATTTCAAAGACGCTATCCGTGACACAGATGGATAATTAGCAGGTTTTAGCCAAGCTGTATCTGTAACGGCACTTGATCCCGGGCGCTGGTCGACACGAAGAACAAGCTAAGCCTCTTTAGAGGTTTCAGCCCTCTGTGGATTCATTGAGAAGCTCAAACATAATTCCTTTTCTCATCATAGTTAGGGGGGAAATAGTCAAAAAGGCACAATATATCCCACCACTAACCCTCGAGAGTGTCACGGTGAATATCATATCCTACTTGGAACGTACCATCCACTGGAACCTATATTGTCAATGATTTATGAATTCGGAGCATTACAGTATAACTGTGTCCCTGGATTTCAAAGGAGATGCCCAAGAGCCTGGCTTTTCACAGTGTGAAATGGATGCTGTGTTCACTGGCCTCTATAATAGCCCACCAACCAATGGCAGACAGAATGAGGACATTCATCTCCCGACAAAGAGCATCCCTATAGACTATCTCTCTCTCTCTCTGAATAATATACATTGACCCCATTCAATAAAACACGCATTGACACCATACATCTTTAGCCGTAGAGAGGCGCGTTAGCCACGTCTCGTCATTTGTGTTTCCAAGGCGGCTGCACAGAGACACAATACGGAGACGTTTGCTAATGGAAGCGGACGGCAATTTAACAGAGTGGACTTGAGATAGATGGCATTGTTGAGGCATTTCATCAAGGCGTTATTGAGTGTTTGATGAACAACAGTAACGAGTCAATTGGGAGCATGTGAGGAGAAGCCACACTTTCTACTCATCAACCCAACCATCAGGCGTGTTTTCAGCCATCGACTAGTTAAGATTCAAAAGCTATGGCATTCGATCATGGGTCAACAGACCTAGTTAAACAGCTTGTAAGTAAATGTTATATATTACATAAAATGTTATGTAATATGTAAACGGTGGCACAGTGGTTAACACTGGTGCCTCAAAGCGACAAGTTCCCAAATCTGTGTGGAGTTCTCCCTCATGTTTGCATGGGTTTCCTCGGGGTACTCTGGTTTTCTCCTGTACCATAAACGACATGTGTGGTGGTACATACTCCTGTCATTGCCCTTGACACAAGGTACTGGCACTAGCACTGGAGTTGTTGGTCCCCAGTCACTTGTGGTTGCTCACTGCAAGTGGTTTGGACGGGTCAAATGCTGAGGAATCATTTCCCCAGGGGACAATAAAGTACAAGTAACTTAACTTAACATAACATAACTTACTGATATGAAATACAACAGTACAATGATAGTATTTGACCCGGAGAAATAAAAGTGGGCCTAGAACTACAGTCCTAGAACTACAGTTGAGAAGTTGCTTGAACTATCTGCCCTGATGTTTCATGACAACCAGTGCCACAGTCAGTGAAGGCTACAGGAGGTAACGTACCTCATTCTGAAAGGGTACAAGCTCACATCCCTCAGAGAACATATCAAGAACATTTAGTGGAACTGAGGAAACGACAATAATCAACCAATAAAATAATGGCAGGAAGAGACGTGGTTTGTTACAATACGATAAGTATAGTATAGTTTGTGTTTTTGAAATATTGAAACTTTCTCATGAACTAACAAAATCTATAACGTTAGGTTATGACTATAACCAAGTTCTGTTAGTATAGCGACGCTCGGCGTCACTCTCTGCACTGTCCTCGCACACGTGCACGCGCACTGAATAAAGACCACAATGTACCTTTAATCCCAATATTTGTCTGACCACACCCCTATCAGCTTACCCATATAAGCAGGGGTGGGGCCACCCACTCGCCTCCTTCCCAAGCTTTCACCACAAGGCGAGATCAAGGGCTGCAGCGGCGTCGGACGGCGAGCGTCGCTATACTAACAGAACTTGGTTATAGTCATAACCTAACGTTCTGTATCGTATAGCTCTCGCTCGGCGTCACTCTCTGCACAAGGGAGGCCGAGCGAGAGCCATCGGCCGACAAATACACCCCGCTCAAAGCCCCCCACAACCATCAGAACAGGGAGGGCCGAGCCCCCCCGACCCACCCTAATGGAGGGCACCCCCCCTATTGGGGGCTTCACAGGAGGGCGACGGACCCGACCGTGCGAAGAGGCACTCAAGCAACTCAACGCACAGGGTGAGCAGACCGTGGCTTGACCCCACGACTACACACACGCACAACCCACATGCCACCCGGGAACGAACGGAGGAAACAACCTCGTTACTGCCCCCAGAATCACGAGGTCAAGGGCAAACCCAACCCCGTGGCAAGGCCGTAGCAGCGGAGCGCGAAGGAAGACCCAGACCCACCAAAGGGACTGGAGCCCCTGGAACGGGGGCCCGGAGAAGTCCATGATGCCAGCATCAAGACCCCACCAGGTGGGCACTTAGTGACCCCGCCCCCCACATCGCCAGCGTATTCTGACAAAGGCCCCTCAGCCGAGCGGGCCCTGTCCCCCCAACAGTACACCGCCTGGCACACTGACCCTGCAGAACAGGCAGTCAGCATGGCCGTAAGCACACAAAAAAGGTTAACCAACGGAAGCAGGCAGCGCACCGGGGAAAAACCAGGCAACAGGCTGTTAACCCTAGCCTGGAGACTGCGGACGAGACAGGCGCCAGAGGGGACAGCTGAACACAGCCGCTCCGGCGGAAGGGGCGTATGCTGGCGTTGTTGCATGACCAAGCCTCCATTTAAAAAAAACCCACCCAGAGGGGTTGAGGCAGAGAAGGCTGACACGATTGGCAGACGTCATGAACGTGCAGGGGCACCCTCAACCGGGTAACCCGGGAGTTGACACTGCTCCAACACACCAGGGAATCAATCACCTTGGTGTTACCCAATGCGGTGGTTGTTCCTATAACCCCTCAAGAAAAAACTCCAAAACACACCTGCGGGTATACACCGGCTATACCGCAGTACAAGTGTTTCAGTTTTCAAAAAAGGGTTAACCCAGGCCTACGGGTCGACGAAACATGACTTCGGACCGGGCCCGGTGATACGGGAAGCACAGGGTCACCAGAGGAGGTCAAAAGACCACCCCAACAGGCCCCTCTTCGCCATGCGTGAGAGAGGAGCGAAAAAGAATGGAGAACCAGCCCCAAGCACACCGTACTTGGTATTCCCAGGCGGTCTCCCAACCAAGTACTAACCAGGACCAACCTGTGTAGCGGCCGAGATCTGACGAGATCGAGCGTGTACAGGTTGGCATGGCCGTAAGCCATTACGACAGTGCTGAGTAAAAAATTTACCCAACCAGGGTCTCCATAGCGCTTAACCCTGTGACACCCGGACCGACCTGGCATTTTTCCCCCTGAAAAAAGCCCAAGTCCCTCAGGGTACCAGAACAGCAGATCTGCATCCCCGGCGGACAACGGGTTCAACTGATCCGGACCAGCGTGACCAGAACCAGTCCCGTGCCCTAACCATACCAACATGCCTACTCCAGGAGAAGGGGCAGATATGCGTGTTGATCTTAAACATGAAAAGAAGGCGCCACCCAGACGTTCGGGCTAACCGCGCCCGGTGGCCCACCCCCAGGGCGTGAGACCCCTCTACATATGTTCAGATCCATTCCGTCATCATCCCCCAGATATGAACGAGAATCCGTCGATAACCAAACCAGGTCGTCGGATTTGGTCGTCGGAAGAGGAAAAACCTCCATCCCAGTTGCTTTATAAAAACGCCGTTTTAACCTCAAGCAACCAAGGCGTGCCAGTCAGTCGCCTGTTTACAGAACACCCCGAGCTAGCACTATACGTGCGTCGGGACACACCCACATCAATGAACAGGCTATTTAGACCTGTCATTGAATCCCCAAGGCGCCCAGGGGAACGACAAGAGGGGTGTGACACTTCCCAACTCCAACTCTTTTTAATAGAAAAGCAGGAAGCACCAACAGTATGTATCCCAGTCTACACAGCCGGGGGTAAACATTTTTCACATTTTTACATCCCACCACCCTCCCATAGGAAGGAGACGGGAATCCCCAGAGAGACTTCCCACGCGAGCTGTACAGATTGAAAAGAATATATTGCACCTTGAGCCATGTAAAAAATTGGTTTTAGGGCTCTCCGGGGAGGAGGCACTGAACCCATACACACTCAATAATCGAATTGAATCGAATACATACACAATAGAGTAGGACTCCTTCTTGAGGGTCCACTCACCTTGACAATCTGAGGAGGAGGCTCTGTACTCTGAAGGAGGCTCCCTCACATGGAAGGAGGAGTCCCAACTCACAGAAGGCCCGAATAGGAGCTTGGTGAGGAGGAGCCCTGACCACCCCCCGAAACAGATCCATCACATGGACCTGAACAGCACACGGAAGTCCTACCAACAGAGACGCGCACGGTGACGTACTCTATGGCGGGGGAATTTCTGCGGTGCACACGCCCAATATTCCAGGCCGTGGGACCAGGAAACTCCCCCCCCCCCCCCCCCCCCCCCTCACCCTGTAACGTGCCGAACCGCAACGTGACAGGAACCTTGAAGGACAGGTGGGTTTACCCCTGACCAAAACAGAAAAAAGGGGGAGGAAAGATTACCAGTTCACCCCTTTACGACCCCACACCCATGATACGATGTAATGACAAAAAGAGAGTATGACACAGTCATAGTCAGCTCTATGAAGCGTCTGACAGCTTCACACAGCGCATGAGCTAACCTGCTATCTGATTTTTACTAAGGAAAAAACACAGAATAGAGAGGGCTCTCCAAGAGCCCCGGTACCAAACTTACACATGTGCTTCTGTGGCCAGTCCAACCCAGTTGTAGGTCACATGACACACACAACCCATCATCACCTACAAAAAATGGCAAAAACACTCTACAGAGGAACGCCGTTTTTCATAATGAGAGAATACATAATTCTCGATTAGTATCGGCCACAGGCCTTGCTAAGCACACACGAAAGCGACCAAACAATCTTTTCTTTTAGGAAAATAAAGTTTCTCCAGCAGTTTTAGCACAACCTCAGCAATCAAGCTAAGGGTTACATCGTATCCCTACCACACAGTGACACAATGTAGTGCAACAACATGTCTGAAAGGAGGATGAAGAAGTCCCCAGGGAACCGGGGGGAAACACAATCCTCCTACTTTACCCTTAATACGGCCAGTTAAAACAGGAAAACCTGGGGGGCTCCAGTAGCTCACCGCGTATCTCGGCGCTATTTCTGCGTCGGGAGGAGCCGTGCTGCGTCACGGTTCTGGTTGACTCCGAGTTCGATTCCCGGACCCGCCGTCATTTGCCGAATGTCTTCCCCTGCTCTCTCTCCCGTTTCACTCTACAACTGTCGGTCATGCTTGACCAGAAAAGCGATAAACGCTAAAAAAAAAAGTTAAAAAAAAAAAAAAACAGGAAAACCTGTTAATATGTGAACACACTGTTCATTGTCATTACAGGCTGAGAAGAGAATCATTCTTTACTCATTTGTCACTAAGCATAGCTTTATAGGTTAGTTAACCCCCTTAGTTGTGAGTACATGGTACATATAAACACACATGATGTTTCTCAACACAACAAACCAGATCATTTTCACATCTGTAACAACAACCCGATTTGCATGGAGAAGCTAAATACCAGTGACAAGACAATTCACACATAACTCGCGTCGTATCCTAAATGTAGTGCAGCAACACTCGTTTTTGGAAAACATCGTTATTTACAAAACATTTAGAAGGGAAAGCCAGAAGAAGTGTACAAGGTCTGGCCAAACCTTGCCTACCCGGAGCGTAGATCAAGCGAAGTGCAGTCTCAAGGCACCGTAGTAAACACAGCCGTCCTGTGTTGTCGATCTGGGCAGCGTCGCCGCTCCCTCCCGTCGCTACGGTCCCTCTTGTTGACGCAGTCCTTGCCGTCCTGGCCCAGGGCAGGTTCGACGAACATCCTCTGTCAAAGATGACGTCGTAGTCAAGAGTGTTTAAAACATGTTATAATCAAAGCACGTTCAACAGAGTAGCATTAAGCTAACGGCCGCTCCAACCGTCGGTCGCTACCGGCCCTGCCCGCGAGACGCAGAGCGAACGGCGCACGCGACCAGAGGGGAGCTTCGAATCCCCCCCCCGCCTCTCCCCGTGAGGGAGAGGGGAGTTGGGAACCGTGGCGGCGCGCGAGGGGCCGGAGCCACCCCGCGCTGGGCCTCGGCCGATAGCAGCCACCTAACGTTTCCTAGCCTAGCCAGGTAGGCCACCTAGTGATCACAGCAGGCTAGCGCCGCAGCTAACAGCTGACTGGCTAACAGTAGGCCACCACTAGCACGTAAGCTAAGCAGCGACAGCAGCAAGCTAACGTTTCCTAGCCTAGCCAGGTAGCCACCTAGTGATCACAGCAGGCTAGCGCCGCAGCTAACAGCTGACTGGCTAACAGTAGGCCACCACTAGCACGTAAGCTAAGCAGCTATCACCTGAACTTGTACACAATGATATAACACTCACCCAGACAGGCCGCCGTTCTGAAACCCTCCTCACTTTTTAAGAGAAAAGAGAAACAAGATGTCAACACAGTTTTACAACAGTGATTTTACCAACACCCGACGGAGCCAGCACAATACCCAACTGGCCTGTGTAGCTGACTTTGAACACAGATCTTCCGCTAATGAACATCTATGCCCATATCTCCTCATGAGGGAATACTCTCATTTGGATATGAAAGATGGGGCCTAACACGGTGACAGAGAGACATCCACTCGTCCAGAAAACACAGGGATCACCAGTGTTAATGGTCGTGGCCCACTAGTTAAACTATAATGGGCTTCAGACCAAGGTCTTCTGTCGCCTAGGAGGCTGAACAAAGGACCCTAGTCTGGGGCTGGTTTTCATAAACATTGTCAACTAGCCCCCATAGCACTAACAGACAAGTGGAGCTTGCCAGCAAACATAACTCACCAAACCTGGGACCCACCACTCCTCACAACAGCGGCGCGTCCTACAGCCCAGCTGTGTCTTTACCGCAACCAGCACACAGCAAGGACTGCAGTTGGAAAAGCATGTAGCGGCGCGAACTCCCAATACGAAAACCGGTGGAGGATTTTTAGAATGATCATCATCTTCCAGACACTCCAGTACGAAGACAATATCGCCGTATTTTCTCGAAAATAGTGAGAGAGAAAATAAAGATATGATGTCAACATATCCTTGTTTTCCAACTCTTCTCCTACCATCACATCACTTCAAGTGGGGATCTACCGAGGCACTTCCTTGTGGTGAAAGCGAGAAGGAGGCGAGTGGGTGGCCCCACCCCTGCTTATATGGGTAAGCTGATAGGGGTGTGGTCAGACAAATATTGGGATTAAAGGTACATTGTGGTCTTTATTCAGTGCGCGTGCATGTGTGCGAGGACAGTGCAGAGAGTGACGCCGAGCGAGAGCTATACGATACAGAACCTACTGTATTGCCTCATGCCAAATTACGTTTTGTGGACTAACTGGAATGGGACGAGACCAGAAGTTAAGTTAGCTTCTTAAGCCCTAGCCATATTTTCAGAAAATCTGCCTAAAAGTACATACCCAAGTAAATGGAAGATTGCTCCACTTCTACAAGGACCATTTGCATGTTCCTGGTATCTAGGGACATCTAAGGACCTCAGGGAATGTTGTTTAACCTTTATTTACCCAGGGTAGGTTCGCTGAGCACAGATGCTCTTTTTCAGCTACGCCCTGCTTCACATTCACACAGTTCCATTCATACCTGGGAGCTGCCCAGTACAACCACAGTCTGACACCATTGGCCACTGAGCAACTCCACTGGAGCAGTTGGGGGTTAAGTGCCTTGCTCAAGGGCACTTCAGCGGCAGATTTTTCCTGCCGGTCCCGGGGATCGAACCGGCGACCTTCCGGTCACAAACCCGCTTCTCTAACCATTAGGCCACCGCTGCCCCATAACACCATGCTAACATTGACCAGATGTGAGAAATTGCCACTGAGCTCATTCAGCACCTTCTTGAGATCAACAAATCTAAGCAAATGAATAAAGGGAAGATGATTTACAGGGGTTTGGGATTTTGCCATCTGGAGACATGCAATTTGAAATATGAGTAGAAATTAGAGAATATCAGGCCTATAAATTACCTTATTATGGCCAAGTCATACATCTATGGATCAGGCCAAATCTCCTCATTCCAATGGCAGAGTTCAATCTGGATTTAGTACCGCCAGGCGCCCATAACAGGGCAGCAAAGACCATGAATTAAATCTACTGTAAGTAGTAACTTTTTTGTCATGAAAAATGCTACGCCATTTTCGAGTTTTTTTTCTAGGCGTTCACAGAACGGTAAATAAACTAGCTATGTTCTATTTTATGGCAATAACGTTCAGGTTTGTGAGACATAATCATGAAAAATATTGTTGAAAAATTATTTCACGCCAGACGTCTCCATGTTTGACAGGGGCTGGCGTGAGCTGGGTTGTGTAGTTTTATGAAATTCGAAAGCCCATCGAAAGCCCTGGGTCTCTTCTTTCATAGGAAGAGATCCATCCTCGGCCCCCTGCTGTTCACCCTGTACATGCTCCCCTTCGGCCGCATCATCAGCCGGCACGGTGTGTTGTTCCACTGCTATGCTGACGACACCCAGCTGTACATCCAGATTTCACCATCTTCACCTTCATCACCCCCCACACTGACCGCTTGCCTGGAGGAGACTAAGGTGTGGATGAACCACAGGTTTCTCCAGGTCAACAGCTCCAAAACGGAAGCCATGCTGGTCGGTACCCCACACTAGGTCCGGTCATCCACCATCACCACCATTTCCTTCTCCGGCCAGGACATTCCTCTCTCCACCCTTACTTGGGCGTGAAAATGGACCGCCACCTCACATACGAGACTCACATCAAACACCTCTGCAAGACCTCTTTCTTTCACCTCAGAAACATCACAAAACTCCGCTCCTCACTCACTCTGGCAGATTCAGAGAAACTTGTCCACGCCTTTGTTTCCTCCAGGCTGGACTATTGTAATGCACTCCTCATCGGGCTCCCTAGTAAAAGCATTCAAAAACTGCAAACCATCCAGAATAGCGCTGCTAGGATCTTGATGAGGGTGCGCAAACATGACCACATCACCCCACACTCAGATCCCTTCACTGGCTCCCCGTGGAACACAGGATCGAGTACAAGGTTTCCCTCCTCAATCATCAGTGTGTACACGGTGGTGCCCCTGCCTACCTCAAGGAACTCCTCACCCCCCAGTCCTCCTCACGCTCCCTCCGCTCTGGCGCAGCCTACCTCCTCAAAGCCCCCAGGACTAAGCTGCACACCATGGGTGATCAAGCCTTCTGCTCGACCGCACCCAGACTGTAGAATGCTCTCCCCAACCACCTGAGAGCACCACAAACTGTTGACACTTTTAAACGTGGACTCAAGACCTACCTTTTTAGAAAGGCCTTTTATTAGTTTTATGTCTTATCATATGTTGTTCTGCTATGTGTTCTTCTTTTTTTATATATCTATTTTTATTTTATTCTTTTTAACTCTGTAGCACTCTGAGATTCTCAGGAAGGTAGGGTGCGTTACAAATGAAATGTATTATTATTATTATTATTACACTCACGTATGTTTGCGCCATTTCCTCACGTCAATATCCGCCGGTTTCCGACTCAATGCACTGATATTTTAAGTATTCATATAACAGTTAAAATCATTGGTAAACAAGCATAGTGCTGAAAATATACATTTTGACTGCTGTTTTGATAGGGTTAGGGTCTTTACTTTTGGCTACATTTGGAGGGAAATTAATGCTACATTAATTAATACAGACTGTATTGATCTATTTATGGCGTAAAATTATTGTCCGTCTGGTACCGGACCACTCAGGCTTAAGGGGTTAAACATACTGGTCCTCATTCTCGAACATGTTCATAAGTGCCTTGGTAAATATCTTGGTAAAAACAGATTTACGGAAATCCTCCTCCGGATTCCTGAATGCGTGAAACGGTCTACGTACGTGGGGTGGGGGGGAACGTTTGGAGCTGTGCTCTGCTGAATGAACTGTGTCATTCATTCTTAAACTGAAATGCGCATTCTCGTTCATTTAATTTGCATACAGATACGCCCCATCAGCTCCTTATAAGGCGAATGAGACGTGTGCAAAACAACAGAGGTTTGGCATTGCCATCCACAAATGCTGATCCATTCTACAGGTAGCACAGAAGTGATTGCGATTGATCTCAAAATGAGATTAGATTCAAATGTATTGTTATTATACAGTACAATACACCATCCAACCAGAGTGGATAAATAAATGCTCCATTGTATAGCATCCAGTGAGGCAGCCTCAGCGTGTGAGCACACACAAACAAACACACACACACACACACGCGCACTGTACACGCGCAAAATGAATTGCCCCAGCAAAGCCGGCCTCTACCACTCCAATGATCCCTTTCACTAGGTATTATAGCAGCAACTCCCACCGCAGAACACGCCATATCAGCATGACATCTCACTCAGTAATGTCAATAATTAACCTTCCACTGCGCGATTGGTTCTTGACAAGCGTATGTACAGTATCTTCACTAAGCCGCCTGCCTCACAGGTCTGCTGCATCTTAATAACCCAATCACAGAATATACTGGAATAGACTAAGAATAGATAACGAATTCCACATAAATCTATAGTTCATTAACAATGCAGCAGCTGATACTGTACACATACACACACGTGCGCCCACAATCCGTATCGCAACAGCGATTTGCGACTCCAAATGATAATATTTTATATAATTTCCCAAAATGAGATTAGATTAGATTCAAATGTGTGTCATCATACAGCCCAAGTACTGTACAATACAACGCAAATACATTTGGTATCCAACCAGAGTGCAAATGTAAGTACAATCAAGCCATTTCTACACTGGCTCTTAGATGTGCGCAATCAATGTAATAAATAAATAAAACCAACAATAAATAATATAAGAATAACAAGAAGACAGTATATGGAATATTAATTGTCTATTCCACTATAGCAATCAGGGGTTCGTTTTTATTTATTTATTTTCAGACATGGTTTGTTGAGTCATGACTATATGTAAAACGTGATTGTTAGTGTAACTCATTGACTGCCGGGAATTAGACGGGGCCCTGCTCTAGCACTGCCATGCGTTAAAAGATAGGAGTGCATCACCTTGTTTGTAGAGCTATAACTATATTCTATATTATAGCTATGGATACAATACTATGGCCCATTTGACATCACCTATCTATCGTTCAATATGTGAAAAAGAATACATTTTTCCATCCATACATTCCTGTGATATACCGTGGTGAATATAAGTATGGTTTTAGAGCGGCCTAGGGTAATTCCCGAAATGCTGAGTTATAGCCGTATACGTCAATTCCACTATAGACGTTGCCATTTCTTAATTATCATACAAGGGGAATCCTTGGTAAGTTTTACATATTTCCGGTCGAGAATGAGGACCACTGTTTGTTTCTCTTTGCATGAACAGCATTCTCTACATTCTCTGTACAGATTTGGATTTCTTCAGAGCCTAAGGCAAAGGAAAAGGAAAAGTGAAGGCAGTGGATGTTCTTTGAACAAAACAAAGCTTGCTAGTTCATATGCTTACATTCCTTGGTCTTAGCAGATACCTTTATCATTAAAGACCATAATTTGTTATGTTACTTCTTGGATGTGTTTTCAATTTAAAACAAATTGTTGCATCTCAACAAGGAGGTCGACTATTCTAATATTATATTCTAATTTGCCAAATATGAATTACAAAATACTGTAACAAATACTGTATCAAAGGAAAGACCTACTACCTATCTTAGTGGGCTATCGCCTAGTATTGTGTAAGATACACCGTGTCACAGGTTTAATCCCCAGAATGTCATAGAAGAAAAAGAGAAAGTGTGAGGATTGGTTCATTCCCCGCCACACGCTTCTTCAAGGTACTGTGATGATTGGTCCATTCCCCGCCACACGCTTCAGGAGTGATTATCAATTCCATCACGCACCTGTTGTAGTTTGTAATTAGCGCTCCAGAGGCTTCATATACTTGGACCTTCTATCAATCGTTGTCGGGTCGTTTTGAATTACTACTGCTACTGCCTGTCTCCCCCCGTTGTTGTACCTCGTCTACTTTTCTCCAGGACATCTTTGGAAGTCTCCGCTGGTGTATATCTTGATAATCCGTTTGGAGCTGTGCCTCGTTGCCCGCTTATGCGTTTGCGCTTTGGTGAGTTTTTGGAAACAAACCTTTTTGGATTATCTGTTTTTGTGTGTTTGGATAACACTGAAGAAACACCGTTTTTGTTTTGTACTGGACTCAGCTAATTTGTGTGTTTGGATAACACTGAAGAAGTACCGTTTTGTTTTGTACTGGACTCAGCTAACTTGTGTGTAGTTTACACCGAAGATCAAGTCACTTGTATTTCATACTGGACTCAGCTAAGGGAGGACTGAACTGCACTGCCTCTGTGTACAGTTGGACTGTTATTGATCTCTCTCCCTCTCTCTCTCTCCGTTTCCACTCCGAGTTGGATCTGGGAGTATCTGCAGAGCCGCAGCGGCGCCTACGCCGATTCCCCACCTCTAACACCGGGAGGATCTGCAGAGCCGCAGACAACTCTGCCGAAGGCATTCTCCTATTTGTTAATTCTGTTTTGTATTTTGGCAAATTTTTTGGTTCAGTAATAAATACGCCCTAGTGTTTGGCTAACTCTGAACTACCTGTCTGTGCCGTGCTGTTGAGGTCGGTTTCAAACCCTGGCTAACTCTGAACTACCTGCCTGTGCCGTGCTGTTGAGGTCGGTTTCAAACCCTAACAGAAAGTAATTCAATATGTTTAGTACTTACTGTACAGTATATGACACTGGCCATTTTTGAGCATCATATGAAATCAAACCCTGCAGGTTTCACTGACTGAGCTACTTACAGAGAGAGAGAGAGTGAAATACTTTCTACTGGGTGGCTGTCAATGGAGGAGGCATGAATATTTGAACACCTAAGAGTAAACAAGTCACAAGATTAATATTAATACATGGGCGGCTGGGTGGCGCAGCGAACATTGCGCTCGTCACCAACGCACGAGACACCGGTATCGACTCCGGCTGTCAGCGTTGCCTCCGGCTTGGGCCGGCCGTCATACTAACTCAATTGGCAGAGTTAGCGGGAGGGAAGTCGATGGGGTGGTAATCTGGACGTTGTGGAAAGCGACTCCTACAGGTCGGACAGGGCGCCTGCAAGGCAAAAGACAGGAGAGGGCGGGGGCAGTGTGAGCCTCCTACGTTACTCCTCGCCAATGAGAGTCCGCGCTGGCAGGTGAAAAGAGAGCAGCTGGCTGTCTCCATATGTATCGGAGGAAGCATGTGATAGACCTCAGGGCTCCCTAGAACGACCAGTAGGGGGCACATGTGAGCAACGACCAGGTAGGGGAGGGGGGAATTGGCATAATGACTAAATTGGGATGGGAGGAAAAACACAGAAAAATCAGGAGGAGAAAAAGAGAGAAAAAAAATATTAATATTAATATGGGGACATATGAGCAGTGTTATTTCCTAAATATCTTCTGCCAAGAAAAGCCGGCTGCTCGTGAGCAAAATAAGCGTTTTGCGGATGAGGGATAACCTAATAAGGTAAGGCTGATCGATGGAAAGCGTTAAAAAAGGAAATGATGTAGATCATGGCCACCCACTATCATCAATGATGTGAAACCGGTCCTAATGAATCTACAGTAAGTTTCCCTAGAGAGCCGTAGTTATCTTTACATCCTGAAGAGGAGAATCCCAACTCTAGCTCTCGTATTCTCAAGGAGGTCTTTTTCTACCATGGCACATTCGCAGAGGGGGCAAGTGGGTTAGTTGCGTGTAGATCAGAGGCTGTGGGAGTAAGAGTGGAGCGCTTGAGGCGTTTCCTGGGTAGAGAGCGGTGGCTGGTTTTTTTTCGCGGCACGTGTCACAGCACCGTGTGAAGATAAAAGGATATATATCAAGTCAAGTGTTCCTTGATTAATCCCCTTGGGGAGATTCAGGAAATTCACAACAGACACATGTAAACAACATACTGTGGACGAGGAGTACTTCCACCACACACACACACACACGCGCACGCACACACACACACACACACACACACACACAGACACATGGACACACACACACACACACATTCAACAAACAAGCTATTACCCTGCATCTCTCTCAAATCCAAACTGACCCAGCAGTAGATGCCACACACAGACATATGGAGACACACACACACACACACACACACACACACACACACACACACACACACATACACACACACACACACACACACACACACACAACCAATCACATCCCACAAACAAGCTATTACTCTGTGTCTCTCAAATCCAAGCTGACCCACCAGCGCATGCTAGATGCCGCTATAATAACACCCACAAAGAAAGCAATGCCATTCCTTCGTCACAGAAACATTGCGAAGCAAGCAGCAGGTCAGAGAAGATAAGGTCAGACACCAGCAGAGTAATGGATGTTGAAGTATAGAGTGGTGACATGGGTGAAATAAGAGTTAATAGTGACACGCACATCCTTTCATAGGCACTGGGTCAGTAAATTAAGGGCAAATCAAGGCCCATATTCACAAAGCTTTCCACAGAGTAGGAGTGCTGACCTGGGGTCAGTGACCAGGAACACTTGTCTCCATTACCTTATTCAAAACAAACAGACTGAAACTGATTCTAGATCAATGCTCCCACTTCGAGAAGCTTTGTGAATGGCCTAAGGATTACGCTTACACAATCCCTGTAACCCTGTGGCTGAAACAGTGTCTGTTTATACTAATAAAAGAGTCATACCACGGCCACTTTATTGATACTGGGGCATATGTGATGTCTATTTATACTAATAAAGGGGTGATACTGGGGCATATGTGATGTCTATTTATACTAATAAAGGGGTGATACTGGGGCATATGTGATGTCTATTTATACTAATAAAGGGGTGATACTGGGGCATATGTGATGTCTATTTATACTAATGAAGGGGTGATACTGGGGCATATGTGATGTCTATTTATACTAATAAAGGGGTGATACTGGGGCATATGTGATGTCTATTTATACTAATACATGGGCATATGTGATGTCTATTTATACTAATAAAGGGGTGATACTGGGGCATATGTGATGTCTATTTATACTAATGAAGGGGTGATACTGGGGCATATGTGATGTCTATTGATACTAATAAAGGGGTGATACTGGGGCATATGTGATGTCTATTTATACTAATAAAAGGGTGATACATGGGCATATGTGATGGCTATTGATACTAATAAAGGGGTGATACATGGGCATATGTGATGTCTATTTATACTAATAAAGGGGTGATACTGGGGCATATGTGATGTCTATTTATACTAATAAAGGGGTGATACTGGGGCATATGTGATGTCTATTTATACTAATAAAGGGGTGATACTGGGGCATATGTGATGTCTATTTATACTAATGAAGGGGTGATACTGGGGCATATGTGATGTCTATTTATACTAATAAAGGGGTGATACTGGGGCATATGTGATGTCTATTTATACTAATAAAAGGGTGATACATGGGCATATGTGATGTCTATTTATACTAATAAAAGGGTGATACATGGGCATATGTGATGGCTATTGATACTAATAAAGGGGTGATACATGGGCATATGTGATGTCTATTTATACTAATAAAGGGGTGATACTGGGGCATATGTGATGTCTATTTATACTAATGAAGGGGTGATACTGGGGCATATGTGATGTCTATTGATACTAATAAAAGGGTGATACATGGGCATATGTGATGGCTATTGATACTAATAAAGGGGTGATACTGGGGCATATGTGATGTCTATTTATACTAATAAAAGGGTGATACATGGGCATATGTGATGGCTATTGATACTAATAAAGGGGTGATACATGGGCATATGTGATGTCTATTTATACTAATAAAGGGGTGATACTGGGGCATATGTGATGTCTATTTATACTAATAAAGGGGTGATACTGGGGCATATGTGATGTCTATTTATACTAATAAAGGGGTGATACTGGGGCATATG
This sequence comes from Notolepis coatsorum, assembly GCF_963971535.1. Lineage (NCBI taxonomy): Eukaryota > Metazoa > Chordata > Actinopteri > Aulopiformes > Paralepididae > Notolepis > Notolepis coatsorum. The sequence goes on from NC_140168.1 coordinate 54,006,784, forward strand.
TGATGGCTATTGATACTAATAAAGGGGTGATACTGGGGCATATGTGATGTCTATTTATACTAATAAAGGGGTGATACTGGGGCATATGTGATGTCTATTTATACTAATAAAAGGGTGATACATGGGCATATGTGATGTCTATTTATACCAGACCTGGGCATTGTACGGCCCGCGGGCCGGATCCGGCCCGCGGGATGATTCTGACCGGCCCGCGAAAGATTACATGATAATAAAAAAAAATAAAATAAAAAATAAAAAAAAATATTTTTTTTAATATTTTTTTTTTTTTACTTTTTTTTTCGTGTCAACGTTCACACGCACAGTATACGCTTAGGAGACATGCTCAGAAGATGTTGGTTCTCTTTGGATCCACCTACATATGTGAACAGACATTCTCAGTCATGACATTTACCAAGTCCAGGTACAGATCCTCTCTCACTGATGAACATCTGGCAGCTGTGCTTCGCATCTCCACCTCAGACATGCAACCTGACTTTGATGGACTTGTTAAAGCTCAACAGAGACTGGATTTCTCACACTGAATGAAAAAAAAAGAACTGAAGAACACTAAAATGTGGAAATATAACAAGTGAAATGGGACACTTGATATTTTTTTTTCTTTTTTTTTGCACAGTTCTGAAAACATTAAATGTTTAATATAGGCATGTAAAGTAAAAAAAGGCTACAAAACTGGGACACTTTTCTTTACACAGTTCAGTGACATGTCTTGTTTATTTTTGCTATAAGATGATGTGATGTCTTTAGAAAGCTAAGAAAATCCTTGTTTCAATAGTATATGAAACTCAAATGCCCTTTGTTATTAATGTTTCACATTTTGTTTATCATTTTGGAAATAAATTCTATTTGAATAAATGATATTTTTGAAAGCTAACCTCACCTTTTAATTGCCAAATAATAACATACACTCTTACCAGGGGTCAAAACAATGCCATTTACTGCTTTTTATATAGAAATAAAATGTATATTATGCATAATTGAGTTTGGAATTTTGGCCCGGCCCCCCAACATATTTTCAGTTGCTCATTCGGCCCCCCGGGAAAAATAATTGCCCACCCCTGATTTATACTAATAAAAGGGTGATACATGGGCATATGTGATGGCTATTGATACTAATAAAGGGGTGATACATGGGCATATGTGATGTCTATTTATACTAATAAAGGGGTGATACTGGGGCATATGTGATGTCTATTTATACTAATAAAGGGGTGATACATGGGTATATGTGATGTCTATTTATACTAATAAAGGGGTGATACTGGGGCATATGTGATGTCTATTTATACTAATAAAAGGGTGATACATGGGCATATGTGATGGCTATTGATACTAATAAAGGGGTGATACATGCGCATATGTGATGTCTATTTATACTAATAAAGGGGTGATACTGGGGCATATGTGATGGCTATTTATACTAATAAAGGGGTGATACTGGGGCATATGTGATGTCTATTTATACTAATAAAGGGGTGCTACTGGGGCATATGTGATGTCTATTTATACTAATAAAGGGGTGATACTGGGGCATATGTGATGTCTATTTATACTAATGAAGGGGTGATACATGGGCATATGTGATGTCTATTTATACTAATAAAGGGGTGATACATGGGTATATGTGATGTCTATTTATACTAATAAAGGGGTGATACTGGGGCATATGTGATGTCTATTGATACTAATAAAGGGGTGATACTGGGGCATATGTGATGTCTATTTATACTAATAAAGGGGTGATACTGGGGCATATGTGATGTCTATTTATACTAATGAAGGGGTGATACATGGGCATATGTGATGTCTATTTATACTAATAAAGGGGTGCTACTGGGGCATATGTGATGTCTATTTATACTAATAAAGGGGTGATACTGGGGCATATGTGATGTCTATTTATACTAATAAAGGGGTGATACTGGGGCATATGTGATGTCTATTTATACTAATAAAGGGGTGATACATGGGCATATGTGATGTCTATTTATACTAATAAAGGGGTGATACTGGGGCATATGTGATGTCTATTGATACAAATAAAGGGGTGATACTGGGGCATATGTGATGTCTATTTATACTAATAAAGGGGTGATACTGGGGCATATGTGATGTCTATTTATACTAATGAAGGGGTGATACTGGGGCATATGTGATGTCTATTTATACTAATAAAGGGGTGATACTGAGGCATATGTGATGTATATTTATACTAATAAAGGGGTGATACTGGGGCATATGTGATGTCTATTTATACTAATAAAGGGGTGATACTGGGGCATATGTCTATTGATACTAATAAAGGGGTGATACATGGGCATATGTGATGTCTATTTATACTAATAAAGGGGTGATACTGGGGCATATGTGATGTCTATTTATACTAATAAAGGGGTGATACTGGGGCATATGTGATGTCTATTGATACTAATAAAAGGGTGATACATGGGCATATGTGATGTCTATTGATACTAATAAAGGGGTGATACTGGGGCATATGTGATGTCTATTTATACTAATAAAGGGGTGATACATGGGCATATGTGATGTCTATTTATACTAATAAAGGGGTGATACTGGGGCATATGTGATGTCTATTTATACTAATAAAGGGGTGATACTGGGGCATATGTGATGTCTATTGATACTAATAAAGGGGTGATACTGGGGCATATGTGATGTCTATTTATACTAATAAAGGGGTGACACATGGGCATATGTGATGTCTATTGATACTAATAAAGGGGTGATACTGGGGCATATGTGATGTATATTTATACTAATAAAGGGGTGATACATGGGCATATGTGATGTCTATTGATACTAATAAAGGGGTGATACTGGGGCATATGTGATGTCTATTTATACTAATAAAAGGGTGATACATGGGCATATGTGATGGCTATTGATACTAATAAAGGGGTGATACTGGGGCATATGTGATGTCTATTTATACTAATAAAGGGGTGATACTGGGGCATATGTGATGTCTATTTATACTAATAAAGGGGTGATACTGGGGCATATGTGATGTCTATTTATACTAATAAAGGGGTGATACTGGGGCATATGTGATGTCTATTGATACTAATAAAGGGGTGATACTGGGGCATATGTGATGTCTATTTATACTAATAAAGGGGTGACACATGGGCATATGTGATGGCTCTTGATACTAATAAAGGGGTGATACTGGGGCATATGTGATGTCTATTTATACTAATAAAAGTGTGATACATGGGCATATGTGATGTCTATTTATACTAATAAAGGGGTGATACTGGGGCATATGTGATGGCTATTGATACTAATAAAGGGGTGATACATGGGCATATGTGATGTCTATTTATACTAATAAAGGGGTGATACTGGGGCATATGTGATGTCTATTTATACTAATAAAGGGGTGACACATGGGCATATGTGATGGCTATTGATACTAATAAAGGGGTGATACTGGGGCATATGTGATGTCTATTTATACTAATAAAAGGGTGATACATGGGCATATGTGATGGCTATTGATACTAATAAAGGGGTGATACATGGGCATATGTGATGTCTATTTATACTAATGAAGGGGTGATACTGGGGCATATGTGATGTCTATTTATACTAATAAAGGGGTGATACATGGGCATATGTGATGTCTATTTATACTAATAAAGGGGTGATACTGGGGCATATGTGATGTCTATTTATACTAATAAAGGGGTGATACTGGGGCATATGTGATGTCTATTTATACTAATAAAGGGGTGATACTGGGGCATATGTGATGTCTATTGATACTAATAAAGGGGTGATACTGGGGCATACCAGTATACATTACGGGGTCCTACTGTAAGTCTCTTAAAAACCCATTCAGAACCATTTTGAGGCTCACCTGAGAGCTTCAGTGTTCCCGCTCTTGTGGACACAGGTCACCTCGCGGGTCTGGTACCCCACCTGCAGGTCCCAGAACTTGCCCCCCTGCCGGTTCTGCCGGTTCCTGATCCTCTTCTTTTTGATCAGCTCCCTGGTCTCAGGATCTTTCACCTTGCCCCTCTCCCTCAACCTCTCCCTGACTTTCTCCCGGATCTTCTCTCTCTTTTCCTTGTTCTTGGCCTTTTTCTGCCGCTTGGGCCTGTCGGCCGGCCGGTCGGGTTTTCGATTGGCCCTTTCCGCTTTGCGATTCAGCCTATCTGCTTTTCGATTCAGTCTCTCTGCCTTTCGATTGAGTCTGTCCGATTTTCGATTCGGTCTGGATGTTTTACCTCCATCTGTAGATGGTTTGTCACCGTCTCTAGGCGACTTTTCACCCTTTCGGGATGGTTTGTCGCCATCTTTGGATGGCTTCTTGTTGCCTTCACTAGATGGATTATCCCCATCTCTAGTCGTCTTATCACCATCTCTGGATGGTTTGTCGCCCTCTCTGGACGGCCTGTCAGCTTGTCTGGCCACGCGCGGCAGGGGGACAGAACACGGCCCCCAGGAGCCCACCCTCAGGCTGTACAGGCTCTCCAGGCCCTCACAGGGGCTTGGCTGGCACGTCTGGAACTCCGTCAAGTTGGGGCAGGCGGAACCCCCGAACAGGGGCGGCGCAAGGACGTGGCGCATGCGGTTATGCAGGCCCATCCCGCAGGTTCTAGAACAGGACGTCCAAGGGCTGTACCGGGACACCACACAGTCCCGGGGACAGGGGATAAGACAGGCCTGCTCCAGGCGCGGTTTAGGCTCAAAGTACTCGCAGATGGCATCCTCTGCTGGCACCCCGTCTGCCTTCTGGACACAGCCCACCTCGCGGGTCTGGATGCCCTCCTCGCCGCGCGTGCAGAAGGCCGGGCGCTGCACCCCGGCGCTGCGCATGGACACGGGCACGCACTGGTTCCAAGCTCCCAGCTGCCAGTCATACAGATCCTTGTGCCAGTCACACACGCGGAAGCAGCCCTGCTGGTTGTCGGGCCGCTCCGCCTGGTCGCAGTTGGTGTGCAGGGTGGTCCAGCCTTCGGAGTGGGCGCACCACACCGCCCGGCTCTGGCTGCCGCCCGGCCCACACTCGCTGCCCATGCACCTGCCCCATGGCCCTGGAAGAACAGAGAGGAAGGACAGAGAGGTCAGTATGAAATACAGCATGAATATTATAGGTTACCATAACAGAGCGGCGGTCAAATTGGAGCTGAAATGTAAAAAGTACCGTGGTTCGGTTAGGAATTTGTCTTGGTGCGCTCAAGACAAGGGCATAATAAAACATATTAAAATAAATGACATCTACTGTAGGTATATACACACACACACAAACAAAATACTAATTTCAGTACACAGTAGTGACACACAAAAAAGGACAATACGTTTCATATCCACATATGTCAGTCATTATACCCCATCATAAAATATTTGTTCATGCGTCAGGTTGTATTGTAGTAGTGAGTTCTACAGTACAGTACATGTGTGTTTCACTTAACCAACAAGTCTGCTAGTGAGACTCCTTAATAACCCTAACCCTAAACACAGCTGAGATTTAGCATCACAGCTACAGCAAAGGTATAACTCACAGGTCTAAAGGGCTACTTGGGGAGACGTATCTAATGCCTTTGCACATTAAACATCAACAACCAAAGTGCCTCAGAGAGCAGTAATAACGCTCCGACAAACACACACTTGTTATTAATAAATCACTCTCGTTCAATCCTCTGATTGCATTCTCCTTGGATTTATGGGGAATGTAGTTATAGGTTTTAGGTAAACCTCCTTTCTGAGCATGAAGCCTGTGGTAGGAATACCACGAGGTGGAGAGCCAGAACAGCACAGGCACTCTGACTCAATCAATAGCCCCGGAACATAAAAACACTAGCGCTGTGAATAATAGCATGGCCCTTGCATAGCATTAGCCCTTACACAGTGTTAAGACCTCGTGAGCCACGGCTGAATTGGACTCTGGCAAAGGCATCACTCAGAGGCTAATTGGGCTAGTAGCTGCCTGGTCAGTGCTCATTTGTACTATCTATCTCATATTTCTGAATATATAGGGATTACATTTTGAGATAAAAAGGACTTTTTATCAAAGTGCCACTTTAAAGACATACGGCTGAAAACAACAGCGTGGGCACAGGGTGGAAAGGAATCCCAACCTGAGCTTGACAGAAGAGCAAAATGGCCACCATGTGAATATTATGGTGTAAAAGTAAAAGCAATGAGAAAAGTGCTGGCCTGACGTGGCCTTACATAACCTTCCATCTGACGCCGTCAGCAGCTGTCTGTCTGTCTGTCTGTCTGTCTGTCTGTCTGTCTGTCTGTCTGTCTGTCTGTCTGTCTGTCTGTCTGTCTGTCTGTCTGTGTGTCTGTGTGTCTGTCTGTCTGTCTGTCTGTCTGTCTGTCTGTCTGTCTGTCTGTCTGTCTGTCTGTCTGTCTGTCTGTCTGTCTGTCTGCCTGTCTGTCTGCCTGCCTGTCTGCCTGCCTGTCTGTGCCCTGGGGTTCAGAGGACTGAGGACGTGAATAGAGTGAGGCAGGAATTGGAATGGGGGGGGGGGGTTGAATCGCATCATGTTTAAGGTTTAAGCCCTTAGACTCTGTTTACCATTCAGCCATTAGATTTATCACCGGTGATAGTTATGGTACTCACCATTGTATCCTATATAATAAGGTCGGGTGGGCCTCTCTGGCAGAGAGACGTAAGTTGCATTGCAATCTATATAAAGCCATAATTAGAGATTGTCCAAATTATATGAATTCTTTATTGGAATGGACCACTGGACCTTGTCGTACACAATCCTGTTTTTGGCTTACACTTGCCTATAGAGTTTGTACTGAACTTGGTGGATCTGCTTTTGGCTTTTTTGCGCCTACATCATGGAATACCCTCCAGGAAACACTGAAACTAGACACTTTAAAAATTATTACCTCTGTTTTAATTGTTTGCTATTTTAGTCTTTACAATTCTTTTTTTTAAATGTGCTCTTAATTATTCTGATTGTCTGATGTCTGATGTCTTTATATTTATGAACACACTGTGACACTTGTGTATGTAATATCTCGACGGCACTGTAAATCAGTTTAATTACTCAGTGACAGTGTATTATCGAGTATAAATAAAGATTGAATGAATTAATTGAATGAATGACCTCTTTCTTTCACCTCAGAAACATCACTAAACTCCGTTCCTCACTCACCCTGGCAGATTCAGAGAAACTCGTCCTCGCCTTTGTTTCCTCCAGGCTGGACTATTGCAATACACTCCTCATCGGGATTCCAAGTAAAAGCATTCAAAAACTACAAACCATCCAGAATAGCGCTGCTAGGATCCTGATGAGGGTGCGCAAATATGATCACATCACCCCCACCCTCAGATCACTTCACTGGCTCCCTGTGGAACACAGGATCGAGTACAAGGTCTCCCTCCTCACTCACCAGTGCGTACACGGTGGTGCCCCTGCCTACCTCAAGGAACTCCTCACCCCCCAGTCCTCCTCACGCTCACTCCACTCCAGCACAGCCTACCTCCTCAAAGCCCCCAGGACTAAGCTGCACACCATGGGCGATCGAGCCTTCTGCTCTGCCGCACCCAGACTGTGGAATGCTCTCCCCATCCACCTGAGAGCACCACAATCCGTTGAGGCTTTTAAAAAGGGCCTAAAAACATTTTTTTTAACAAGGCTTTTGCCTGAATTTTTCTTTTACTTTTATTTTTACTTCTATTCGTTTTTTTTCATTATTTTAATTTATTTTATTTTGATGTTCTTCCATTTCATTGGTTGTTTTATTTATTTTAATTGTTTTATTCATTTAACTTTTTGTCTTCATCTCCTGTAGCACTTTGTCAAGTAATTTCACATGTGAGGTCACATCCACATGTGTGTCCGCATTGATGGTGCATGGTATTTCCTGTCTGTGTAGATGGTGCGTGGTATTTCCTGTCTGCATAGATATGGTGCATAGTATTTCCTGTCTTCATAGATATGGTGCATGGTATTTCCTGTCTGCATAGATATGGTGCATGGTATTTCCTGTCTGCATAGATATGGTGCATGGTATTTCCTGTCTGCATAGATGCGTCTATACTTTCCGTAGCCGCATTTCTGCAGACCCCTCTCTGATTGGTTGAGCCCATTTCTGCAGACCCCTCTCTGATTGGTTGAGCGAAGCCCCTCTCTGATTGGTTTAGCTTGTCACGCGGCAAAAGGCGAGCGTAATGTTATCATATCAAGAAGATAAAAAGAAATGTACTACCAGATTCGCGTATAACGTTATTTCACGTGACTACACAGCCAGCTGTCAGAAACTGTACATTGTAACGTTATATAACATAACGTTATATGTTTTATTCATAACGTTATGCACATTGTAACGTTATATAACATAACGTTATGTTATTTCGCATTCATCTCATGCACCTTGTTGTGTATCCTGTTTCTTTTTCCTCATTATTATATTCAGAGTTAATTATATTGTTTACACTTTTTTCTCTTTCTTCTATTATAACCCTGCCCATTTGATGTTCCCAAACATTTTGGGAACATCATATTCAGAAAGTATCACAGAGACTTCTATTGACCAAGGAATTAGTTATTATTAGTAAGACACAACATTTCAATCAAACATATAATAACATGTGTTTCATCATACCAACTGATCCTGGTGTGACAATACCTAACATTTAGATTAACCCAGTTAATGCCTTAACTAGACAGTTACAATGTAACATTTAGATTAACACAGTTAATGCCTTAACTAGACAGTTACAATGTAACATTTAGATTAACACAGTTAATGCCTTAACTAGACAGTTACAATGTAACATTTAGATTAACACAGTTAATGCCTAACTAGACAGTTAGAAGAAAGCAGGAAGCCGGACCATGGCACTCTCAGATTCAAAGTTTTAATTGCAGCCTGGAACATACATGTTTCGGAACCAATGTGTAACTAGACAGTTACAATATAACATTTATATTAATTAACCCAGTTAATGCCTTAAGAGAAAGAGTCTGGTGGTCAATGTCACTTCGGATTGCTACGGACTTTACTCCTGTTGGGAAACTATAGCGATGGTCTGTGCTCACCACACGAGCCGGCGTCTACCCCCGAGCTTCATTTTACCAATCAGAGAGGGGCTTCGCTCAACCAATCAGAGAGGGGTCTGCAGTAATGGGCTCAACCAATCAGAGAGGGGTCTGCAGAAATGCGGCTATGGAAAGTATAGACGCTGCATAGATATGGTGCATGGTATTTCCTGTCTGTGTAGATAGCGGTGCATGGTATGTCCTGTCTGTGTAGATGGTGTGTGGTATTTCCTGTCTGCATAGATGGTGCGTGGTATTTCCTGTCTGTGTAGATGGTGTGTGGTATTTCCTGTCTGTGTAGATGGTGCGTAGTATTTCCTGTCTGCATAGATGGTGCGTGGTATTTCCTGTCTGCATAGATGGTGCATGGTATTTCCTGTCTGCATAGATGGTGTGTGGTATTTCCTGTCTGTGTAGATGGTGCATGGTATTTCCTGTCTGCATAGATGGTGTGTGGTATTTCCTGTCTGTGTAGATGGTGCATGGTATTTCCTGTCTGTGTAGATGGTGCATGGTATTTCCTGTCTGCATAGATGGTGCGTGGTATTTCCTGTCTGTGTAGATGGTGCATGGTATTTCCTGTCTGTGTAGATGGTGCATGGTATTTCCTGTCTGCATAGATGGTGCGTGGTATTTCCTGTCTGCATAGATGGTGCGTGGTATTTCCTGTCTGTGTAGATGGTGCATGGTATTTCCTGTCTGTGTAGATGGTGCGTGGTATTTCCTGTCTGTGTAGATGGTGTGTGGTATTTCCTGTCTGCATGTGCATGTGGTAAATGACTGATGCTGATCACCTGAGAGTCTCTCCAGGAACTCAAATGAAAAATCAGGAGCTATAAAATGACACCGTTTACTACGAAAGCGATACACAATTTGCCTGAGCATAGATACACAATTTGCCTGAGCATGAATACACAATTTGCCTGAGCATAAATACACAATTTGCCTGAGCATAAAAAGACAGGTTTGACGGCAATTTAGTGTGGTCGGAGTCTGAGGCCGTTTTAAGCTGCGCTATACGGCTTCACTCGATAAAGGCGAGATACCGGCAATGAAAATGTCAACGGAAGAAACAGCAGGCTGAATTAGCCTACAGCAGCGGGGGGGGGGGGTTGAGGATCAATGTGGATCAATAGAGGTAGCATGAAACTGCCTCAGACACAGGAGACGGGAGCCGTAGGAGCCACAGACCTGGCAGGCTCTCACTCTCTGCCATTATCCTCTTTGGCTGGGAAATGTGGAGAAGCTCCACAGGAGGGATAGGATTTCCCAATCAGCAACGGCTGGTTTCACACAATCCACCGCACCATGTAGGCGACACACGCAGTCTCTAGGACTAATACGGAGAGGTCAGTTATGAAAACCAACCCCGCTTCACAAAGGTACATTGATTTTTGGATTGTAATTGAAGGACAGGCAAGTCCTTATTATTGCCTGGTGGAGTTTTCTCTTTTTTATAAATTTGTCCCCCGTGTTCCCAAGGCCAGCGTGTTCATAGCAATTTACATTCACTGGCTGCAGGTGTTGATGATCATTTATGAACATCAGCGGGCGACATGCTTATCTCCAGGGGGGTGATTTAAAAAAAAATTGAAATTAATTGAGCCTTTATTTAACCAGGTTTGTCCCAATTGAGATCCAGGATCTCTTTTACAAGGGAGACCTGGCCAAGAAATAGCAGCAACACAAAGTTTCAACATACACACATAGACATTTCAGATAAAAGTAACATTACAAAATGGTCAAATAAAACATTTGCACACAGAACACGTGGTTACAATAGGCTTCACCATAGCCTTCTATTTTCTATAAATGTTTCCCCGTGTTCCCAAGGCCAGCGTGTTCATAGCAATTTACATTCACTGGCTGCAGGTGTTGATGATCATTTATGAACATCAGCGGGCGACATGCTTATCTCCAGGGGGATGATGAGAGGTGGAGATAGATTTAAAAAGAAAAAAAAGGGTCAGATGTGGGTGGGTGTGGATATCTTTACTCAAATTGGCCTTCATCCTTCATCACCCATTGAGAGAAGCCAGGAGGCACGTTGAGCCCAGCGCCAACAAAGCCAAATGGTCCAGGTGGGGGAGGGGGGAGGGGGGAGGGGGGGGGTGACACATCGAGCCACATCCTGCCTGCCTCCACCCTTCCAGCACCAACCACAGGGGGGGTCACTACTCTTACTAACAAGGAGACAGTCAAGAGAGGAGGCAGGAGGATGAGAGGAGGATTATGGAGGATGGGAGACAATGGTGGTTTAGTGAAAGAGGCTGAGGGGGGAGAGAGCGAGAGAGAGAGAGATGGGGTGAGGATGATCTTCCTGCTGAGAGGAGAAAAGGACAAAAATGAGAGAAAGAGGTCTGACTCTCCTTGGCCCATAATTGGCCGCTGCCCCAATCCTAAGATCTACAGCCCTGAGGCTAAACTGTGAGCAACTATTAGGAGACTCATCTGTCGTCCTCCTCCTCCTCCTCCTCCTCCTCCTCCTCCCCCCTCCTCCTCCTCCTCCTCCTCCTCCTCCACCACCATCACTGCTACGGGCTTCTGGCACAGACTGGCCTCAATCACACTCCCAGTAGCCCGCAATGCTCGGGACAAAATCCTCAAACTAGACCCTGTCAGCACATACAGCATTCTACTCAGTAAAGACAATGGAACTGGTTGGAATCACTCCGTATGGAAAGATTTCCCAACGCTTTAAGACAGAGAAGAGGTTCGGCACACAGACTTATTAATGTAGTTTATTCCAAAACAAGGACAAAAACTACAATAACATAAAATCATGATGTTAAACCTGCCCATAACACTGTACACCGTACTCGAGCAAAAGTCCGATAAGTTCCACACTATTTCTTCAAACAAGCGTGTAAGGTCCTGACCTTGTAGGTAGTAACCGTTCACCTAAGGTGTTATTTTGCGTGCCAAAAATCCTCTCTTTTTGTACCGACAACAAATCAATCACATTCCCCTTTTCACTTATTCGTTTTTAATCAAATCCCCACGCTCAGCCGGGGGGGGGCCTTTGGAATCGATGGAGGCGAAAAGGTCACCCTTTGAAGGGAGAAAATGATGGTTTGGGCTTTTTGGAGATAGGCTGTGTAAATGCATGTGTCTGAACAGCCGTTACTCTCAGATAAGACGATGTTGGCCCGTTAAATAGCCGTCAGAAGCCGCGGCTCTTCGCGATAACCGCTGCGGGAAGGATGGGGGGTGGTGCTGGGAGAGGAGGGTAGAAAAAGGAGACTTTTTGTTGTTGTTGTTGTTGTTGTTGTTGTTGTTGTTGTCATTGTTGTTGTTTTCCCAACATGCTTATCTTTGTTGCCTGCCAGCACACAGAAAGAAGAGATATGTATGAAATAATTTCACCGGCAATAATGGGATTGCTCTTCCAGGATTCACCCCCCCCTTCCCTGCCACATACCACCAGCTACACTACCCGCATGCCCCACCCCTTTTCCCCCCATGAGGCCAAACAGAGGATTGGCGTTGGCATTTACCGGGAAGATGGGAAACACAGTGTGAGACGTGCATCCCCGCCAGTGGCTTTGGACGGGAAAATGAGAGCACCAGCGGGCAGTCAATCTGTATTCATATACGCCGAGAACACACGCCAATGATAAAAGAGACCTGCGGAAAGGTCAGGCTTTTACCATTAACTACCGGGTGTCCTCATGCAGAGCCAATATTTCTATTACACAGGACACGTCAGGAATTATATTCTAGATGGGAAAAAAAGATAAATAGTCAAAAGAGCACCATATGCTCTTGTTTTCAATCTCTCTCTCTCTCTCTCTCTCTCTCTCTCTCTCTCTCTCTCTCTCTCTCTCTCTCTCTCTCTCTCTCCTCTCTCTCTCCTCTCTCTCTCCTCCCCTCCCTCTCTCTCTCTCTCTCTCTCTCTCTCTCTCTCTCTCTCTCTCTCTCTCTCTCTCTCTCTCTCTCTCCTCCCCCCACACCTTTATTTCCGCGGCCGTATCGGAGCATCCAACAGCTGTCATAAGTCAGCATTCTCGTTCATATCCATCAAAACCGCCGGATCCTTCTGCCAGATCCCGGTGCATTAAGTGAAATGTCAGTGCTGTGCGTCACTCTGGGGAGCGGTGACAGGCCACGGAGGAGGCTGTGACCCCGAGGTCAACTCGGAGGAAGTCGATAGTCTGGCTCACACGTGTGTCGGCGGGCCCAGCCGCGCGTGTCACGTCAAACACATTGAAACTAGGGCATTACAACATCGTATGGACACCCACCATGAGACTGTCGTAGACCTCGCTAACCCCCCGAAACCCAACTACTAGCCTCAACTGCTAATGCCCCCCAGATTGTCTTAGCTTCATGCCGCATTGTCGCCGAGTCACAACATTTCAAGTCCGAGTCGAGTCTCAAGTCCCCAGTGTTCGAGTCCGAGTTCAAGTCCGAGTCACCAAAGAAGAGCCCAGGTCGAGTCCGAGTCCAAGTCATCAAGGTTGAGTCCACTCCACTCTGGCAGTCAAAGAGCTGACATATGCGGAGATTGTGCTCGTCACCAATGCAAGAGGCTGCGGTCTCGAGTCGACTCCCGGAGAGTCAGCATTGCCTTGGCTTGGGTTGATCGCTATACTAACTCGTTTGGCTGAGTTAGGGGGAGGGAAGCCGTGGGTGGGTCCTGGGCATTGTGGACAGCGACCCCTACAGTTCGGTCGGGGCGCCTGCACAGCGAGGGTAGGATCTGGAGAAAGGTAGTGTGACCTTCCACACCTTACACTCTCCCGGTGAGAATCTGCGCTGCCAGGCTGGCTGCCGGCTGGCTGCACATGTGTCGGAGGAAAACATGTGACAGTCTCCGGCCTCCCGGACCCCCAGTAGGGGGGGTGCGCAACAACCAGGAAGGGGGTTGGGAATTGGCATTACGACTAACAGTGGGATGGGAGAAAAATCGGAAAAAGGAGGGGGAAAAAAGATAATAAAAAAGAGCTGACATACAAATAAAAAAAGGTCTGCATTAAACATAAATTACATAGCGGTCACCATTTCAAAGGGAGTTTATTTACTTTGTGACACATTAGCCACACAAATGCACTAGCCATCAATATCTTATGCCAAATTATTAGGGCCTATTACAAAACAAATAAAAATAATAATAACTGTATTTATCAATTAACCTCTTTAGCCCGGGACCGCAGATGACATCACGTCATAAATCAATCTCTCCAGACTGTATGACATAATGTTGCGTTTTTTTTTCAAATGTAGCCAATAGTAAGACCCTAATCCTGTCAAAACAGCAGTCATTGTGTATATTTTCAACAATACATTTTGTTTACCAATAGGTTAAAGTGTTATTAGTGAGATTTTAGTTTATGGAATGTGTTCATAATTTAGCGAATATCCGCCATTTTGAATTTGCGTCGCCAATTTGGTTGTAGTCATATGAGGAGAGGACATCCAGAGCTCTCAATGAGCGTTGAAATTCAAAAGAATATATTACCTAGCCCATGCCAGCTTCCTGCACGAAAATTTGCTTTTTAATTTCTCTTATTTTTCGGGATTATCTACCACAAAACTGAACGTTATTGGCATATATATTGGAGCGCAGTGTTAGTGTTCATTCACGGTTCTTGCTGCACGCCTGGTGATACTAAATCCAAATTGAACTCTGCCATTGGAATGAGTAGATTTGGCCCGATCCATAGATGTGCAACTTGGCTATAATAAGGTCATTTATAGGCCTGATATTCTATATTCTAAATAATATTTCAAATTGCATGTGTATGGATGGCAGAATTCAGTACTGTATCTAAAATACCTTCTGTTAATCATCTTCCTTTATTAATTTGCTTAGATTTTTGTAAACGTGATCTCAAGAAGTTATTCACTGTCAAAGATGCAAAGAAGAAAAATCATAATTTTGATTCTCCTTTGTTTCATCACAATTTACTTAAGCCTAGTACCAGACACAATATTTCTGACACTGGGAACTAGGCTTGGGCGGTAGACGGTATTAAGGTATACCAGGGTATTTAGAAATACCTACGGTATTGATTTTCAATACCGTCCGTCACCGTCAAAATCACAGATGCGCTTCAGTTTCTATAACAGTGAAACGGAGTTTTGAGTGTAGTGCACACACTGAGTGTAGTGCACACACTCGCCAGCAGAGGGCGAGACCGCTCTAGTGGAGCGAGTGGGTCACAACGGTGTAATGTTGCGACAGTGCTGTGAAAATACCGTAAAGCGTTGTGACGAGAGCAGTGTTGTTGTGGTCCTTGTGGAGCAATCAGTCTCTTATTATATGTGAACTAAAGAGTACAAGGTTTACACAACAGCCCCCACCCGCCTTTTTATTGTATTTGTACCGTCCTGTACTATCCGCTGTCAGCTGTTTATCTCTCTCTGTGAGCTACTGAGCTTGAATAAATAGCGTTAGCTCACGTTTAGTAGCGTTAGCTCTGCGGCTAATCTTGGATTACCCTGAACTAATCAATGGCTAGGTTATAAAGCATTAGAGTAGTTTTTACTGCACATAGAAGTAGCCAAACAACGGGAGCATTTCGGGAGCATATGACCAAAACCAGGCAATTTCTAGCCCTTAAGGAATCAAATAGTCTGCCATGGCTATAGGCTAGATGCTAACGCTAAAACGGTGCAGGCTTCTACCGGTGCGGGACGGGACTATCATTCTGAGAGCTGACGATGATTTGTTTACTTGGTAACACGTAACACCCCCCCCCCCCCCCCCCCCGCTGATGAAAATGAAAGTCATACCGACAAATACCGTGCACCGGGGTATTATAACATAAAGGTTTGCCGGTTTGAAAATAATGATACCGCCCAAGCCTACTGGGAACACATTCCATGAGATCCATAGATGTCCCTAGATACC